>NC_135238.1:99008774-99312304 GCF_051348905.1 Ranitomeya variabilis | reverse complement strand
TAATCCAGAAAGGAACCAACATACCAAAAAGTGCAGAAAAGTTGTAAGGAAGAGTATAAGGCTACGTTCACATTTGCGGTGTGCGCCGCAGCGTCGCCGCCGCAACGCACAGCGCAAATGTGAACACATGCACAACGCTGCTTTTTGCGCCGCATGCGTCCTTTTTTCCATTGATTTTGGACGCAGCAAAAATGCAACTTGCTGCGTCCTCTGCGCCCCGACGCGGGCGCCGCAGGGACGCATGCGGCGCAAAAAGCAAGTGCACCGCATGTCCATGCGCCCCCATGTTAAATATAGGGGCGCATGATGCATGCGGCGCCGCTGCGGTGCCCGACGCTGCGGCGCTAGCCGCGAATGTGAACGTAGCCTTAGATAGTTTTTGTATAGAACATGGTTACCTGAGAGCTGCGATGCCACCAACCCAACACACATTTTTGGCTACAGTGCCTTCTTCTAACTATGGTCTATGCAATTATTATCTAATGCTTTTCCTTACAACTTTTCAGCACTTTTTGGTGTGTTGGTTCCCTTCCAGATTATTTAGTATTACTTACAAGTTCACTTATTATGAACACCTGATCGCACCCTGTATAATATCCGTGCCTTTTTTCACCATTTGTGTATTATATTTATCTTTGCTGTTACCAATCTGTAGCTGCAGTGCCTTTTCTGACCATTTTAGGTCATTATCCATTTTAATACTTTTTTGTGTTCCATTTTTAATACATCTTGATTTAATAAAAATTATACTTATAACGATATATTTTGGTTATTGGGTGCATGTTTTCCACTATATGTTCTTGTATGCAGTATAGTGTGTAATCATGAAAGGTACTTTTAAAATTAAGGGTATTTGGCTTAGTAAACCTTATGTAAAGTTTTGTTTAAAAAAGCACTCCCACAAAAGTTTTTGTTTTCTTAATATATAGTCATATTATATAGCACTGTGTACTTACAATTGCTTATTTTACCCCTCTGCCACCTTATTCTCTCTTCTCTGTATAAACAGGAAGTATCTTCCCTGCATTTATCATTCCCCTCTTCAACTCTTAACCCAGCTGCTCCCTCCTCCCCCTGCCAGGGACTTTTACAGTGATTTATAACTCATACAGGGAAAATTGACCTCCCGTTGCTACATAAAGCTAAGAAGGATTCAGCCAGTCAGTTTTTAATCACGTGATGTCATAGACTTAATGGAAAACAGAAGAATTAGCTGGGTAGAAGGGCAATATGAGCAATTGTAGGTGCATAGTGCTATATAATATGATTACAATATACACTGCTCAAAAAAAATCAATGGAACACTAAAATCCCACATCCTACATATCACTGAATTAAATATTCCAGTTGCAAATCTTTATTCTTTACTTTGTGGAATGTGTTGAGAAGAATTAAACATAAAAATGATCAATGTAAATCAAAATTAATATCCCATGGAGGTCTGGACTTACAATGATACTCAAAATGAAAGTGGAAAATCAATTTACAGGCTGATCCAACTTCAGTGGAAATGCCTCAAGACAAGGAAATGATGCCCAGTAGTGTGTGTGGCCACCAAGTACCTGTATGACCTCCCTACAATGCCTCCGCATGCTCCTGATGAGGCAGCAAGATGGTCTCCCGAGGGATCTCCTCCCAGACCTGGACTAAAGCATCCGCCAACTCCTGGACAGTCTGTGGTGCAACATGACGTTGGAGGATGGTGCGAGACATGATGTCCCAGATGTGTTCAATCGGATTCAGGTCTGGGGAACGGGCGGACCACTCCATAGCTTCAATGCCTTCATCTTGCAGGAACTGCTGACACACTCCAGCCACATGAGGTCTGGCATTGTCCTGCATTAGGAGGAACCCAGTGCTAACTGTACCAGCATATGGTCTCACAAGGGGTCTGAGGATCTCATCTCGGTACCTAATGGCAGTCAGGCTACCTCTGGCGAGCACATGGAGGGCTGTGCGGCCCTCCAAAGAAATGCCACCCCACACCATTACTGACCCACTGCCAAAACGGTCATGCTGAAGGATGTTGCAGGCAGCAGATCTCTCTCCACAGCATCTCCAGACTCTGTCACGTCAGTCACATGTGCTCAGTGTGAACCTGCTTTCATCTGTGAAGAGCACAGGGTGCCAGTGGCGAATTTGCCAATCCTGGTGTTCTGTGGCAAATGCCATGAGTCCTGCACGGTGTTGGGCTGTGAGCACAACCCCCATCTGTGGACGTCAGGCACTCAGACCATCCTCATGGAACCGGTTTCTAACCGTTTGTGCAGACACATGAACATTTGTGGCCTGCTGGAGGTCATTTTGCAGGGCTCTGGCAGTTCTCCTGTTCTTCCTTGCACAAAGGCTGAGGTAGTGGTCCTGCTGCTGGGTTGTTGCCCTCCTATGGCCCCCTCCACATCTCTTGGTGTACTGGCCTGTCTCCTGGTAGCACTTCCAGCCTCTGGACACTACTCTGACAGACACAGCAAACCTTCTTGCCACAGCTCGCATTGATGTGCCATCCTGGATCAGCTACACTACCTGAGCCACTTGTGTGGATTGTAGAGTCCGTCTCATGCTACCACGAGTGTGAAAGCACAACCAACATTCAACAGTGACCAAAACATCAGCCAGAAAGCATTGGTACTCAGATGTGTCTGTGGTCCCCACCCGCAGAACCACTCCTTTACTGAGTGTCTTGATAATTGACAATAATTTCCATCTGTTGTTTATTCCATTTGCACAACAGCATGTGAAATTGTTTATCAAACAATGTTGCTTCCTAAGTGGACAGTTTGATTTCACAGAAGTTTGATTTACTTGGAGTTATATTCTGTTGTTTAAGTGTTCCCTTTATTTTTTTTGGGCAGTGTATTTAGAGGGTACAAATTTTGATAGGAGTGCTTCTTTGAAGGGATTGGCCACTACTAGGACAACCCCTTCTTGATACAAATGTTAAGCCACCATAAAATAATAAAGCCTATACTCATCTCCTGCACTGTTCCCTTTGTCTGCATTAGGCTACTTTCACACTATCGTCGTGCACTGCACGTCGCTATGCGTCGTTTTGCAGAAAAAACGCATCCTGCAAAAGTGCTTGCAGGATGCGGTTTTTCTCCATAGACTTTTATTAGCGACGCAGTGCGACGCATTGCCACACGTCGCAACCGTCGTGCGTCGTGTTGCGTCGGACCGTCGCCACCAAAAAACGTTGCTTGTAACGTTTTTTGGTTCGTCGTCTGCAGCATTTCCGACCGCGCATGCCTCCCCGCACCTCACAATGGGGCAGCGTATGCGTTGAAAAACTGCATCCACTGCCCCCGTTGTGCGGCGCATTCACAGCTAGCGTCGGTGCGCTGCAACGTCGCATAGCGACGTGCAGTGCACGACACTAGTGTGAAAGTAGCCTTAGCTGTCCTGGGGCTCGTGCGGTTGTTGTAACACTTGACGCCGGGTCCTAATCAGTGCTTGCCTCACTGTCCCCGCCTTAGGACAAATTGAACATGAAGAGGAAGTTCGGACTGTAGCTGATCCTTCACTTACTCTTTCTGCTCAATTCGACAGAGGGTGGGGACAGTGATGCAGGCGCTGATTGGTTCACATGTCCTACAACATCAGGGGAGCCCTGGTGGGATGGAGTGCCGACACCGCGGGAATGTCACCAGCAAGGGAGGTGAGTATAAGCTTTATTATTTTATGGGGGCAAAGTGAGTGGTACGAGAATAAGTTGTCCAAGTAGCGGACAAATTATTTAAGTATAAAATTCGCTTTCAAATAAATAATTTGAGGTCTAAATATAATTCCTAACTAGTGATGAGCGAATATACTTGTTACTCGAGATTTTCCGAGCACGCTCGGGTGTCCTACATGTATTTTTTAGTTCTCGGAGATTTAGTTTTCTCACCGCAGCTGAATGATTTGCATCTGTTAGCCAGCTTTATTACATGTGGGGATTCCCTAGCAACCAGGCAACCCCCACATGTACTTATACTGGCTAACAGATGTAAATCATTCAGCTGCGGTGATTAAAACTAAATCTCCGAGCACTAAAAATACTCGGAGTTCACCCGAGCGTGCTCCGGAAATCTCGAGTAACGAGTATATTCGCTTATCACTATTCCTAACATTTGGAGATGAAAATCTATTATTTTAAATGTTTCAGTACGTTTATTGCATTTTGTACATTTATGAGCACTGAAATTAACAAATGTTCAGTCTTCCAAGCGTCTCAATTATTATTACATTTCATGCAGTAGTAAATCTAGCAGCATTTTTGTATTTGTTCCCTGGAAGTGCACATACATGTGTTGTATATTTTCACAACTGTATGAATAGCTAATGGTTTTCATGTTTGCTAAATTACAGGGAAAACAAAGATCTCACTGATATTTCTCAGATGCATCCAGCCGGATGTGCTACTGTTGGATTGAGCCCTAATCTTATGGTAACAGGAGGGGCAGTATTGTCCGGACCTTGGGTGCCCGATTCCACCTCACATTTGTCTGCTAATCCCTGGTTATCCAGTGGAATTATGCCTTGTATGTGGCATGCTGATCACCCATATGGTAAGTTTAAAAAGCATCTGTCACCAAAATGTTATTTTTTTAATCTATTTTTCTGAGCTCCTCTTAGCTGATTTTTGACCACAGACCACATTAACATTTTAATGAACAATGACGCATATAGCACATTCCATGACGTGCTGTCGTCGTGACTTTAAACGGTCACTACGTGTAAACACTAGGGTTTCCATGTAAATCTCTGAAATACTTGTTTCAGACGGAACCCCTGGCTGAAGATATGCTATATAAAGACACTTTAGACTCTGTCTGGCCTGTAATCTGGTGGTGTCCGTTATTTTAGTTGTGCATAAAAGCATGATCTGACACCGTTTTTTGCACTTCTGAAAAGGAGGCCACTGAACAGAGGCCAGAGTTCAAGAAAACTAACTGCTGCATTATTATAGTTAATGGATCCCTGGGAGTTTCATAATAGCAGATTTGCAGTCTTCACTGAGCAACATCCACTGCTGCTTGTTTCTGGAAAACACTCAGTCAAAATCACCTCTAGTCTTGTAGATACATTCCCAAAGGGGAATAATTTCCAAATTCTAGTCACTTGAGGGGTATATACTGCTCTTCTAGCACTTAAAGGCTCTGTATATGGAGTCCGCAAACTGTCATAGGAAGATCATGGCAACTGCCAACATTAGCACTAAAATATGGCGCTCCTTCCCTTTTGAGCTTTGCACTGTGCTTCAAAAGTAGTTCCCGATTACATGTGGAGTATTGGCACACTCAGCCCATGTTTTGCTATTAGCCCTTATAACAATTAAAAATTTGGTTCTAAAGCTACATTTTATTGGTAAAAATATAATTATTCTTTCTTCACTGGCCAATAGTATAAATTTCTGTGAGGCACTTGGGGTGTCAACAGGGCTGCCAATAGGAATTTCGGGGCCCCATACTGACAATTTTTTTTGGGTCCCTTGAGAGTCCACCCAGGCTCCAGCCTCGCCTCCACCCCTCGAACCGTCCACAGTCCCACCACCTCTCTTGGAAAAACTCCACTTCTGCGTCACATCCTCGCCAATCACACATTTACAGTTCCCATCACCACATACATAACCAGCAGCTTTTGTTTTGGCCAAAAGATTTTTTAATACGCCACTATGACAAGGTAGACTCTTTTGGTCGAGCTGTACTCTACTGTAACTTACTAAACATTTGTTAAAATATCCAATACAATTTTAGGTGTATTTTTATTTATTTTTCAATTTTTTAAATAACCAGTAATATCACAAACTAGAAACAAAAACCACCACACCATATAGTGATCAAATGATACCACATACAAGTAACAAAAAACACCACACCATGACCAGATCACATATTACCACCACATAGTGACCAAATAGCACATATAAGGAACAAATACCACCACACCATGACCAGATCACATGTTACCACCACATAGTGACCAAATAATAGCACATATAAGGAACAAATACCACCACACCATGATCAGATCACATGTTACCACCACATAGTGACCAAATAATAGCACATATAAGGAACAAATACCACCACACCATGAACAGATCACATGTTACCACCACATAGTGACCAAATAATAGCACATATAAGGAACAAATACCACCACACCATGATCAGATCGCATATTACCACAACATAGTGACCGAATACTACAATACTGATCATTAATAAAAAAAAAACCAAAAAAACCCACAATACTAATATCACCATAAGTGCCATTATACACATGAGATCTGTACATAGTATACAGTGTCCGTGTACAGGTAATACAGTGATCACCGGTGACATTATATACTGGACCTCTGCATATAGTGGCAGTGTACAGGTAATACAGTGGTCTCCAGTGACATTATACACAGTAGATTGATATATAGTGTCAGTGTACAGGTAATATAGTGATCACCAATGACATTATACATAGGAGCTCCATGTAGTGTCAGTGTTCAGGTAACACACTGACTCACCAGTGACTTCGCTCGTTGAAGTCCTTCATCTTCGCTTTTCATCTTCATTCAGTGCACACCAGTTCCCCAACCTCTACACTACGCCAAATGAAGGGTCATTCCATGTCAAGTGGTTTTTTACCACTATATTTTTAATTCTTTTGAGATTTTGTTATTTGGTAATAGTGTGTCAGAGAATGCAAAATGTGAAGAAAAAAAAAATTCTAGATTTTTATTTTTTATTGATTTTCAAAGTTCGGAAAAAGTGCGAATTTCTTTGCTGCCTGCCTTCACATTTCTCCCCATAACTCAGGCTAGAAAAGAGATAGAGAAACAAAATAAACACCATTCTACTCAGAACTGTACAGGCTTTCACCAGATATGTCACAAGAGTATCTTTGATAATATTTTACCTATGCGAACGCAAGCGCAAAATTTTAAAACGCATTTCCGAAAAAAAAACGTTTAATTTAAAAATGTCAAAAACTGCACATGTGCCTGCTATGCTCCTATTCACATCTGTACCAAAATACAAGATGGGATCATGATGGGATCATATTTTAAAAAATAAAACTATTACAGTGTCAGTTCAAAAATCTTGATTTCAGATCTGCTCAGCTTGTGGTCTAACAGTGTGGGGTCTATATTTACCAAATAATCCATGATTGTTCGATATTCCTGTATTTTTTATTATGATACAGAGTATTAGAAGCAGGAGAGGACAGAGGAGAAAGCTTTGTTAGGGATGAGGATGACCAGGGGTAGACAGTGACTGCAGAGCAGATGACCGGCCGGCAGCTTGGGTCTCCACAGACCGTATTCACACCAAATCTGAACACCCAGGAAACGCCTCAAATGGAGGGAGAAAAATACTCTTACCATCCAGTTCATGTATTGTACAAACCTGGACTACGAAGAGGAGGAGAGTTTGTTATAACATCTGTTACAGAAAGCACAACCCATCACAGGGACTCCGCAATACCGGACTGTCATCCCATGTAGTGGAAATAAAGACAGTGACGTCCATGAAGTGCTAGAAGGCGGCACAAGATCGGCAATGGATGACACAACTGGCTATGTGACCTGTGAATATGATCGGCGCTGACGGCTACTGGACTTTCCAAAGATTGTGAAAATGAAGACGTAGAAGTGACGTTTCTGCACCTTCTTGCCCAACGCCGTCCTTTGTGTATCCAAGAAAACCAGACATTGTAAAAGTGTACAAAAATCAGATATAACTCAGGTGGAGCCGAGCACCATGACAGCCGCACATACTCTGACACAGAAGGAAACAGCCATTGCTAGTGAGCGCTTATGGGCAAGATGACACTTCACCCACTAGAAGGGACACATTGATGATAACAGGCCAATATAAAAATCTACTATTAATTGTTTGATTAGTTCATATTTTATAGTACAAGGATTTAACTACTGGACTATTCTTCTTAAACACTTCATAAGTGACATGTTTAGTGATATAATAAAAAAAAATTGTTCCATGTATAAATAGGTGGTAAAAATATTGGTTCTTTTCATCTTGTTTTTAACATATAATTAGGATCAGACTGTATTTAGAAAACCACACTTGAGGATATGATCACCGTTTATCTTTTGGCTTGTTCAATGAATTCAGGTTGAAAATGCTGAGCAAGTTGCGTTATGATGATTAAGATGCATTTATTCTGGCTCTTCGGTGTTTGTTTTTTGTGTTACTTTATTGTTACATATAAATGTTGAATGCAGTAAGTTGTAATTTGAAAAGAAAAAAGGAAGAAACTCACACAAACATAAAATCAGATGATTCAAGGCTTAATAAAAAATACAAATGTGATATATCCCAAGTTGAATCCCTGTACAAATATAAACAAGGACACAAGTAACACACATGCATGTTTTCACAATTTTAAAACATACGTTTTTTTCAGAATTGTGCATCAAAATTTTTAATTTGATTTCTCCAAAACAAAATATAAAGAAACATAGTCTTGTGACATATCAAATGAAAGCCGCTACAGTTCTGAGAAAAATGATGCCTCTCCCACCTCTTTATCTTAATTCTAGCCCGAGATATGATAAAAAATGTAAAGCCATACCAGGCCAAAATCCATGCTTTTTCAAAACTTTAAAAATCTGTAAAAAATTAACTGATGAAGAAAAAAATTCTAAACTTTTAATTTGTAATTAACTAAAGTTGTACTTCATAAAACAAAAAAAAAATAAAAATCTAAAGACGTAAGGTAAAAAAAATATTCATATTTGGATCACTTGATATGGAATGACCCTGAAGAAAAAAAGCAACCGTGTCACCCTGCACAGTAACAGGGCATCTCCTCCCCCACATTCCATCCCTACCCCCTCCCCATGGTAGTATAATGCACCCTCATGCCGGTATAATATGACCCGTACTACAGCTTTAAAATAAATAAATAAATAAATAAATTTTCCTTACCTGGCCGAGCTCCTGTGATGTCCTCACCTACGATTCGGCTGAGGTGTGCAGCGTCGTTCCAGCATATGACAGTGACTGCATATGTTGGCGACGTGCTCGCTGATGTCAGCTGCCGGCCTGTGATTGGCTGGCAGCTGTTAATTGTTGCCGTGATGGAGGAATCTCCTGCACGGCAACAGATTTGAACTGATCATGCGTTGGAGGACGCGCGGGCCCCCTCTGCTCATCAGGCCCCTTACGCCAGTAAGGGCAGTAATGCCCTGATGGCGGCCCTGGGTGTCAATATGCTCATTGCACCCCTGGCTGAATTCATGGAAAGGTGTGTGTAAAATTACATCTCTTGTAGGGGGGTTCTGTTGTTCTGGCATTTCAGGGGCTTTGCCAATGTGACATGAAACCCTCAAACCATTCCATCAAAATGTGAACCCCAAAATGGCGCTTCCACTCTTCAGAGCTTTGCAAAAGTAGTTTTCAACCACATATTGGGGTATATGTGTGCTCGGGAGAAATTGAACAGATTGTATGGTTTTTATTTTTAAAAAAAATTCTGTGGAAGCATGGTTGAAAAGCAATGTCTAACTTTCATTTTTTTCATTTACATAGATTTTTTCATTTATTATTACTTTTGTCAGATGCAAGTTATTTCTGTTGACCATTGTGGGTTTTTCTGTCATTAAAAGAGGGGTGCCAACAATTTTGGCCACTTGTGTAAATGAAGCCTGAAACTGAATCTGGTGTTTGTATAGTTATGGCCAAAATTTTGAGACTGACACAAACTGTTTTTTTTTTTTTTCCATATGATTTGCTCCTCGCTGTTTTTAAAGCTTTTGTCAAATGTTTCTATGGTTACTGAAGTATAATTATAATAATTTGATACTTTTTTATACTCTTAATACATCAAAATTATGTAGATACCATTTTTTATTTATGGCTTATTCTGAATGGGATTGAGATCTTTACAAAATATTTGTTTTATCCACTGAGCCATTTAGGTATCACTTTTGCCTTGTGACATGGTCACTACCAAGTTCTTGCATTGTTGCTACTGGAAGCTGCTTTGGGAGAATGTTTAGATACCATTCTATAATCATAGCAGTGTTCTTAAATAAATGTTTGAGTGAGCGCAACCCTGGAATGAAAAGCAACCACAGATAATTGGTCACAGAATGCAATTTTTTTGGCTTGACACAGGACTTATTGTAGCGCTCCCTTTTCTCTTTTCTGGACAATTATTGTTCCACATAGGCTAAAGGTAGCTTGATTGAAGAATATAACTTTAACCTGCTCCTGTTTAGGAACTTTGCAAGAATTTAAAGGGACTCTGTCACCTGAATTTGGAGGGAACAATTTTCAGCCATAGGGGCGGGATTTTCGGGTGTTTGATTCACCCTTTCCTTACCCGCTGGCTGCATGCTGGCTGCAATATTGGATTGAAGTTCATTCTCTGTCCTCCGTAGTACACGCCTGCACAAGGCAATCTTGCCTTACGCAGGCGTGTACTATGGAGGACAGAGAATGAACTTCAATCCAATATTGCAGCCAGCAAGCAAGGAAAGGGTGAATAAAACACCCGAAAACCCTGCCCCTATGGCTGAAAATTGTTCCCTCCAAATTCAGGTGACAGAGTCCCTTTAAAGACTTTGTCCACTACTTGGCCAACTCCTTACTGATATTAATAACTTAGGAAAGGGCGATAATTATTGTCAGCCTCCCAGACTAAAAATATCAGCTCTCAGCTGCCCCTCAATATGATGTGCCAAACCTTGCGCTTAGTCTTGCTCTTCCCACTTGCCCTTGGGCAGTTTCAAATGGGGTAATAATTGTGGGTTTGATGTCTCCTTTGTATTGTTGGCTAATATCATGCCCATGTTTTAGTAATTGAGACATCTATAAGACACCCCCATTACTAACCCCATAGTTAGATTGTAAAAAATACACAGCCAAAATAGAATACTTTATTTGAAAGCAAGACAGACACCTTTATTTGAAATAAAAATAAAAAAGCACTGTTACGTGTGCATGTGCTATATTTTGTGGTGCAGAGTTTCCCTAAAAATTACCCACTTGCAGTCATGGCCAAAAGTGTTGGCTCCCTTGAAATTGTTTCCTGAAAAGGAATTATTTCTCCCAAAAATTATTACAATCACACATGTTTTGTTATACTGATGATTATTTCCTTTTTGTGTATTGAAATAACCCCAAAAAAACAGCGAGAAAAGGCAAATTGGACAGATATTATTTTACTCAAAACCGCAAAAATGGGCAGGACAAAATTGATGGCACCTTTCCAAAATTGTGGGTAAACAAATTTATTTCAAGCATGTGATGCTCTTACAAACTCACCTGTGTCAAGTAATAGGTGTGGGCAATATGAAAATCACACCTGAAACTAAACATAAGGGAGAGAAGTTGACTCCATTTTTGCATTGTGTGTCTGTGTGTGCAACACTAAGCTTAAGGAAGAGAACTGTCTGAGGATTTGAGAATCAAAATTGTTGAAAAAATATCAACAATCTAAAGGTTATAAGTCCATCTTGAGATCACGTTGTTCCTTCATCCACGATGAGCAACATAATGAAGAAGTTTACAACCCACGGCACTGTAGCAAATATCTCTGAACGTGCACTGCACAGAATAATTGATGAAACGTGGCAACACAGGGTAGTCCGGATGTTAGATAAGCAGCCCCAATCAAGGTACAAAGTAATTCAAGCTGTCCTGCAGGATCAGTTTCAACTCTAATTCCACAGTCAAGTCTGCAACGTGTGCACATAACTATCCTTCATCATTTGAATGAAATTAAACGCTATAGCAGGAGACCCAGGAGGACCCCACTGCTGACTAAAAAAAGCTAGACTGAAGTTTGCTTACGTATACATGTGTAAGCCAAAATCCTTTGAAATTATCCTGTGGACAGATGAGACCAAGATAGAGATGTTTGGTAAAGCACATCATTCTACTGATTACCAAAAATGGAATGAGGCCTACAAAGAAAATAACAGTACCTAGTCAAATAAGGTGGAGGTTCAAATATGTTTTAGGGTTGTTTTGCTGCCTCTGGCACTGGGTGCATTGACAGTGTGCAAGGCGTCATGAAATCTGAACATTGCTAAAGAATTTTGGGTCACAGTGTATTGCCTAGTGTCAGAAAGCTGGGTTTGCATCCTAGGTTCTGGGTCTTTCAGCAGGACAATGACCCCAAACATACTTAAAGAAGCACTTAGAAATGGATGGGAACAAAGCGGTGGAGAGTTCTGAAGTGTTCAGTAATGAGTACAAATCCAATTCCCAGTTAACACCTTTAGAGAGATCTTAACCCCTTAATCCCATATGACGTACTATCCCGTCGAGGTGGGGTGGGCCTTAATTCCCACCGACAGGATAGTACGTCATAGCGATCGGCCGCGCTCACGGGGGGAGCGCGGCCGGGTGTCAGCTGCCTATCGCAGCTGACATCCGGCACTATATGCCAGGAGCGGTCACGGACCGCCCCCGGCACTTTAACCCCAGGCACACCGTGATCAAACATGATCGCGGTGTACCGGCGGTACAGGGAAGCATCGCGCAGGGAGGGGGCTCCCTGCGTGCTTCCCTGAGACGATCGGTACAAGGCGATGTACTCCCCTTGTACCGAGCGTCTCCTCCTTGCAGTCCCCGGATCCAAAATGGCCGCGGGGCTGCATCCAGGTGCCGTGCAGGCGCTGGTAAGTCTGCAGCGATGTGAGTGAGATCGCCGATCTGATAGAGTGCTATGCAAACTGTCAGATCGGCGATCTGTGATGTCCCCCCCTGGTACAAAGTAAAAAAGTTTAAAAAAAAATTTGCACATGTGTAAATAAAAAAAAAAAAAAATCCTAAATAAAGAAGAAAAAAAATATATATTATTCCCATAAATACATGTCTTTATCTAAAAAAAAAAAAAAAACAAACAAAAAAAACAATAAAAGTACACATTTAGTATCGCCGCGTCCGTAACGACCCAACCTATAAAACTGTCCCGCTAGTTAACCCCTTCAGTGAACACCGTAAGGGGGGAAAAAAAAAAAACGAGCCAAAAAACAACACTTTATTATCATACCGCCGAACAAAAAGTGGAATAACACGTGATAAAAAAGACGGATATAAATAACCATGGTACCGCTGAAAACGTCATCTTGTCCCGCAAAAAACGAGCCGCCATATAGCATCATCAGCAAAAAAAGAAAAAAGTTAGTCCTCAGAATAAAGCAATGCCAAAATAATTATTTTTTCTATAAAATAGCTTTGATCGTATAAAAGCGCCAAAACATAAAAAAATGATATAAATGAGAGATCGCTGTAATCGTACTGACCCGACGAATAAAACTGCTTTATCAATTCTACCAAACGTGGAACGGTATAAACTCCTCCCCCAAAAGAAATTCATGAATAGCTGGTTTTTGGTCATTCTTCCTCACAAAAATCGGAATAAAAAGTGATCAAAAACTGTCACATGTCCGAAAATGTTACCAATAAAAACGTCAAATCATCCCGCAAAAAACAAGACCTTACATGACTCTGTGGACCAAAATACGGAAAAATTATAGGTCTCAAAATGTGGAGACGCAAAAACTTTTTTGCTATAAAAAGCGTGTTTTAGTGCGTGACAGCTGCCAATCATAAAAATCCGATATAAAAAACGCTATAAAAGTAAATCAAACCCTCCTTCATCACCCCCTTAGTTAGGGAAAAGTAATAAAATTAAAAAAATGTATTTATTTCCATTTTCCCATTAGGGTTAGGGCTAGAGTTAGGGTTAGGGCTAGGGTTGGGGCTAGGGTTGGAGCTAAAGTTAGGGTTGGGGCTAAAGTTAGGGATAGGGTTGGGGCTAAAGTTAGGGTTAGGGTTGTGTTATGGTTCTCAATGGCAAGAGAACATAGCCCAGCAAACATAAGAACTAGCTCTTGGAAGGATGGAAACTAAACTGACCATGAACTAAACCTGCCGCACAACTAACAGTAGCCGGGTAGCGTTGCCTGCGTTTTATCCCTAGACGCCCAGCGCCGGCCGGAGGACTAACTAATCCTGGCAGAGGAAAATATAGTCCTGGCTCACCTCTAGAGAAATTTCCCCGAAAGGCAGACAGAGGCCCCCACATATATTGGCGGTGATTTTAGATGAAATGACAAACGTAGCATGAAAATAGGTTTAGCAAAATTGAGGTCCGCTTACTAGATAGCAGGAAGACAGAAAGGGCACTTTCATGGTCAGCTGAAATCCCTATCAAAATACCATCCTGAAATTACTTTAAGACTCTAGTATTAACTCATAACATCAGAGTGGCAATTTCAGATCACAAGAGCTTTCCAGACACAGAAACGAAACTACAGCTGTGAACTGGAACAAAATGCAAAAACAAACGAGGACTAAAGTCCAACTTAGCTGGGAGTTGTCTAGCAGCAGGAACATGCACAGAAAGGCTTCTGATTACAATGTTGACCGGCATGGAAGTGACAGAGGAGCAATGCTAAATAGCGACTCCCACATCCTGATGGAAACAGGTGAACAGAGGGGATGATGCACACCAGTTCAATTCCACCAGTGGCCACCGGGGGAGCCCAAAATCCAATTTCACAACAGGGTTGGGGCTAAAGTTAGGGTTAGGGTTGGGGCTAAAGTTAGGGTTGGGGCTAAAGTTAGGGTTAGGGTTTGGATTACATTTACGGTTGGGATTAGGGTTGGGATTAGAATTAGGGGTGTGTCAGGATTAGGGGTGTGGTTAGGGTTACAGTTGGGATTAGGGTTAGGGGTGTGTTTGGATTAGAGTTTCAGGTAGAATTGGGGAGTTTCCACTGTTCAGGCACATCAGGGGCTCTCCAAACGCGACATGGCGTCCGATCTCAATTCCAGCCAATTCTGCGTTGAAAAAGTAAAACAGTACTCCTTCCCTTCCGAGCTCTCCCGTGCGCCCAAACAGGGGTTTACCCCAACATATGGGGCATCAGCGTACTCAGGACAAATTGGACAACAACTTTTGGGGTCCAAGTTCTCTTGCTATCCTTGGGAAAATAAAAATTTGGGGGCTAAAAATCATTTTTGTGAAAAAAAAATAATTTTTATTTTCACGGCTCTGCGTTATAAACTGTAGTGAAACACTTGGGGGTTCAAAGTTCTCACAACACATCTAGATAAGTTCCTTGGGGGATCTAGTTTCCAATATGGGGTCACTTGTGGGGGGGTTGTACTGTTTGGGTACATAGGGGCTCTGCAAATGCAACGTGACGCCTGCAGACCAATCCATCTAAGTCTGCATTCCAAATGGCGCTCCTTCCCTTCCGAGCTCTGCCATGTGCCCAAACAGTGGTTCCCCCCCACATATGGGGTATCAGCGTACTCAGGAAAAATTGGACAACAACTTTTGGGGTCCAATTTCTCCTGTTACCCTTGGGAAAATAAAAAACTGGGGGCTAAAAAATTATTTTTGTGGAAAAAAAAAAGAATTCTTATTTTCACGGCTCTGCGTTATAAACTGTAGTGAAACACTTGGGGGGTTCAAAGCTCTCAAAACACATCTAGATAAGTTCCTTAGGGGGTCTACTTTCCAAAATGGTGTCACTTGTGGGGGGGTTTCAATGTTTAGGCACATCAGGGGCACTCCAAACGCAACATGGCGTCCCATCTCAATTCCAGTCAATTTTGCATTGAAAAGTCAAATGGCGCTCCTTCTCTTCCGAGCTCTGCTATGCACCCAAATAGTGGTTTACCCCCACATATGGAGTATCGTTGTACTCAGGACAAATTGCACAACAACTTTTGTGGTCTAATTTCTTCTCTTACCCTTGGGAAAATAAAAAATTGGGGGCGAAAAGATCATTTTTGTGAAAAAATAGGATTTTGTATTTTTACGGCTCTGCATTATAAACTTCTGTGAAGCACTTGTTGGGTCAAAGTGCTCACCACACATCTAGATAAGTTCCTTAAAGGGTCTACTTTCCAAAATAGTGTCACTTGTGGGGGGTTTCAATGTTTAGGCATATCAGGGGCTCTCCAAACGCAACATGGTGTCCCATCTCAATTCCAGTTAATTTTGCATTGAAAAGTCAAATGGCGCTCCTTCCCTTCCGAGCTCTGTCATGCACCCAAACAATGGTTTACACCCACATATGGGGTATCAGCCTACTCAGGACAAATTGCACAACAATTATTTGGGTCCAATTTCTTCTCTTACCCTTGGGAAAATAAAAAATTGGGGGCGAAAAGATAATTTTTGTGAAAAAATAGGATTTTTTATTTTTACGGCTCTGCATTATAAACTTCTGTGAAGCACTTGGTGGGTCAAAGTGCTCACCACACATCTAGATAAGTTCCTTAGGGGGTCTACTTTCCAAAATGGTGTCACTTGTGGGGGGTTTCAATGTTTAGGCACATCAGTGGCTCTCCAAACGCAACATGGCGTCCCATCTAAATTCCTGTCAATTTTGCATCGAAAAATCAAATGGCGCTCCTTTCCTTCCGAGCTTTGCCATGCGCCCAAACAGTGGTATCAGCGTACTCAGGACAAATTGTACAACAACTTTTGGGGTCCATTTTCTCCTGTTACCCTTGGTAAAATAAAACAAATTGGAGCTGAAATAAATTTTGTGTGAAAAAAAGTTAAATGTTCATTTTTATTTAAACATTCTAAAAATTCCTGTGAAACACCTGAAGGGTTAATAAACTTCTGGAATGTGGTTTTGAGCACCTTGAGGGGTACAGTTTTTAGAATGGTGTCACACTTGGGTATTTTCTATCATATAGACCCCTCAAAATGACTTCAAATGAGATGTGGTCCCTAAAAAAAATGGTGTTGCAAAAATGAGAAATTTCTGGTCAACTTTTAACCCTTATAACTGCCTAACAAAAAAAAATTGTGGTTCCAAAATTGTGCTGATGTAAAGTAGACATGTGGGAAATGTTATTTATTAAGTATTTTGCGTGACATATCTCTGTGATTTAAGGGCATAAAAATTCAAAGTTGGAAAATTGTGAAATTTTCAAAATTTTCGCCAAATTTCCTTTTTTTCACAAATAAACGCAAGTTATATCGAATAAATTTTACCACTAACATGAAGTACAATATCTCACGAGAAAACAATGTCAGAATCGCCAAGATCCGTTGAAGCGTTCCAGAGTTATAACCTCATATCATAAAGGGACAGTGGTCAGAATTGTAAAAATTGGCCCGGTCATTAACGTGCAAACCACCCTCGGGGCTTAAGGGGTTAACATTGATTTTGGCACAAGGCACCCTTGAAATATGAGAGACTTGGAGCAGTTTGCAAAAGATGAGTGGTCAAAAATTCCAGGCGAGAGGAGCAAGAAGCTTGTTGATGGTTATAGGAAGCGATTGATTGCAGGTATTTATTCCAAAGTGTGAGCAGGCAAATGTTATTTTGATTGTGCCAATAATTTTTTCGGCCCATTTTGGGGGTTTTGTGTGACATTCTGTCCGATTTGCCTTTTCTTCAGTTTTTTTTTGTGTTTGTGTTCCAATACACAATAGAAAATGAAACCTATAACAAAATGTGTAATAGCAATAATTATCTGGGAGAAATAATTCATTTTTTGGGACCGTTTCAAGGATGCCAACACTTTCTGCCACGACTGTGTAAGAGCTGCTGCAGAAAGTGTGGGCCTTCTCTGTGCTTTTTCAACGTTCTCACCCTGTTTCTGTTTTCATGTTTGCTCTGTGTGACTTCAGTCTTCCCTCTCACTGCTTTATATGCGATGTACCAGCACGGTAGAACTTCTCCTTTCATATGCTGGAGAGACTGTGAGCAGCAGCAGACAATAGTGGAGTTTTAATTTGCGCACGCACGGGTGAGACGCTCTGTGGAACAACACCACTTGAAGACCATTGAGTGGCCCTCCATTCAGGACTTGTTGTCTCTGTTGCTCTATTTCGAGTACTTCACCAACATGGCCAGTGCTGATGACTCAGTCATCAGCGTTGCTATCCCACTTCTATGCCTCCTTGAAAATAATTTTCAGGTGATGATGAATGAGGTAGTGGTACAGTAGAAAATGGATGAAGAGCTGGGACCATTCACACCATTATCAGGCCAGTCATCCACACAGGCTTGGAGGATTGGTTCCTGTACCAAATGTCCAGCCGGGGACAGATTTGGAGGAGGAGGAACAGTGTTCACAGCTGGGTGAGCAGGTCACGGGCACCACTGAAGCGTGGCTGGGGGGAATACACTTCCTACCAAGGACAACTTGTCGTTGCCTCTGGTCAGTCTGGTAAATATGAGCCGATACATTCTGCTGTGCTTGTGCAACGACAGCTGAGTTACCCAGATTGTTGCCAGTTCTGATTCTTGGATTCCCGCTACAAGGACGACTAAACATCCTTAGTCACTGGAGCGGGAATGGAAGGTGTGGGAGTACAAGCGTTCGCTGGTAGACTGCATTCCCACCTGACAGCGGGGGCTCAGTGGAAGCACAAGGCAGAAGAGAAGGAAGTTGCCAACTCAGCTGGGGCACTGGCACCACCTTAAGGAAGGATTAGCCTGTCCGAAATGGGTCAGATCTTTCTCAGCATGCCACTACATCTGGTAACACCATTTGATACGGTCTGTATTAGCAGGAGGCAGCGTTTCAACCACATGGTGGAGGAGATTGTGACTGTCCACACGTCTCCACGTACTGAGTAATGGGCCTGCCCCATTTTAAATTGAGTGTCCAAATTGGACACATGGTCTGAGCTTGCCCTTTACATGTTGGAGGTGCTGATGTGCCCTGTGTAAAGTGTACTTTTGGAACGTGTGTATAGCACGGCAGGTAGTGTGATCAGACAGATGCATCCGCCTGTCCATCCGCTAATGTGGGCAAGCTCCCATTTATAAAAATGAATCAGGCCTGGAACACCCAGGACTTTTCCAAATCTTTAGGCTGAGTAGAGAAGTAGACCAGCCGCACCCAGACATTGTTATACTCTACCTCATCTTGTTCGTTGCATTTACCATTCCCAATGTTTTGGGGCTTAACAAAATTAAACATAAAAACAAAAAGTGTTGGCTACCTCTTCTTCTGTCTTTTCCACCTACACTGCCAAGTCCACCTCCTCAATATCCTCCTCCAGTTGGACCTCCCCCTCCTTGTTCAATATTATTTATTTTATTATGTTATTTTATATAAGATCCCTATCCATATTTGTTTGCAGGGCAATTGTCCTGATTTTCCCCCTATTATGCTTCCATTTGCAGCCCCCTACCCCTTACGTCCATTATTTTACAGTACAAAAGTTCGGGACCCTGTTTGCTTCTATGGGGTTCGGGTCTGAGATACACTAGCTATATGTAAGCGAATACTTGGAAAAAGTAAACATGCATACCTTTAAAAACAAGATTTCCTTATATCATTTCACCCAAGAACCATG
This sequence comes from Ranitomeya variabilis, assembly GCF_051348905.1. Taxonomy (NCBI): domain Eukaryota; kingdom Metazoa; phylum Chordata; class Amphibia; order Anura; family Dendrobatidae; genus Ranitomeya; species Ranitomeya variabilis. Next base: position 99,292,996 of record NC_135238.1, on the reverse strand, counting down.
TGCAAAGGATCTGGGACTCTATCACCGGTCCACAAGGACTGCCTGACACAGATAAGTAGTATTGTGGATTGTCCAAATAAAGTGGATAGATGCAGTAACTCAAAATTATTGTATGTCCAGATAATCTATCTCCACGTTAAGCATGTCCGAAAAAAAGATGTACATATACAGATAAGTCTATTAAACATGCAAGATAGGAAATATTAGAAAGCTTAAAGTGATTGCCCACTGCTAGGACAACCCCTACTTAAACTAAATGTTCAGCCTTGATAAAAGAATAAAGCCTATACTCACCTCCTGTGTTGGCGCCGATCCTGTGGTGTGAGCACTTTCTCTCCCCAGGGCTGTTATGTGGTGTGACAAGTGACATCGGCGCCGGTGTCACTGTCTCCGCCTACGGACAAACTGAACATGCAGAGGAAGCCAGGGCTGCAGGTGATCACGGACTTCCTCTTCATGTTCAGTTTGTCCAAAGGCAGAGACAGTGACAGCAGCAGTGATTGGATGCCGGGCATCACATGTCATTCCTCTGTATTACAGCCTCGGGACTGCGTGTGCCGACACCGCTTGAGCCAACACGAAAGGGGTGAACAGGCTTTATTATTTTATCGGGGCCGAACTTTTAATTTAATCCCTTAGTGACAGAGCCAATTTGGTACTTAATGACCATGCCAATTTTTACAATTCTGACCACTGTCACTTTATGAAGTTATAGCTCTAGAACGCTTCAACGTATCTCACTAATTCTGAGATTGTTTTTTTCTTGGCATATTGTACTTCATGTCAGTGGTAACATTTCTTCGATAAAACTTGCGTTTATTTATGAAAAAAACGGGAATTTAGCAAAAATTATTCAATTTTCAAACGTTTAATTTTTGTACCCTTAATTCAGAGAGTGGTGTCATACAAAATAGTTAATAAATAAAATTTCCCATGTGTCATCTTTACATCAGCACAATTTCGGAAACCTCATTTTTTTTCTTAGGTCGTTATAAGGGTTAAAAGTTGACAAGCGATTTCTCATTTTTCCAACAAAATTTAAAAAACATTTTTTTTTAGGGACCACCTCACATTTGAAGTGACTTTGGGGGGGGGGGGGGGGGGGGGTCAATATAACAGAAAATACCCCAAAGTGACACCATTAGAAAAAACGCAACCCTCAAGGTGCGCAAAACCATATTCAAGAAGTTTATTTAACCCTTCATGTGCTTCACGAGAACTAAAGCAATGTGGAAGGAAAAAATTAACATTTTACTTTTTTCACAAAAAATTTACTTTGGAACCAATTTTTTTATTTTCACAAGGAGAAAATGGACCCCAAACTTTGTTGTGCAATTTCTCCTGAGTACATCAATACCCCGTATGTGAGGGAAAGCCACTGTTTGTGCGCATGACAGGGCTCAGAAGGGAGGGAACACTGTTTGACTTTCTATATGCAAAATTGGCTGGAATCAGTGGTGGCGCCATGTCGCATTTGGAGACCCCTGATGTACCTAAACAGTGAAACCCCCCCAATGCTAACTCTAACGCCAACGCACCTCTAATCCCAACTCTAACCATAAGCCTAATTCCAACCCTAACCATAACCCTAACCCCAAACCTAACCGTAACACACCCCTAACCCTAATCCCAACCCTAACCATAATACCAACATAACCACAACCCTATCTTTAGCCCCAGCCCTGACTTTAGCCCCAGCCCTGACTTTAGCCCCAGCCCTGATGAAGGGATTTTTTATTTACTATTATTTTATTTTGATCACTGTGATAGGGTCTATCACAGTGATCAAAATTAACCAACAGGAAAAATGTCCTATTGTTGCCGGGTGCCGGTCTGCAGATCTCGGTGGGCGCACTGTGCATGCGCCCTCCATTTTCTTCCAGGAAGAAGATGCCACTGGCAGATTTACATATAGATGACTATATTCATATATAGTGTTGCATGAATACTCAATGCATATATACACATAAAAGGGTGACTTCCTAAACTGATTATGCACTAGGCATTTTTTGAACACCAAATTCTGATAAATTATATATATATATATATATATATATATATATATATATATATATATATATATATATATATATATATATATATATATATATATATATATATATATCCTATAGATTGTAAGCTTGCGAGCAGGGCCCTCACTCCTCTTGGTATCTATTTTGAACTGTGATTTTGTTACGCTGTAATGTCTATTGTCTGCACAAATCCCCTCTATAATTTGTAAAGCGCTGCGGAATATGTTGACGCTATATAAATAAAATTATTATTGTTATATATTGCATAGTGCATACTAAATTCTAAAGTTCACCAGTAGGTTCAGCAGTGCCTGTCAGTACAAACTGTTAGTAAAGTGCATGAGTGTTTTATAGCAGCAAAGAGTAGGTATAGCAGTGCTTGTTAGTACAAACTGTTAGTAAAATGCATGAGTGTTTTATAGCAGCAGGTATTTTGAGACATGAGCTGAAGTAGAAGCCACAAACTCAAGTAACTATACATAAGAGATAAGGAAAGCACACGTGTTGATACATGACCTGCAACGCAGTACTGAGCCCCAACGTGCGTTTCACATTTGCTTCTTCCTCAGGAAAAACAGCTAACAACTAACAGTCTGTACTGACAGGCACTGCTAAACCTACTCTTTGCTGTGAATGTACTCTGATTAAACGCTGTCCAAGCATTCTCCTGTGCTAATCGATCATCTTTGTCGTGCTTGAAAAATGTTCGAATCCCCACGCTGCATGACTTGCAACTGTTAAGACAGCCGCAACACATGCAGCCGCAGGGACTTAAACCTATTATTCGAGCACGCCCAACATCCTCAGATAACATACAAGCATGCTCGAATAACACGGTATTCGAGCACGGTCGCTCATCGCTATTAATGATCTAATTTACTGGATAGAAGACGCGAATATCACAGGTCATACTACAAAATCTGTGAGACCCTGGATGATCCACTGGACTGACCCATCCTAGCCACGGAGGTTGGGTTGGTGTCAGGACTCTGAACATTTTTTTTTACCTTTTGTGCATTACTGCCCTTTTCCAAGATGGCATCTTTGGTCTCATGTGCACTGTGTCTTCCTGCTATAAAACTCCACCCCAGCCTTCAGTCTGTGCTAGAGTATTCTGCCTTGCATCCAGCTACTGACCTCTGATTACTCCCTGGCTATATACCTGCACCTGTGAACCTGTGTGGTGATCCTGCTACTCTGCTGAGTTCCTGCTGCATACACCAGTTCCAGTAATCCTCCTTCATCTGCTGCTCGTATTTACTTCCATCTGCATTTGCTGGACATGTAAGCTGTTTGCTGCTCTGCAAAAACCTGAGACTATTAACCAGGCCTCCCTGGTTGAGCTAAGATATTATTTGAACTGCCTTATAAGCTTATCTATCTGTGTTTGGACTAAGACAAGGATTTATTCGTGTCAAGTATCCTTAAGAATAATTGTGCTTCATAGACTTTCTGCGTGATGCATTTTCCTCTGAAGTCTCCTATAGACTGCTGAGCTGCATTTGATATTTGCACCAAGTGTTGTGGACTTGAGTTTCTCTCTGCACCTGTTTGAATCACCGTGTGATAATATATACTTTACCACTTATAAAACTGTGTCCTGTAGTTGTATTGTTCCACGCAAAGAGTCTCCTGAGTTATCCCCTATAATTATTACAGGATACTCTAGACTAAAAAAAAAAAGGAGACTGCTGGAACAATGACTGCAGAAAGCAGACTAGAGCAGGTGTTTTCCATAATTAGATCACTGCAGAAAGATGTGGATGGTCTGCAAAAGAAGTTTGGAAGCTTTGAACTCAATCAACAAGTGTTTGGACAAACTTTGCAGGACTTAAGCAACCGCATGGCAGCCCAGGAAAACAAACTTGCTGGCATAGAGTCCCAGTATGGACGGGCTTTTCAGGACATAAGCACGCAAATAGCTGCACAAGTGACTTTACCCTCTGTGCAACCACCACCAGCTAGCCCACCTAAGTTGCCCCCATTCAGATTTAATGGTGATAGCGACAAATTTCGTGGCTTTGTGAATCAATGTATGCTATATTTTGATGTGCATGCTACATAGTTACATAGTTATTAAGGTTGAAGGAAGACTGTAAGTTCATCTAGTTCAACCCATAGCCTAACCTAACATGCCCTAACATGTTGATCCAGGGGAAGGCAAAAAAACCCCATGTGGCAAAGAGTAACTCCACCATGGGGAAAAAAATTCCTTCCCGACTCCACATACGGCAATCAGACTAGTTCCCTGGATCAACGCCTTATCAAGGAATCTAGTGTATATACCCTGTAACATTATACTTTTCCAGAAAGGTATCCAGTCCCCTCTTAAATTTAATTAATGAATCACTCATTACAACATCATACGGCAGAGAGTTCCATAGTCTCACTGCTCTTACAGTAAAGAATCCGCGTCTGTTATTATGCTTAAACCTTCTTTCCTCCAGACGTAGAGGATGCCCCCTTGTCCCTGTCTCAGGTCTATGATTAAAAAGATCATCAGAAAGGTCTTTGTACTGTCCCCTCATATATTTATACATTAAAATAAGATCACCCCTTAGTCTTCGTTTTTCCAAACTAAATAGCCCCAAGTGTAATAACCTATCTTGGTATTGCAGACCCCCCAGTCCTCTAATAACCTTGGTCGCTCTTCTCTGCACCCGCTCCAGTTCAGCTGTGTCTTTCTTATACACCGGAGACCAGAACTGTGTCCAGCACTGACCGTTTTCCTACTGATAGATCCAAAGTATTGTGTGTAATAATGCTACTGACCTCACGAGCGCTTGCCTGGGCGAATCCGATGATTGAGTCTCGTGACCCATGGTTAAATAACTTTGATGATTTCTTGGCCGCTATGGCATTAATGTTTGATGACCCTAGTCGCCGTGCAACCGCTGAATCTGCTTTGTTGTCTTTACGCCAGGCTAAACGTTCTGTTATTGAGTATGCCACTGAATTCAGGAGATTAGCGGTAGATACCAATTGGGACAGTTATGCACAATTGCCTATTTTTAAAAGGGTCTGTCTAGTATTATAAAAGATGAACTAGCTCGCTCTGAGTCACCCCAAGAGCTAGAGACATTTATACATCATTGTGTGCGCATAGACATTCGCCTTACTGAGCGTAGGCAGGAGAAATTTGCTGCTTATAACCGTATTTCTAACTTTTCCCTTCCTTCCAAAGATCCTGCAGGTAAAACCTCTCGGGAGGTGGAGGAGGTGCCCATGCAAATTGAATCTGTTCAGAGGCGCGAGATCAATGAGCGCCGGGAGCATCGCCTTCGTGAAAGTCTATGTTTCTACTGCGGCCAGTCTGACCACTAATTGATCAATTGTCCTAAGTGTCCTAGACGGCCTAACAAGGTGCTAGCAGCAGTAGGGGAGTATGACAACTGTAATGATGAATCTGACATCTCTGAATGTATTCCATTCACTTTCTATGACTTCACCCCCCAAGGAGCTGAAGGAAAAGAACTCTCACTGTTCTCTCCCTATTAAGATCCTGTGTTCAGGACAGTGGATTTCCAGTGCAGCTATGATTGACTCTGGTGCAGGTGGCAAATTCATGGATATCGCATTTGCCAAGGAACATGGTATTGAAATTCAGCAAAGAGCCTCTCCAATTACCATGGAAACAGTGGATGGGTCACCTTTAATCTCTGGGCCTGTGGATCAGGAGACCGTACCCCTTGAAATTGTGTTGGAGCCTAATCATCAGGAGCAACTTTTTTCTTGCTAATTTCTTCTCATTTTCCTGTGATTTTAGGCATTCGTTGGTTGCGTGCTCAGAACCCAATTATCAACTGGGAGACCAAGGAGATTACCTTTCCAACAAGGAGCAACTCGGCGTTAACAGAAGCTGTCCCGGAGTCCAAAGCTACGGAACCACATGTACAGGTATTTATTTTACCTCCAGCATATAAAGAGTTCTCTGACATCTGTGACAAGAAGAATGCAGATCAGCTTCCTCCACACAGGCATTATGACTGTCCCATTGAGCTGCTTCCTGGGGCAGCTATTCCTTTTGGTAACGTATACCCTTTGGCGGCACCTGAGCTTCAAGCCTTAAAGGAGTATATTGATGAAACTCTGGCCAAAGGCTTCATACGTCCTTCTTCCTCACCAGCAGGGGCACCTATATTTTTTGTAAAAAAGAAGGATGGGACCCTGAGACCCTGTGTTGACTATCGGGAACTCAATAAGGTAACCGTACGAAACCGTTACCCTTTGCCTCTGATTCCCGAATTACTGGAAAGAGTCCGCCATGCTAAGGTGTTCTCTAAACTGGATCCTTGTGGGGCTTATAATTTGGTGCGTATTCGTCCAGGGGATGAGTGGAAGACAGCATTCAGATGCCGGTATGGACACTTTGAATCTCTTGTGATGCCCTTCAGGCTTTGTAACGCACCTGCAATGTTTCAACACCTTGCTAATGACATTTTCAGAGATTTGTTGGACCAGTTTGTAGTGATCTATTTGGACGATATACTAATTTTTTCTGACTCAATACAGGAACATGAAGAGCATGTCAAAACTGTTTTAAGACGTTTGAAAGAGAACCATTGTATATTAAGCCGGAGAACCGAGTTCCATCGTTCTGAGATACAGTTCTTAGGTTATATCATCTCTCCCCAGGGGCTGAACATGGAATCTGGTAAGATTCAGGCTATCCTTGACTGGCTGGTACCCAAGAACGTTAAGGAGGTCCAACGTTTTACTGGTTTTGCAAATTTCTACAGACGCTTCATTCGAATTTTTTCTGATATTGTCCGTCCCATTACTTCCTTGACAAAGAAGGAAAAGCCCTTTAAGTGGTCATCACAGGCTCAAGAAGCTTTTGATCGGCTTAAGATCTGTTTCACATCAGCACCGCTGTTGATACACCCAGACCCAACACTTAAATTCATTGTGGAGGTGGATGCTTCTGATAATGCTTTGGGGCCTATTCTCTCCCAAGGAACTGGAGAAAAGGGTCTGCTACATCCTTGTGCTTTCTTTTCCCGTAGACTAACCTCAACAGAGAAGAATTACGACTTGGGAGACAAGGAATTGCTGGCTATTATTGCGACTTTCAAAGAACGGAGGCATCTTCTGCAAGGAGCTGCACAACAGATCATAGTGCTAACTGACCATTGCAATTTAGAGTTCCTTAAATCCGCTAGATGTCTTTCTCCTCGTCAGGCTCGTTGGAACTTATTTTTAAATCGATTTAACTTTGTTATCTCGTACCGTCCAGGTTCTCGTAATGGGAAGGCTGATGCTTTATCCCGAATCCATGCTGCGGATTCCGTACCTGGAGCCCCGTTCAAGACCATTCTATCTGATGCCAATTTCATCGGAGTTATCCACGATCAGGACTTGTGGAAGGAGTGCAGGGAGGGTTTTGACGGTGATGTATTTCTGGCCAACCCACCTGTGGATATTAATCTTGTCTTTAAGGGTGGCATGTGGTTCAGAGATCGACGTATCTACGTCCCTGAGGTCATCCGTCTGCAGATCCTCAAGTTGGTACATGACTCAAGTTGGCTGGTCACAGGGGGGTACAGAAGACACAAGAGTTCCTGAGCCGATTCTTCTGGTGGACAACTTGCCTGAAGGATACCAAGGACTATGTTCTCTCTTGCGAGGTATGTGCCCGTTACAAGACTCCTCATGTGGCACCTATGGGTCTTCTACAACCATTACCTGATCATCAGATCATCTCTGACTGTGGAGTACAGTTCACTTCAAGATTCTGGAAGGGGTTTTGCTCTGCACTCAATATTAATGTCTGTCTCTCTTCTGCTTACCATCCCCAAATGGTCAGACTGAGTGTACCAACCAGACGCTGGAACAATATCTAAGATGCTATGTCAGCCATCTCCAGGATGATTGGTTGGAGTTGCTGCTGTTAGCCGAATTTTCATATAATAATTCTCAGAGCGCCTCCACTAAATTTACACCTTTTTTTCCAATCTGGGTTATCATTCGTGTATTTTACCTAGGTCTCCAATTTATTCTCCGGTTCCAGCAGTGGAGGAAAGGCTGACTGCGATGAGACAAAATCTGGAGGTTCTGAAGGAATCCCTGACCACAGCTCAAGAACGTTATAAGAGATCGGCTGATAGATTCCGTAAACCTGCACCCATGTTCAAGGTAGGAGATTCCGTGTGGTTAGCAACTAAGAATCTGAAGTTAAACGTTCCTTCACAAAAACTTGGACAGAAATTCATTGGCCCTTTCAAGATCAACGGTATTGTGAGCTCTGTGGCCTGCCGGCTGAAGCTGCCTAGGACTATGAAGGTACACCCAGTTTTTCATGTTTGACTGAGGAATATTATGTTTAAGTGCTTCCCTTTGATTAATTCGGTAATGAGTACTCCGTATTTACACCTTAATTAGTAATGTTTACAGCGCATATTGACATAGCAGGAAAGAAAATTACTTCTTTCCCTGACACCTGCCATTTCCTTCGTTGGCCTGTACTAACATTTGTTCTGGTTTTGAGGCACTGTTTTTAAATGTCTGTATTTTTTTTATGTGAATAAAGGTTATTTTTAAATGGTAAAACACTTCATGACTGGGTATTGTTTAATAATCTTTACGGTCAGTATGTGTATATGTGTTCTGTAGTTGTCTTGTTCCACGCAAAGAGTCTCCTGAGTTATCCCCTATAATTATTACAGTTGGCATTCTAGATGTATGAGATATGGCGCCCCTGCTCATCGATGGCTTTCCCTGGATAACACTAGTTGTCTGTATTAAACACTCTGATGATATTTACACATTATAAGGACCACTATGTAGGGGGGATCACATCATAATAAATCTCAAATAGTGATAACTTATTATTGGTTGTTCATAACGAAGGTGGCATCTATGCGTCAAAGCATTTCCCCATCTTATAGGTTCATCAGGAAGCTTCATGTAAAAAATATCACATCATAGGTCCATTCTAGTATAATAATGGATCTATGGGGTTTTGGTCAAGTTCTTGAACCTGAACTGAACTTTAAACTGCAGTTCAACCTAACCAAACAAACCCGAATATCCACGGGTCCGCTCATCCCTGTTTGCTGCTGGATCTGTTTTGAGAGCTGATTACTAGACACGTGAACATCACTTTAGTACGACAAGTAATAGTGAAAAAATATTTTAAAAAATGCAACACTTAATTCAACACGGTAAACACTCAAATGCCTACAGTGGCAACATTTTCATTTTTGTTTTTTTTAACCTCCCACCATAACCAGAATGACCTGCAAAATTAACTGAATGTATGTTCTCTTTTACATATTTGTTAACAACAACTGTAAAGTTACTACAAACGGCTGCACAAATACGTTTTGAGTATTAACCGGTAAGCTGTAACCATTTTGTCTTAAGTTTTTTCTCTGTTTTTCCTAGGTTTAGCTCATTTTCCACTTCACCAGGGAATGAATCCATCAGTGCCACAAGGAGTAGCAACATCATTTCCATCTGCTTACAATTTTGCAAGAGAAACAAACAGTGGCCAAATTGTGGTCATTCCAGCTGACCATTTATCACATTTTGGTAGGTAAAAGATTGACATGTAAATTGAAGCACATTAATTGCTTCTAAAGCTCATCAAGAGAATGCCAAGAGTGTGCAAAGCAGTCATCAAAGCAAAAGGTGGCTGCTTTGAAGAACCTAGAATATAAGACATATTTTCAGTTGTTTCAGAGTTTTTTTGTTAAGTATATAATTCCACATGTGTTAATTCATAGTTTTGATGCCTTCAGTGTGAAAATACAGAAAAATCTTTAAATGAGAAGGTGTGTCCAAACTTTTGGTCTGTACTGTATGTATAGTAATTTTTTACTTTTTTAATTAATTACAAAAAGGAAAATGGGACAATGCAAAAGGTTGAGCACCCTTAGAGATTTGTGTTGCGCTTAGATAACTTTGACCAAGGTTTCAGACCTTAATTAACTTGTTAGGATTATGGCTGTTAGGATTGCTAACATCGTTAGGAAAGGCCACGTGATGCAAATTTCCCAGCTTCATTTAACCCAGTAACCTTGTGCCAAAAAACAGCAGCCATGGGTGCTGATAAGCAGCTGCCTAGCACACTGAAAATGGAGGCCCACAAAGCAGGAGAAGGCTATAGGAAGATAGAAAACTGTTTTCAAGTTGCCCTTTCCTCAGTTCGAAATGTAATTTAAGAAATGTCAGTTAACAGGAATAATGGAGGTCAAGATAAGGTCTGGAAGACCAAGCACAATTTCAGTGAGAGCTGTTTGTAGGATTGATAGAGATACAAATCAGAACCCCCATTTGACTGCAAAAGACCTTCACAAAAATTTAGCAAACTCTGAATTTGTGGTACATTGTTCTACTGTTCAGAGACGCTTGTGCAAATTTAGCATTCATGGAAATCATCAGAAGAAAACGTCTCCTGTGTCCTCACCATAACATTCAGCATCAGAAGTATGCTAAAAACGATATAAACAAGCCTGATGCATTTCGGAAGAAAGTCCTGTGATGAGCGATGAGGTTAAAATAGAACTCTGTGGCCACAGTGATCAAAGGTATGGGTGGAGGAAAAAGGGCACAATTTCAGGAAAAGAGCATTTCTCTCAAACTATTAAGCATTTGGAAATAGTCCAAGATACTGAAAGTTAAATTTTATTCATAAGTAAAAATATTAAATGGCATATTATAGATTTACTGGAAGGGACATGAGGGATGTTGCATCATACAAAAACTCTTGCCATAGTACCAATCTATATATATACAGTGCCTACAAGTAGTATTCAACCCCCTGCAGATTTAGCAGGTTTACACATTTGGAATTAACTTGGCATTGTGACATTTGGACTGTAGATCAGCCTGGAAGTGTGAAATGCACTGCAGCAAAAAAGAATGTTATTTCTTTGTTTATTTCTTTTTTAAATTGGGAAAAGTTTTTTCAGAGGGCCATTTATTATTCAACCCCTCAACCCACCAGAATTCTGTTTGGTTCCCCTAAAGTATTAAGAAGTAGTTCAGGCACAAAGAACAATGAGCTTCACATGTTTTGATTAAGTATCTCTTTTTCCAGCCTTTTCTGACTATTTAAGACCCTCCCCAAACTTGTGAACAGCACTCAAACATGGTCAACATGGGAAAGACAAAGGAGCATTCCAAGGCCATCAGAGACAAGATCGTGGAGGGTCACAAGGCTGGCAAGGGGTACAAAACCCTTTCCAAGGAGTTGGGCCTACCTGTCTCCACTGTTGGGAGCATCATCCGGAAGTGGAAGGCTTATGGAACTACTGTTAGCCTTCCACGGCCTGGACAGCCTTTGAAAGTTTCCTCCCGTGCCGAGGCCAGGCTTGTCCGAAGAGTCAAGGCTAACCCAAGGACAACAAGGAAGGAGCTCCGGGAAGATCTCATGGCAGTGGGGACATTGGTTTCAGTCAATACCATAAGTAACATACTCCACCGCAATGGTCTCCGTTCCAGACGAGCCCGTAAGGTACCTTTACTTTCAAAGCGTCATGTCAAGGCTCGTCTACAGTTTGCTCATGATCACTTGGAGGACTCTGAGACTGACTGGTTCAAGGTTCTCTGGTCTGATGAGACCAAGATCGAGATCTTTGGTGCCAACCACACACGAGACGTTTGGAGACTGGATGGCACTGCATACGACCCCAAGAATACCATACCTACAGTCAAGCATGGTGGTGGCAGCATCATGCTGTGGGGCTGTTTCTCAGCCAAGGGGCCTGGCCATCTGGTCCGCATCCATGGGAAGATGGATAGCACGGCCTGCCTGGAGATTTTGGCCAAGAACCTCCGCTCCTCCATCAAGGATCTTAAGATGGGTCGTCATTTCATCTTCCAACAAGACAACGACCCAAAGCACAGAGCCAAGAAAACCAAGGCCTGGTTCAAGAGGCAAAAAATCAAGGTGTTGCAGTGGCCTAGTCAGTCTCTTGACCTTAACCCAATTGAAAACTTGTGGAAGGAGCTCAAGATTAAAGTCCACATGAGACACCCAAAGAACCTAGATAACTTGGAGAAGATCTGCATGGAGGAGTGGGCCAAGATAACTCCAGAGACCTGTGCCGGCCTGATCAGGTCTTAGAAAAGACAATTATTAGCTGTAATTGCAAACAAAGGTTATTCCACAAAATATTAAACCTAGGGGTTGAATAATAATTGACCCACACTTTTATGTTTAAAATTTATAAAAATTTAACTGAGCAACAAAACTTTTTGGTTTGTAAGATTTATGCATCTGTTAATAAATCCTGCTCTTGTTTGAAGTTTGAAGGCTCTAACTTATTTGCATCTTATTAAACCTGCTAAATCTGCAGGGGGTTGAATACTACTTTTAGGCACTGTAATTGTCTAAGGGGTACTTCCGTCTTTTTGTCGGCAACTTCCGTCACGGAAATCTCACGTCGCCGATTGGTCTCGCCCGCTGCCTGTCATGGCTGCCGCGACCAATCAGCGACGGGCACAGTCCAATTAGTCCCTCCCTACTCCCCTGCAGTCAGTGCCCGGCGCCCGCTCCATACTCCCCTCCGGTCACCGCTCACACAAGGTTAATGCCAGCGGTAACGGACCGCGTTATGCCGTGGGTAACACACTCCATTACCGCTGCTATTATCCCTGTGTGTCCCCAACTTTTTACTATTGATGCTGCCTATGCAGCATCAATAGTAAAAAGATATAATGTTAAAAACAATAAAAAAGCAAAAAACCTGCTATTCTCACCTTCCGTCATCCGACGATGCGCTCGCGCCTGCCGCCATCTTCCGTTCCCAGAGATGCATTGTGAAATTACCCAGAAGACTTAGCGGTCTCGTGAGACCATTAAGTCATCTGGGCAATTTCGCAATGCATCCTGGGAACGGAAGATGGCGGCAACCGCACGCGCATCGCCAGAGCTTCGCTGGATCCCGGCGGGTGAGTATATAACTATTTTTTATTTTAATTATTTTTTCCAGGTCACCACCTGACAGCACACTGGAGGACGTCCTTCTTGTCCATCATGGGACAGGAAACACAAGAGGTTAAAAGGACCTTCCCCCTACCACCCTTCAGTGTTTTTCCTGTCCCATTATGGATAGGAACTTACGAGAGGATCTACCATTCTGTGTGGGAGGTGTGGATCCGGGGTGCTTTGCCTCACTGTTCCGTCCATGAGGCACCCGCTGGCCGACACCTGCCCGAGGGTCCCTCTGCCTACCAGTGTAGCGCTGCTCCTGGTATGAGGATCGCTTCTCCCAGCCGGGGGCTCTCGATCCTTCCGTCGCGCCCCCTGGTGCATGCGGTCCCGACGGCAGCCTCTAATGATGACAGCGTCTCCATGCGGCCGCCGGGAGGGGGAAGCCAATCCACGCTGCACCATGCTCACTTTCCAGCCGCACGTCACTTCCGGTTTGTGGCTGAGGGGGGCTGGCGGCATCTCTGCAGCAGCAAGAGGAGCGGTAGAGAGCGTGAAAGCGCTGCATAAGAAGAGAGGAACAGAATAAAAAGGTATGTACGGGGGCATTAACCGATCTCCAGAGGATCATGGAGGACACAGCCAGAGCAGAGGGGCAGGAGTCCATGGTGCTAGTAAGTAGGGCAGGAGCTCTGTACTATGGATCCCCACAAAAAAAAAGGGCACTATACTAGCGTTTACTATATATTTCTTACAGGCGGCCTCTTTGCCTGACAAGTCATTAAAGAAGCCCAGCAAGAATAAAAAGTGTCGTATCTGTGCAGCTAAGCTGAAGGATACCTGGCAGAAACCCCTGTGTGAAACATGCACCTGCAGTATCATAGGAGAAGAGCAGGCTTCTCTTATGACAAATATGAGAGCCATGATAAGAGAGGAGGTTCAGGCTTCCGTATCAGGTCTGGTACTCCCTCAAGCCTCACTTCCAGAGAGATCTAGGAAAAGGCCGAGGATCAATAACTCATCAGGAGACTCGTCATCTTCCGTGTCAGATGTAGAGGAGGAAGAAGAGAGTAGAGATCCTCCAGAGAAAGGGAGAATATATTTATTCTCCGCTGCAGACACTGGAGAACTGTTGGAGGCTGTAAGACATACTATGCAAAATTGAGGAGCCTCAGCCATCTTGTTCAGTTCAGGATGAGATGTTCGGTGGCTTACGCTCACAGACCTCTAAGGTCTTTCTGGTAAATTCCCATATCCGATCCATGATTCTGGAGGAATGGGAGGAAGCGGAGAAAAGACTAACTATCCCAAAAGATTTCAGACTCCGTTTGCCGTTTGATCCAGACGAAGTTAAAGAATGGGTCGACATTCCTAAAATGGACATACCATTGGCTAAAGTGTCCAAAAGGACTGCAATTCCTTTTGAGAACTCTTCCAACCTAAAAGAGCCCATGGATAGAAAGGCAGACGGCCTTTTAAAAAGGGCCTGGGAGAGTTTATTGGCAGTTATTGGAGCAATTATAGCAGCGACATCAGTGGCTCGCTCCATGGACCTGTGTTTAGATGATCTTCAGGATCAGTTAACAGCCAAAACTCCTAGGGAAACTATTCTAAAAATCCATGCCTCTGTTAAAACTGGCAACCACCTTTTTGGCAGACGCATCCGCGGAGTCTGTTAGGTTCGCGGTCGCGGCTAGGGGTCAATCCCTATCTAATGCAGCCCGAAGAGCTATCTGGCTCAAAAGCTGGTCGGATGATATGCATTCTAAGAACAAGTTGTGTTCGATACCCTTTTCGGGGGGCAGGGTCTCCGGACCGGTCCTCGACGATATCTTAGAGAAAGCCTCAGATGTAAAGAAGGGGTTCCCGGAAGAAAAGCCTAAAAAGTTCCAGCCCTTTCGGAGACCCGCTATAATCAAAAAACAGATTACAGGGGTAAAGGGAAACAAGGTAGATGGAGTAACCAGAAAGGAGGGGATAGCAGACCTAAAACCAAAGATTCGAGCTACTCGGGTTCGGGTTCTAGCTACCGTAGGAAATGACGCCATCAGAGTAGGGGGTCGTCTGGCTGGATTCCTATAAGGATGGAGGGAAATAACAACGAGCCCTTGGGCTCTACAGGTTGTGTCCCAGGGATACAAAATAGAGTTTACATCTCTTCCTCCTGAAAGGTTCCTGATTTCCATCTCACATCTAAAATCATCATCCCCCATGTGGTCAGATATACAGGACCTCCTAAAAATGGCGGCAATTATTCTGGTACCCCCTCTGGGAGAGTACAGAGGTCATTACTCGAATCTCTTCTCTATAATAAAACCATCGGGAGAATCGAGAACAATAATAAATCTAAAACACCTAAACAATTGGATATTATACAAGAGATTCAAGATGGAGTCAATTCGGTCAACCATCCCTCTGTTAGGAAGGGGTATGGTGATGTGCACTCTAGATCTAAAGAGTGTATATTACCATGTACCCATTCACCTAAATCACCAGAAGTTTCTGCGGTTCGCTGTAAATATGGAAGGAAAGATCTACCATTTTCAGTTTCGCTGTCTCCCCTTCGGCCTGGCATCTGCTCCCAGAGATTTTACAAAACTTATGGTAGAGGTGGTCGCCTATCTGAGAAATCAGGATATAATGGTAATTCCTTATTTAGACGACTTTTTAGTTGCGGCAGACTCAGTAGGCCAGCTCAGGATCAACTGTCAATCCCTCATTTCCACACTAGAGAGTCTGGGATGGATTATAAATTGGGAGAAATCAGATCTAATACCAAAATCCAGAATAAAATTCCTAGGAGTCATGCTCCATTCAGAGACAAGAATGTCCTACCTACTAGAAGACAGGCTAGAGGGCATAATAGAAAAGGTCCATCACTTTTCCCAGAGCCGAAATACGATCAGAGACGGGATGAAGGTCATGGGATTAATGACGGCCTGCATCCCTTGCGTGAGCTGGAGCCAGTTTCATTCTCGGCAGCTTCAGCAGGGAGTTCTGAGGAGCTGGAACAGAAAACAGAGCTCACTAAATCGGAGGCTGAAACACTTTTTTCAGATCAAAAGATCACTGGTGTGGTGGACTCTCTCGAGGAACCTCCGGCTGGGGGTATCATGGCTTCAAACCCCGAGTGTATCGGTCACGACAGATGCAAGTCAGCAAGGTTGGGGAGGTCATGTTCAAGGAAGATATTTCCAAGGTCGTTGGGAAAGAAAGGACAGCGAGAAATCATCAAACCACAGAGAACTGCATGCAGTTTGGAAGGTCTTAACTGCGGCGCAACGTCTACTGAGAAACAAACATGTAAAAGTCTTTTCAGACAATACGACAACTGTAGCCTTCCTTTCGGCATCAAGGGGGCCCAAGACATATGGCATTGCAAGATCTGGCGGAACAGATCTTCAGATGGGCAGAGAAGTCGATACTGTCAATCTCGGCGGTTCATCTAGAGGGGTCCAAGAACCAGTTGGCGGATTTCCTCAGCAGGAAAAGTGTATCCCCTACAGAGTGGGAACTGAACAACAAAGTATTGAAAAATCTTTTTCATCGTTGGGGGAAGCCGACGGTGGATCTATTTGCTGCAAAGCAAAATGCAAAGGTCAAGACCTTTTATTCCCTAAACCCCTGGGAAAGCCCAGCTGCGATCGATGCCTTCTCACAACCCTGGAACAACGGTCTTCTGTATGTGTTTCCTCCTCTGGCAATGATTCCAAGAACACTCAGGAAGATCTGCGAGGATGGGGCCAAGGTCATTCTCATAGCTCCTCCCTGGCTGAAACAAAGTTGGTTTCCGTTGTTAAGAAGGCTATCAGTAGAAGAACCCCTCCTGTTACCAGAAAGAGAGGATCTTCTTCAACAGGGTCCAGTTCTACATCAGAATCCAGGAGCTCTTCAATTGGCGGCCTGGATCCTGAACGGAAGGTCTTAAGGGCAAAAAGTCTTTCAAATGCCGTCATTTCTACCCTTCAAGCCAGCAGAAAACCTGTGACATCAGCCATCTACACAAAAATATGGAAACGATTTTGTGGGTTTTGAAGGAGATGACAGTTGATACTGACCATCCAAATATCCCAAAGATTCTTGACTTCTTGCAGTCAGGATTTCAAAAAGGTCTTAGTCCAAGTACATTAAGAGTCCAAATAGCGGCCCTGAGTGTATTTTTCAATTTTTCTCTTTCTACCCACCCCTGAATTAGTCGATTTTCTAGAGCAGTCCAGAGGCTAAAACCATTAATTAGAAGATCAGTCCCGCCGTGGGATCTTAATCTGGTCCTGAATATTCTATGTGAACAATCCTGGGACATATCAGGGGACATAGAGATTAACAAGCTCTCCCTTAAAACCGCGTTTTTAGTTGCAATCACGTCGGCAAAAAGATTGGGGGAACTACAGGCTCTATCTACTAATATGAATCAGGAGATTGTTTTACCGTCATTTTGCCAGTTCCCTAAAAACCAAAAAGAAAGATTTTACCATAATCTAGACGTGAGAGAGACGGTACTCAAGTACCTTGATTTATCTAGACCCTGGAGACAAGATAATGACTTGTTCGTTCAGTTCAAGTGTCCAAATAAGGGGACGAAAGCATCTAAAGCGACTATCGCACGGTGGATAAAATCCACAATCAGTTTAGCCTATAAAGCTAAAGGGCAAAATTCTCCGGTTAACCTTGAAGCCTATTCATCTAGGGCCATGGCCACGTCATGGGCAGAGAATGTGGGGGCTACGGCAGATCAGATCTGCAGGGCTGCATCTTGGTCTAATCTTAGTACCTTTTCTAAACATTATAAGTTAGATGTGGTATCTAGGGTTGAGCGACCTTTAGTTTTTTAGGGTCGAGTCGGGTTTTGTGAAACCCGAGTGTCTTAAAAGTCGAGTCGAGTGAAATCGGCCGACCACCGTTAAAAGTCGGGTTTCGGCCGAAACACGAAACCCGATGAAGGAATTTAATTTTTTTTTTCTCCTCCTCCTCCTCCTCCTCCGTCCCAGCACAGAAAATTTCGTATTGCACATTCCAAATCCCTACTTCGCACAAGCGAGAACATGACGATAGGTGTTCACTCCCCTAAGACCTATGTCATCACTCTGCCCACACTCATTCATTGGCTGAAAAAATGGCGCTAGACACGTCATACGACACGCGACTTTGCCGCCAAGATCGCGTACCGCATGGCCGACCCCCACAGGGATCGGGGTCGGGGTTCATGAGACGCCGACTTTGCCAAAAGTCGGCGACTTATGAAAATGCACGACCCATTTCGCTCAACCCTAGTGGTATCGCCTCAGTTGGCTTTTGGTAGAAAGGCACTTCAAGCAGTGGTCCCTCCCTAAATACCATTCTCCTTTGGTATTTCTCCAGTGTGCTGTCAGGTGGTGACCTGGAAAACAGTAATTAGACTTACTGGTAATTGTATTTCCAGGAATTCATCCTGACAGCACTATTAGTTCCCTCCCTATTGTATGATCTTTATACTCATGTGATGTAACATTTGTATGATTGATTATTTTGTTGGAATAAACCTTGTTTTTTGCATCCATCCAGATGTGTTACTTTGGGAAAACACTGAAGGGTAGTAGGGGGAGGGTCCTTCTAACCTCTCGTGTTTCCTGTCTCATGATGGATAAGAAGGACGTCCTCCAGTGTGCTCTCAGGATGGATTCCTGGAAATACAATTACCAGTAAGTCTAATTACTGTTTTTTAACAGGGATATGATGCCCACACTAATAAATACTACGTTGGCTGTGTTAAATACCGCGTGGCTGCTATATACTACATGGGCAGTGTTATATACTGCGTGGGCTGTGTTATACAGTTACATGAAAAAGTTTGGCCACCCCTATTAATCTTAAGCTTAATGTTTTATAAAAATTGTTTTTTTTTTGCAACAGCTATCTCAGTTTCATATATCTAATAACTGTGGGACACAGTAATGTTTCTGCCTTGAAATGAGGTTTATTGTACTAACAGAAAATGTGCAATCTGCATTCAAACAAAATTTGACAGGTGCATAAGTATGGACACCCGTATCATTTTCTTGTTTTAAATACTCGTACCTACTTTTTACTGACTTACTAAAGCACTTTTTTTTGGTTTTGTAACCTCATTGAGCTTTGAAGTTCATAGCCAGGTGTATGCAATCATGAGAAAAGCTACTTAAAGTGGCCACTTGCAAGTTGTTCTCCTGTTTGAATCTCTTCTGAAGAGTGGCATCATGGGCTCCTCAAAACAACTGTCAAATGATCTGAAAACAAAGATTATTCAACATAGTTGTTCAGGGGAAGGATACAAAAAGCTGTCTCAGAGATTTAACCTGTCAATTTCCACTGTGAGGAACATAGTAAGGAAATGGAAGAACACAGGTACAGTTCTTGTTAAGGCCAGAAGTGGCAGGCCAAGAAAAACATCAGAAAGGCAGAGAAAAAGAATGGTGAGATCAGTCAAGGACAATCCTCAGACCACCTCCAGAGAGCTGCAGCATCAACTTGCTGCAGATGGTGTCACTGTGCATCGGCAACTATACAACGCACTTTGCACAAGGAGAAGCTGTATGGGAGAATGATGCGAAAGAAGCCGTTTCTGCAAGCACGCCACAAACAGAGTCGGCTGAGGTATGCAAAAGCACATTTGGAGAAGCCAATTTCTTTTTGGAAGAAGGTCCTGTGGACTGATGAAACCAAGATTGAGTTGTTTGGTCATACAAAAAGGCGTTATGCATGGCGGCAAAAAAACACAGCATTCCAAGAAAAACACTTGCTACCCACAGTAAAATTTGGTGGAGGTTCCATCATGCTTTGGGGCTGTGTGGTCAATGCCGGCACCGGGAATCTTGTTAAAATTGAGGGACGCATGGATTCCTCTCAGTATCAGCAGATTCTTGACAATAATGTTCATGAATCAGTGACAAAGTTGAAGTTACGCAGGGGATGGATCTTTCAGCAAGACCATGATCCAAAACACCACTCCAAATCTACTCAGGCATTCATGCAGAGGAACAATTACACTGTTCTGGAATGGCCATCCCAGTCCCCAGACCTGAATATCATTGAACATCTGTGGGATCATTTGAAGAGGGCTGTCCATGCTCGGTGACCATCAAACTTAACTGAACTGGAATTGTTTTGTAAAGAGGAATGGTCAAAAATACCTTCATCCAGGATCTCATTAAAAGCTACAGGAAGCGACTAGAGGCTGTTATTTTTGCAAAAGGAGGATCTACTAAATATTAATGTCATTTTTCTGGTGAGGTGCCCATACTTATGCACCTGACAAATTTTGTTTGAGTGCAGATTGCACATTTTCTGTCAGTACAATAAACCTCATTTCAAAGCAGAAATATTACTGTGTCCAACAGTTATTAGATATATGAAACTAAAATAGCTGTTGCAAAAAAAACTATTTTTATAAAACATTAAGCTTAAGATTAATAGGGGTGCCAAAACTTTCATATTACTGTATATTGCGTGGCCTCTGCTATATACTACGTCGCTTGTGTGCCTGTGTTATATACTTCGTGGCTGCTATATACTGCGTGGGCTGTTTTATATAGTACGTGGGCTGTGTTATATACTGTTTGGGCTGTTTTACAGTTGTGGCCAAAAGTATTGACACCCCTGCAATTCTGTCAGATAATACTCCGTTTCTTCCTGAAAATGATTGCAATCACAAATTCTTTGGTATTATTATTTTCTTCATTTAATTTGTCTTAAAGGAAAAAACACATAAGAGAATGAAGCAAAAAGCAAAACATTGATCATTTCACACAAAACTCCAAAAATGGGCCAGACAAAAGTATTTGCACCCTCAGCCTAATACTTAGTTGCACAATCTTTAGCCAAAATAACGGCAACCAACTGCTTCCGGTAACCATCAATGAGTTTCTTACAATGCTGTGCTGGAATTTTAGACCATTCTTCTTTGGCAAACTGCTCCAGGTCCCTGATATTTGAAGGGTGCCTTCTCCAAACTGCCATTTTTAGATCTCTCCGCAGGTGTTCTATGGGATGCAGGTCTGGACTCATTGCTGGCCACCTTAGAAGACTCCAGTGCTTTCTCTCAACCCATTTTCTAGTGCTTTTTGAAGTGTGTTTTGGGTCATTGTCCTGCTGGAAGACCCATGACCTCTGAGGGAGACCGAGCTTTCTCACACTGGGCCCTACATTATGCTGCAAAATTTGTTGGTAGTCTTCAGACTTCATAATGCCATGCACACGGTCAAGCAGTCCAGTGCCAGAGGCAGCAAAGCAACCCCAAAACATCAGGGAACCTCCACCATGTTTGACTGTAGGGACCGTGTTCTTTTCTTTGAATGCCTCTTTTTTTTCTCCTGTAAACTCTATGTTGATGCCTTTGCCCAAAAAGCTCTACTTTTGTCTCATCTGACCAGAGAACTTTCTTCCAAAACGTTTTAGGCTTTTTCAGGTAAGTCTTGGCAAACTCCAGCCTGGCTTTTCTATGTCTCGGGGTAAGAAGTGAGGTCTTCCTGGGTCTCCTACCATAGTCCCTTTTCATTCAGATGCCGACTGATAGTATGGATTGACACTGTTGTACCCTCGGACTGCAGGGCAGCTTGAACTTGTTTGGATGTTAGTCGAGGTTCTTTATCCAACATCCGCACAATCTTGCGTTGAAATCTCTTGTCAATTTTTCTTTTACGTCCACATCTAGGGAGGTTAGCCACAGTGCCATGGGCTTTAAACTTCTTGATGATACTGCGCACGGTAGACACAGGAACATTCAGGTCTTTGGAGATGGACTTGTAGCCTTGAGATTGCTCATGCTTCCTCACAATTTGGTTTCTCAAGTCCTCAGACGGTTCTTTGGTATTCTTTCTTTTCTCCATGCACAATGAGGTACACACAAGGACACATGACAGAGGTTGAGTCAACTTTAATCCATGTCAACTGGCTGCAAGTGTGATTTAGTTATTGCCAACACCTGTTAGGTGCCACAGGTAAGTTACAGGTGCTGTTAATTACACAAATTAGAGAAGCATCACATGATTTTTCGAACAGTGCCAATACTTTTGTCCACCCCCTTTTTTATGTTTGGTGTGGAATTATATCCAATTTGGCTTTAGGACAATTCTTTTTGTTTTTTTCATTTAAGACAAATTAAATGAAAGATAATAATACCAAAGAATTTGTGATTGCAATCATTTTCAGGAAGAAACTGAGTATTATCTGACAGAATTGCAGGGGTGTCAATACTTTTGGCCACAACTGTATATACTGCGTGGCCACTGTTATATACTGCGTGGCCTGTATTAACGCATCGGCTATTCTACAATATGTATGTTTGTATGTATACAGCAGCCACATAGTATATAGCACAGGCCACGTAGTATTTGTCTTCTATATACTACATGGCTCCTATATACTACGTGGCCTGTGTTATATACTATGTGGCTGCTATATACATACATACATGTTCTAGAATACCCGATGCATTCGAATCGGGCCTCCATCTAGTACAATATAATATCGTGCACAATATCCTGTCAGAGTACCGATGCTATACAATATAATATTATGCCAAGGTACAGTGGGTACGGAAAAGTATTCATACCCCTTTAAATTGTGTTGTAACCTCGGCCAGATCTCTGCCTTGCCACAAGTCTGGCTCTGAGCTCCTTGGCCAGTTCCTTTGACCTCATGATTCTCATTTGGTCTGACATGCACTGTGAGCTGTGAGGTGTTATATAGACAGGTGTGTGCCTTTCCAAATCAAGTCCTATCAGTTTAATTAAACACAGCTGGACTCCAATGAAGGAGAAGAACCATCTCAAGGAGGATCACAAGGAAATGGACAGCATGTGACGTAATTATGAGTGTCTGAGCAAAGGGTCCGAATACTTATAACCATGTGATATTTCAGTTTTTCTTTATTAAATTTGCAAAAATTTCTACATTTCTTTTTTTTCAGTCAAGATGGGGTGCAGAGTGTACATTAATGTGAAAAAAATGAACTTTTTTGAATTTACCAAATGGCTGCAATGAAACTAAGAGTGAAAAATGTAAAGGGGTCTGAATACTTTCTGTACCCACTTTATGTATATGGAATTTGTCAATATGCATCAGTGTGCACTAAATGAACTTATGAAAAGCATTATAAGATACCTTAGACACCAATTACTGTGTGACGGTTCCTAGGGATAGCGTGTCCGACCCAACGCGTATTTTGGCCCAACTTCTTTATGGAGCCGAAATGAAATGTAATTTGTATTGGTACTTTGGCAAGTATTTTTGTATGATTCAATATCCTTCTTATATCTTGTTCTACACCAACACTGTTTTACCTTAACCTTGTGTTGTCTGTGTAGTGTATTGCCCGCCAGGAGCTAGAGCGAGCGTTCAGTGGTATGAGCCCTGGTCCCTGCAGTCTTGCTAAAGACAGCCGGGCCAGCGGATGAGAGCAACCACTGACCCCGTTTATCCACAATTGGTGGCAGCAGGGGGACACTACTCAGCCCGGTGGAACCAGGGGAGCTGCAGGGGACTGGTGTCCGTAGACACCGTCCAGGGCTCCACAACCAGGGAGGTATACAGACAGACTCAGCAGACCAGTGATGGGGCTTGCACATCAGTTTTAGAAAGCTACTATGTCCAACCCCACCAACTCGGCCTTGGGAAGAGGACTAGAGTGGCTATATGACCTCAACAAGAAATGGAAACTGCAGGAGATGTTCCAGCTTCAACGGATTGAATAGAATTTAATCCAGGAGCTACGAAATGTGGAGGAAGCCATGCGTGGACCCAATTGATACCAGTTGTTACTCTTCAATTACGTATGGAGTTAATTTTCGTAAGGAGGATATGGAATATGCTCTAAGGAAACTGGATGATTTGAATCCTATCATGTCTGGTTAATTAAGATGGGGGAGCTATGTGAAGAAACCAGAGTATATCTTAATTACCCAGACAGCTATGTTTTTGCAAACCTATAAGAACTTTCTTTTCATCTGTATATTGACTTGTGGATTTAAATGTTTGTCTGGTGGTTCAAGAATACAGACTTGCAAAATGATATACCATTTAACATACTTTGTAAGTCTGTAATAATGACTTGTGCATAGTGTGTGTTTATCTTTGTTTATTGATGTGTGCTGATATGCTAATTGTGCATTGAGTTCCAGAACCAGCTTGGTGACTTCTAAAGCAGAGAGGGAAAGACTGTGCAAATAGATTGAATGGTCAAGTAGTACTGCTTGATCTCATCACCATTGTTTACCTTATCTTGATTTTGGACTGAAGGACACTGGGTAATTCTAAAAATAGCTTACATGCCTTAGGTATAAAAAGACTCAGAGATCACATCATTAGAGCTGAAGTAACGCATATCTACCAGCCGGACTCTCTTCAGGATCTCAGCTGAGGGTACATAGGACCCAGCTGCGAGAACACAGGACTGCTCTCGGATATCTTCCTACGCTTGTCGTTACCTCCTCTCTGTCTGTATACTGCAGATGGAGTAGCGAACCTGGGAGCTCTGACGTAACATCTTCCATTATCTTGGCGAGTCACCGGAAGGGTGAGGCCCTGTAATGTGCACCATCTTGGTGTAATTGCTGAGATTGTTCTGTTTGCTATGGGTGTTGTGGTTCAATGAAGTATTGCCACACTATTTTACCTTAACCCTGTGTTGTCTGTGTAGTGTATTGCCCACCGGGAGATAGAGCGGGCATTCAGTGGTATGAGGCCTGGTCCATGCAGTCTTGCTAAAGACAGCTGGGCCAGCGGACGAGAGCAGCCACTGACCCCTTTTCTCCACAATAATAATAATAATAAATGAGCAAAGTGAAGAGGGTGATATTATTTCTACCCAGAAATCGATTGGGAGATAGTCCTGGTTAGAAGGTGAAGTTGTCTGAGATCAGGTATAAAATATATTAAGAGATATTCTTATTGTCTCAACTTAGGGCTAGGATTGTACAGTATGTGCTGCAAGATTGTTGAAAGGGTTACAGGACTGATGGATGTGGGTTCCAGGGGAGTGTTGTTAATGCCTTTTGACATATAGTTTACGCTATATGAACCCAAAGCTTCGCATGTTGATGATGAATAGGGGGTATTTATCATTGTTGTAAATGGTTTTAATCAAGTTTTTGTTGTGTTTTGGACTTCAGTAAAATTTGTTACTCTTTAAGAAATGTTGGTGGTCCCTGGTTTGTAGTATGTCTCTTCTTCTTGTTTTCCACAGTCTTTTCTGACATACTCTAGGTTGATCCCATATGCCTATTTTTGGCTGATGGTGCCCTCCGCCCCTTCGTTATTGGTTGCCATTCTAGGTAAAATATAATAATAAATAATTTTTAATATATTTACTCTGCCATACCATGAGAAATCCTAAGCAGTCTATATATTGGAACCCCCCAAAAAAATTATAGCATTTTACATACCGCACCCCTCACCATATTCAAAATTGCTTTCAAGTAGTTAATTAACCCTTCAGGTGCTTTTCAGGAATTAATGCAAAGTGGCATGACTGGAATGAAAGTTTGTTTCTACTAGCTAAAGTTTGATAACTTTTGAACATTCCGCTGTAGCTGTCAGACTTTAAGGCTGTTATTTGGCTGTGATCTGCCATAGCAAATATCAAGACCACACGATATAGATATTAATCAAGCCCCCACACTCTGTTAACCATCTAGATGCCAGCAAGCAAAATCCTGACAGTGTGCAATGTGAATATACACAATTAGGCAGTCACATGGAGTGACTGCAGCCTTCGTGCTAAGCATGAACAACCCCTTTAATATTGCGTAGAAATGCTCTGCTAGGCATAAAGATTGTAAGATGTAAAACAGGATGAAAGCTACACTTGTTCCCAGTTCTCATTTCAGAAGAGAAAGGACTGGTTCTTGAGGCCTATGGCAACTCCAAGCTGAGATTTGCATATAAGCCATTCATTTAGTAAGTCAAAGTTTTAACACTTTTTACCTATCTGTCAAGTCTTGGTCAAAAATTGTAATATATTTGTACCCTCACTAGTAAAGAACCTGGTGCTGGATTTCCATTTAGGTGGCGAGAAAAGGAGGATTCTTCTAGATTAATTCCTGTGAAGCAGAGCTCTGTTCCAAAGCATCTTTGCTGCTCTGCGTCTACCATTGTGTATTATTTAACACAATTCCCCCCTTCCCAAAAAGGACTCAAGAGATGAGAGGTTGTAGGTGAAAAACAGCAAGTCACAGTATTAATGTGGCATGTGATAAAGTCAAATCTGACTAATAAAATGGGTGTGCAATAAATAGTGATTTTGACCCAGACTTTGTGAGGTAAACAGTCACAAAGTGAAATGTCTGTACTTCTGGCCACATTCCAACTCAATGTGCGCAGCCTTGCTCAATTCATTTGCATTGAGCGAGGCCGAGCATGTGTAGTCATATTGTGGCCGGAAGTATGCATATTGCATGCTTGCGATCATATGACCGCCCGCTCGGTTTCGACGTTGGCACCTGAGTTAAGGGTAAGAAGAAACAATTGTGGCAGTAAATATTGGAGGAGCTCATAGATGAGGAGTGTGAAAGTGTTCTTGTCGTCTGAGGTCTGGTCCAGGGTTGTGAGGCCCCCAAATGGTCAGTGGAGCACATTCTTTTATTGGCGTAGAAAGACATAAATTTGTGTGACACATGCATTCTCTGAATGCATAAAAGGATGTCATAAGTTTGTACTCCCTGACTCTGCTGTCTCTCTCCAATGTAAAGTTACCTTTCAATACCAGCGATTTCATGTTGTTGATGCTGTGATCAAGGCTACCAAAATGTTTGTCTATAGGTAGAATTTTTTCTTTTATTTTGTGGTGATGAGAATTCATCCTTGTTCTAAGCTTTTGCCCCATCTTCCCTACATACAGACCCCCCAGTTAGGCATTCTGCACATATAATTACTGTAAGGACACTACATTAGAGAACTGTCTCCTAATCTGAACTAGCCACTGCACCCTCTGAATCCTTTGTGCATCTATCCCTCTTCTAACTGCTGGTATGTGGGAACTGTCTCCTAATCTGAACTAGCCACTGCACCCTCTGAATCCCTTGTGCATCTATCCCTCTTCTAACTGCTGGTATGTGGGAACTGTCTCCTAATCTGAACTAGCCACTGCACCCTCTGAATCCCTTGTGCATCTATCCCTCTTCTAACTACTGGTATGTTGCTGCTTTTTCCCTGACTTTAATTCCATGTTTCATACTTCAAGCTTGCTGAATGCATATTGATATGCACATGTTCCTCACACCTAGCTCTATCCACCCATCTTATCCTATCCTTCACCAACCTTGATGCTAATCAAATGTACTATTAACTGCAATCTGTGAATTGCTCCCTGCTGTGAACTATCCCCCACCTCCTTTCTCCTCCCTCTTCCTCTCTTACCTGGCTTCATTTCATGGACTCTTCAAATGGTATAAGTTGCATGGTACTGGTCAGATATGGCCTGGGTCAGATGTGCCATCATTTGAAGTGACATCTTTAAAGTGGCATCAGAAATATTGCAGAAATAGTCCAGAAATCGACCAGACGGTAAGACCAATCACTATCTTCTAAATTTACTTGACTTGCTTTTCCTCCCCTGCTCTTTAACCATGCTCACATTATCCCCACCGTTTTTGCTCCACTAATCCTCATTTTCCTTCACCCACCTGTTTCCCTTTTCTCCGCTTATTCTCACTGCTGGTGACACATCCCCCAATCCTGCCCCCCGCCTCATACATTACTACCCCTTACCCTATCCTTCTCACACTATGAGAAACCACCGCAACCCCTCACACTTAAAACCTGTGCAACTGACCCCCACCACACTGCTTCCCCTCTCTGGGGCACTTTGGAATGCCCGCTCTGTCTGCAACAAGCTCCACATGGTCCATGATCTCTTCACTTCTCGCAACCTTTTCTTCCTGGTCCTCACTGAGACCTGGCTGACGCCCCCTGACACGGCCTCGCCTGCAGCACTGAGTTACGGTGGCCTCCAATTTACCCACACTCCTCGCTCCGGCAACAGACATGGTGGAGGAGTGGGTATCCTTCTTTCTAAAAACTGCTCCTTCAACCCTATCCAACCCCCACCCTCCTTTATCCTCCCTTCTTTCGAGGTTCACTCTGTCCGTATTTACGCTCCCACCAATCTCCAAATGGCTGTCATATACCGACCACCGGGCTCAGCCACTGCCTTCATCGACCAATTCTCCACCTGGCTCCTTCACTTTCTCTCTGCCGACATCCCCACCATCATCATGGGTGACTTTAATATCCCTACTGACACCCACCAGCCAGCAGCCTCCAAACTACTGGCCCTTACTTCATCCTTTGGTCTCACCCATTGGTCCACCACAGCCACCCACACAGACGGACATACACTAGACCTCATCTTCACCCGCCTTTGTTCCTTATCTAATCTCACAAACTCTCCCTTCCCCCTATCTGACCACCATCTACTCACCTTCTCATCCTTGTCCTCCTCACCTGCCCCCCATGTCCAGCCAATACCACATCCTCGCAGAAACCTCGCACATCTAGACACTCACAGACTCTCAGACTCTCTCCTACCCCTGTCCTCCATATCTTCACTGCACGACACGGACAGCGCCACCGCTTTCTATAACTCGACCCTCACATCAGCCATAGACTCAGTCGCCCCTCTCACGCTTGGCACAGTGCGACAAACCAATAGGCAACCTTGGCATAACAATGTCACAAAAAAACTTCGACAAGCATCCAGGGTTGCGGAGCGGCGTTGGAAGAAAACACGCCTGCCAGACGACTTCACTGCCTTCAAACAAGCTACATTTGACTTCAAATCAGCCCTCACCTCTGCTAAACAGACCTATTTCACTTACCTTGTATCTTCACTATCCTACAACCCAAAACAACTGTTCAGCACATTTAACTCTCTCCTCCGCACACCACTGCCACCTCCAACTCCCTTCATCTCTTCCGAGGACTTTGCCACCTACTTCAAAAACAAGATCGACCAAACAAGGCAAACCTTTACTTGTCCACCACCCCAACCACTCCATATACCAGACCTCTGCCCTTCCCTAATAACCTCCCTCTCCAACATCACTGAAGGAGAGCTTACTCGCCTCTTTTCCAAATCACACCTCACCACCTGTGCACTTGACCCCATGCCTTCCCACCTGCTCCCCAACCTCACTAACACGCTTATTCCAGCCCTAACCCATCTCTTCAACCTATCGCTCTCTTCTGGCACCTTCCCCTTTGCCTTCAAACATGCCACCATCACACCCATCCTCAAAAAAACTAACCTTGACCCAACTGCTATGCCCAGCTATCGCCCCATATCACTGCTCCCGTTTGCTTCAAAACTCCTTGAGCAGCATGTCCATGGTCAACTTTCCTCCCACCTCTAATCTAACTCTCTCCTTGACAACCTCCAATCTGGCTTCCGCCCCCACCACTCCACCGAAACTGCCCTGACAAAAATGACTAATGACCTAGTCACAGCCAAAGCTAACAGACAGTTCTCCATCCTCCTCCTTGACCTGTCCTCTGCTTTCGACACAGTCGATCACTGCCTACTGCTACAGATTCTTTCTTCCCTTGGCATCAAAGACCTCGCCCTGTCCTGGATTGCCTCATACCTATCCAACCGCACATTTAGCGTTTCCCACTCCCACACTACCTCCTCATCCCGCCCTCTTTCTGTTGGAGTCCCTCAAGGCTCTGTCCTAGGACCCCTACTTTTTTCCATCTATACCCTTGGCCTAGGACAACTCATAAAGTCCCATGGCTTCCAGTACCACCTGTATGCAGATGACACTCAGATCTACCTCTCTGGCCCAGATGTCACCTCCCTGCTGTCCAGAATTCCGAAGTGTCTGTCAGCCATATCCTCCTTCACCTCTCGCTTCCTAAAACTCAAATGTAGACAAAACCGAATTCATCATCTTTCCCCCACCTCACGTATCCCCCCTACCCAATCTATCTATTATGGTGAACGGCATCACGCTCTCTCCCGCTCCTGAAATCCGCTGCCTCGGAGTAACTCTTGACTCTGCCCTGTCCTTCAAACCTCACGTCCAAGCTCTTGCCACCTCCTGTCGCCTCCAACTCAAAAATATTGCCAGAATCCGTTCCTTCCTCAGTCCACAATCTACCAAAACTCTTGTGCATGCTCTCATCATCTCCCGCCTCGATTACTGCAACACCCTCCTCTGTGGCCTCCCCGCTAACTCTCTTGCACCACTCCAGTCTGTCCTCAACTCTGCAGCCCGCCTAATCCACCTCTCTCCTCGCTACTCCCCTGCTTCTCCCCTCTGCAAATCCCTCCACTGGCTCCCAATCCCCCAACGAATCCAGTTCAAACTACTAACACTGATCTACAAAGCCATCCACAACCTGTCCCCTCCCTATATCTCTGAACTAATCTCCCACTATCTTCCCTCACGCAATCTTTGTTCATCCCAAGACCTCCTACTCTCCTCCACACTTATTCGTTCCTCACACAATCGCCTCCAAGATTTCTCCCGAATATCCCCCATCCTCTGGAATTCCATGCCTCAACACGTCCGATTATCCACCACCCTCGGATCCTTCAGACGGAACCTGAAAACCCATCTCTTCAGGAAAGCCTACAGCCTACAATAACCGAGCCGCCGCCTCACCACCGCCAGAGCCGCTGCCGCCTCACCATTACCTTCTGTCTCTTCCCCACTATCCCATAGAATGTAAGTCCGCAAGGACAGGGTCCTCTGTACCAGTGTGTCACTGTAAACCTGTTTACTGTAAATGATATCTATAACTCTGTATGTAACCCCTTTCTCATGTACAGCACCATGGAATTAATGGTGCTATATAAATAAATAATAATAATAATAATAATTAGAGGCAGCTGAAAGTACTTGGGATCTTGGAGTCCTGATGTGACTTGGGAATCTTTATTTTGTCTGTTGTCATTAAAAAGGTACAGGTTTTACATTTTTTCTTGCAAGGAAAGGTTCCTGCTGTAGGAGAGGACTGGGAGCTTCTGACAATGCTTTTTTTTCCGATTTGAGTATTCAATCACTACCGTATTTTTCGGACTATAAGACGCACCGGACTATAAGGCGCACCCAGGTTTTAGAGATGGAAAATAGGGAAAAAAATATTTGAAGCAAAAAAATGTAAAATATTTAATAACATACTATAATATGTGGTGTTATTATATATAATAGTATGTTATTATATTGGAAGCTGCGGGACCAGTGTGGTGTCTGTGAAGTACTATATGAAGACGCTGGAGGGTGAGTATAAGAATGGGGGCACAGAGCTTATATTGAAAGCACTACTCCAGCACTGCAAAATAAACCGGAGTGCTGCTTTAAAATCCCATGGGAGAACTATAACTCCCAGCATGTCCTGCAGATCCTATGACATGCTGTGAGTTATAGTTCACTAAAGGAGTGGCAGAGTGCTTTATTGTGTTTTGGAAAGACTAACCTCGTAATTTTGGCAGCCAGCCAGCCAGCCTGTGGTGAGGTAAAAGCATCCCATGACTGCACACACAGAGCCCTCCCTCTTGTTGCCTTTCCACAGCACAGGTAATGGAAGCCAGCAGATTCTAGTGTTGGAGTCTGAAGGACCTGTGATGATGTCAAGAAGAGGGAGGGCTCTGAGCTGCCATGTGATGCTCCAGCCCGCCCACTTCTGACATCATCACAGGTCCTCCTTGTGCACACTGCACAGCACTCAGCTCCAGCCCAGGAAGGTACCAGCGATCTCTCCCCTGGCCCCTGCTGCTGCTGCCTCCTCCTCCCCCGGACACACGGATCTCCCCAGCTGCTGCAGGAATCAGCACTGAGGAATCCATGTGTGTCCCTGCTTAAGTGCAGTATTTAGGTGGGCGGGGAGTAGCTAATGAATATTCACTGCACTTAATCATCGGGACCACATGGTTTCCCCAGCAGCTGATTCCCCGCAGTGGGGACATTTTTCTGCCTCCTGAAGTGGGATATCATTGCGATCCCACTCGCTGCTGCCCCCCTCCCCACATGCTACATCCCTACCATAAGACGCACCCACACTTTCCTCCCAAATTTGGAGGAAAAAAAGTGCGTCTTATGGTCAGAAAAATACGGTACCTGAATAGACTAGTCTCAGGTCATGAAGAGACATAAGCTTCAAATATTAAATAAATATATATTTTTTCTTTGAAATGAATATATTAACATTAAAATAGAAATAAGCAGGTAATACCATGAATAAGTGTACGTGACTATGCAGGCACATTCATACATAAATTCCTAGTATTCATAGTGTATTCAGATAAATGACGAAGCTGATGTGCAGGTGCCAATATCAAGTAAATCATAATCCTAATATAGTAGCCTACTGCTGAATGCAAGGTGAAGTAAGTATAATTTTCAGCATATATTAAGAGTGTAAGTGCTTAATATCAGGCTGTGCTGCTGTACTAAAGAATCACTGGGATCAAGGCGAGTTTGGTGGTTTTTATTTCCACAATGTGTTTCAACTCTGGACTAGCATCTTTTTCAAGTGAAAAAAACAATTGCATATTCACTGGAGAAAGACGCTAGACCAAGGATTCTTTATTATATCTGTGTAGCCTGATATCGTGTTATAATCCATACTGGTCAGCTATCCTGGAGGAGATTATCCCTAGCCACGAGGCAGCAGCAGCTGTTATCATCAGGTGTTCATAGGAGTTTTGCCTGCACACAACCTGCTCAGGTGAGCACCTTCCTTTTACTTTCCTTTATAGCTAAAAGGGTATCATCTAATGATGGTCTTGTGCGCTTTTTGCTCCCACACAGCTTTTATACTAATATCATATGCAGTCATACTTACAGCTTATAATCGTAAAGAGTCTGCAGGTTCTGTAGCCAGAGGACCTGCAGGACCTTTACTATTGATTTATAAGCCCTTTGTACAGCCTTTTCTGCTACTGGAGTTTCCAAGACTGTAACAGCATAAGTTATGCATTTGCGACAGTTTATCTGGTTCCTAGGATCTGAGATTAGCTGAGATCACTGATCAAATTGCGCAGGTAGGAAAGTATCTTTGTTCAGTATCCTTGGATGTGGCGGAGTGTTCTGCTTAGGCAGTAAGTACTGGCGTCACAGTTCACCACATGCTGTGGCTCGAGGCCTGGTGGGTGGATTAGGTTTCAAAGATATCTTTGACAGGTCTACCTTTCCAAGGGTCTCGCTAATTTGGTACCAGGTTAGATGAGATTATTTCAGATGCAACAGGTGGAAGAAGCACTCTGCTTCCTAGGTTCATGAGCAGTTGTCCCAATTGGAGGCGCGGGGCCTTGCAGGTCTGTACCTTTCACCAGTTTTCTGCGCTGAATGAGTCGGGTCGGCAGATTAGACCAAAGGTCTCTCAAGAGCCTAGGAGAGCTACCTATAGAGCAGGGGTCCTCAATCTGTATCTCGGGAGACACATGTGACTCTTGGCCCCGTGAATTGTGGCTTGCGGCTGTCTGCCATCTTGATATGCTCGTTCCAGGTCTAGCAAACTGGTATGAGTAGTTCATCTCAAAATGGTGAATTTTGTGAATATCTTTGCATAGAATAGCACATCTAGATGCACATATACTGGTCTAAGGGTTTTAGAGATAATTTAAGTATGGTACGCTGGAAACAGGATGATACTACCTGCCAGAGGAGGTGCTTGAAGCTGGATGCAACAGTGTGTTGGTAGTGATTGATGAGAGAATATGAATGTGTGGGGGCAGTCAGCGATCTTTCAGTCAGGGTGGTATAGTCTATTCGGGTTACAGGATAGAGTTCACCACACGACCTCACTATAATTTATTTTGGTCTTGCCCTCCTGGGTATCCCAGCTTAACAGCCAGTTTCGACCAGGCGTTAACTTCCCTGCTTCAAGCAGGGGTGATTGTAAGCACAACAAAGCACTTCAGGGGGATTTATTCAAACCTTTTCATTATCCCCACTAAAGGGGTCTCAGTTCAGCTTATTTTAGGTTTAAAGCACTTGAACTGTTGGGTTTGTCACTCCAGTCAGTGGTCGCATCCATGGAAACCCGAGTTTCTTTCTTCAGTAAATATTCAACACCGCTCAAGGTTCTGGCATTACTATGGTCCAGGTGAATAATTGTTTTCCCCTAAAGGTACCTTCACACTAAGCGACGCTGCAGCGATACAGACAACGATGCCGATCGCTGCACCGTCGCTGTTTAGTCGCTGTGTGGTCGCTGGAGAGCTGTCACACAGACGGCTCTCCAGCGACCAACGATGCCGAAGTCCCCTGGTAACCAGGGTAAACATCGGGTTACTAAGCGCAGGGCCGCGCTTAGTAACCCGATGTTTACCCTGGTTACCATTGTAAATGTAAAAAAAACAAACAGTACATACTCACCTTCTGCTGTCTGTCACACGTCCCCCGCCGTCTCCTTCCCGCACTGACTGTGATTGCCGGCCGTAAAGTAAAAGCAGAGCACAGCGGTGACGTCACCGCTGTGCTCTGTACTGCCGGCACTCACAGTCAGTGCGGGAAGGACAAGTGCTTGCTATGGATTCTAGTCTACCCAGCTGGGGAGCAATTTTCCTTCACTTGACTGTCCACAGGGTTTGGAGCAGGCAAGAGAGACCACTCCCAATCAAAGTGCTCAGAGCTATCTGTCTGGTGCACCTACTCCAGGCAGGGCCGGCATCAGCACGCCGCCCCCCCGCTTGATCAGAGTCCCGGCACTTGAAATACTTAACTCTTCCCGCTGCGGCATCTTCCGCGTCTTCTGACTGTGACGTTCAGGTCAGAGGACGCAATGACATCACTTCTGTGCACACTCTATCTGAACAGTCAGTGCAGAGATTTGGAAGATGGTGACACGGTGGAGCAGGGAGAGTCGGGAGCAGAGTTGCGGCCGTTGAGCTGAGTATTTTTTATTTTTTGTAATGTTTGGAGCAATATATGGGGCTCATCATACAATGGCGCATCATATATGGGGCCCGTTATACGCTGGAGCATCATATATAGGGCCCGTTATACGCTGGAGAATCATATATGGGTACTGTTATACGCTGGAGCATCATATATGGGGCCCGTTATAAGCTGGAGCATCATATAAGGGGCCCGTTATACGCTGGAGCATCATATATGGGGCTTGTTATACGCTGGAGAATCATATATTGGTACTGTTATATGCTGGAGCATCATATATGGTGCCCGTTATACGCTGGAGCATCATATAAGGGGCCCGTTATACGCTGGAGCATCATATATGGGGCTCGTATTACGCTGGAGCATCATATATGGGGCCCATTATACATTGGAGCATCATAAATGGGGCCCATTATATATGGAGCATTATATGGGGCCCATTATATATGGAGCATCATATGAGGCCCATTATATATGTAGCATCGTATGGGGTCTCTAAGATATGGAGCATTATATGGGGCCATTCTGTATAGAGCAATATATGGGGCCCATTATATACTGTATCGAGCATTATATGGGTCTCATTATACTGTATGGAGCAATATTTGGGGCTCATTATACTCTATGGCGCCCATCCTATATTGTATGGAGCATTATATGGGGCCCATTATATATGGAGCAATATATGGGGCCCATCATATCCTGTATGGAACATTATATGTGATCCATTATGTATGGAGCAATATATGGGGCTCATTCTGTATGGAGCAATATATGGAGCCCATTATATAGTATGGCACAATATATGGGGATCATACTGTATGGAGCAATATTTGGGGCCTATTATACTGTATGGAGCAATATATGGGGCTCATTATTTTGTATGGACCAATATGGGGCGCATTATTCTGTATGAAGCAATATATGGGGATCATTATACTGTATGGAGCATTATATGGTGGCTATTCTGTATGGAGCAAAATATGGGTCACATTATTCTGTAATGGAGCAATGTATGGGTCTCATTATTCTGTATGGAGCCATAAATGTGGGACTCATTATTCTGTATGGTGCAATATATGGGCCTCATTATACCGTATGGAGCAATATCTGGGGCTCATTATTCTGTATGAAGCAAAATATTGGGCTCATTATTCTGTATGAAGCAATATATGGGGCTCTTTATTCTGTATGAAGCAATATATGGGGCTCATTATTTTGTATGGAGCAATATATGGGTCTCATTATTCTGTATGGAGCAATATATGGGACTCATTATTTAGTATGGAGCAATATATGGGTCTCATTATTCTGTTTGGAGCAATATATGGGGCTCATTATTCTTTGTGGAGCACTATGTGGTGCCCATAATACTGTATGGAGGATTATACTGTCTGGTTTTTGAGCTATAGATGCCACTCATGTAATTTAAGGAGTAAGTGAAATCTTTGGCATTGTACTATCCCTATATTTATCTGCCTTATCTATGCATCATGAATTGTGGTGTGTTTTAAAGGGGCCCACGAAAACCTGGAGCCGGCTCTGAGTCCAAGGGTTGCCCATCAGAGTCCAATCAGACAATGCTACAGCTGTGGCCTGTATCAATTGCCAATGGGGCACACAAAGCCCATTGGCCATGGCGGAAGTCACAGGGATTCTGGAGTGGGCAGAGGACAAGGTTCCTCTAATCTCTGCAGTCCATATACCAGGGGTAGACAACTGGGAGGCGGACTTAAATCGCCAGCAGCCTGACCTTCTGTCCCAGAGTCCGTTCTTCCGTGCGAATTTACCGGCGCTCAATTTGATGGCGTGGCTGTTGAAGCCGCGATTTTGAGGACAGCAGGTCTGTCTGAATCAGTCATCGAGTCCATGATTAGAGCTCTGAAGTCATCCTCATTACAAGTCTACCATCTACCATACCAGCTTTGACACATTCAAAGCTGGAATATCAGGTGCTACACAGGAATATTTGTATATATTTTGTTTTTTGTCTATATTGAATGTAAACTTTAGATGTATGTATGATACTCATGTTCAAATTAATGCAAAGTGGAATAAAAAAAAAAAGATTTTTTACTCTAAAATGTTGCATTAGCTACAATTTTTTACACTTTTACAAGGAATAGCATAAAAAATGGACCGGTTTCTTATTAGCACTCTGATACCCCTCATGTGGCCAGAAACCTGTGTTTGGCGAATCGGAAGAGTCACCATTTGAATTTTGGAACAGTAATTTGGCTGAAATAAATTGCAGGCACCATGTCGAATTTGCAGGACCGCTAAGACACCCAAACATCATAAAGCTCCACAAGTGACCCCATTTTATCCAGGGTTAAAGCGAACTCTCATGTAGTACACAGAATTTTAAAACATTAGGTTGTTATATTGAACATTTTAATTTTTTTTCACAAATGTTGCTTGAAAAGCAAATTTTTCACCTTTGCCAGAGGCAGCAGAAAAAAGTGGACATCAAAGTTTGATACCCACTTTATTGTACACGTGGTGATACCACACATGTAGTCAAGAAGTTCTGCTTGTACACACGGCATGGCTTTGAAGGGAAGTAGCAACATTTGAATTTTGGAGCACAAATTTGGCTGATATAGAGTGCAGGCCATGTCGCATGTACAAAGCCCTTTAAGGGAACTTGTCAGCAGGATTGTGCACAGTAGCCTACAGACACTGTCAGGTCAACACCGTTATACTGATTAACCCCTTAATCCCATCTGACGTACTATACCGTCGAGGTGGGGTGGGCCTTAATTCCCACCGACGGTATAGTACGTCATACTGTTTAATGCGACATCGCGACTTAAGTCGCGGTGATCGCATTAAATTGCCGGTGCCATCTTACCTGGATGAAGATGGCGCCGACATCCCCGGGCCTGGCTCCGCCCCCCAGGCCTCTGGATCGCTGTGATTGGCTATTCAATTCTGAACAGCCAATCACAGCGTTCCTCATTGTTTCAGCCAATCGGAGCGGCTGAAACAATGAGGTCGTAGGCTAGGATCGAGTACCGATGTACTCGATCCTAGGGCCGGTGCCTGGCAACGCCAGGCACCGGCACAACCCCCCCGGATTGGCGCGATCGCCGATCGTATCGATCGCGCCAATCGCAAGGCACAGCGGCGATATTACCGCCGCTGTGCCCTGCTGTACTGGCCTGGATCGGTGCTGCAATAGCACCGATCGTAGGCCAGAGCCTAGTGCAGGCCCAGCAGGGCCTGCAGGAGCTGATTGGCGCGATCAATGCGATCGACGATCGCGCCAATCACAGGGCACAGCGGCGGTAATACCGCCGCTGTGCCCTTCTGTACCGTACGCCCTGCTCCCTGCTGTCCCCCGGTGTAGCGGCCTGGATCGGTGCTGCAATGGCACCGATCACAGGCCAGTGATTAGTGCAGGCCCAGCAGGGCCTGCAGGTGCTGATTGGCGCGATCGATGCGATCGACGATCACGCCAATCACAGGGCACAGCGGCGGTCACGTTGTGACCGCTGTGTGCCCTGCTGGTGACCTGGCAGTGACCTGCCTAGGATAGGAGAGATCCAAGGCAGTTGCCATGGTCACCAAGCCCTGCAGGGATTGGTGGGATCGATGTTATCATTCGATCCCACCAATGACAGCTCACAGCAGCGGTGTGACCGCTCTGTGACCTGTCTGTCACCTGCAGGTGACCTGTGTGACCGCTCTGCAGGGGTCCTCACTCTAGCTGAGGGACTCCTGCTGAGCGGTCACACAGCCAGATCCTGTCTTGCTGGGCCTTGTGGTGCTACAGAAGCCTGTAACACCACAATCCCCTGCGATACAAAAAAGCGAAAGAAAGAAGAAAGAAAACCAAAGAAAGAAGAGAGACTACAAAAGGTAAGTGCTAACAGCCCCTACCCGGTCTCACTTCACCCCCCCCATCCCCCCTCCATCCATCCCCCCCTCCATCCACCCCCCCATCCCCCCCTCCATCCACCCATCCCCCCCTCCCCCCTTCCCCCCTCTTTTTTACCCCCTCCGTCCCTCTTTGCGTCGCCGCCGTGCGCACTTTTAGCAGCCGCCGAGCGTTGATTGGTGACGCAGTTCACTGATCAACACTCGTGCTCGCTTTTTTTTCAGCAGCCCCCTTTGCCCAATTCCGTACACCCATCCCGCAGCCGCCAAACTTTGATAAGTGACGCAGTTCACTTATCAGAGCTTGTGCCTGCCGTTTTCCTTTTTTTTTTCACCACACCTGTGCGCACACCCAGCAGCCGCCGAACTTTGATAAGTGACGCGGTTCACTTATCAAAGCTCTCGTACCTGCCGTTTTCTTTTTTTTTTTTTTTACACATCCCCGTGCGCTCACCCAGCCTCCGCATCTGACCCTTGCCTTCCTTCTTTTTTTTTCATCACATCTCCGGGCACTCACCCCGCCGCGTCTAACCCGTGCTTTCCTTTTTTTTTTTTTTTTTTTTCCCCACATCTCCGTGCGCTCACCCCGCCGCATCTAACCCGTGCTTTCCTTTTTTTTTTTCCCACATCTCCGTGCGCTCACCCCGCCGCGTCTAACCCGTGCTTTCCTTTTTTTTTTTTTTTTTTCCCCACATCTCCGTGCGCTCACCCCGCCGCATCTAACCCGTGCTTTCCTTTTTTTTTTCCCCCACATCTCCGTGCGCTCACCCCGCCGCGTCTAACCCGTGCTTTTTTTTCTTTTTTTCTCACATCCCTGTGCACGCACCCAGCAGCCGCTGAACTTTGATAAGTGACGTGGTTCATTTATCAGAGCTCTCGTGCCTGCGTTTTTTTTTTTCACATCCCCGTTCACACACCCAGCAGCCACTGAACTTTGATAAGTGACGCGGTTCATTTATCAGAGCTCTCGTGCCTGCGTTTTTTTTTTTTCACATCCCCGTTCACACACCCAGCAGCCGCCAAATTTTGATAAGTGACGCGGTTCACTTATCAGAGCTAGGGCCTGCTGTTTTATACTTTTCTTTCACAGGTATTTTTTTTTTTCCTTTAGCTTTTTCTTTTCAGAGTAGTTTGCACCAAACACTATCCCCCCACACTTACACAGTTACCAATAAAGTGCACCCAAGCACCACACTTACAAAAAAAATGTCCCGCTCATCTCGTTCGTCCCAACAGCGCTATTCAGCGGAGGAGGCATATTCTTTCCTTGCCTCCGACACTGATAGCGAGGGAGAGGATCCCACTTTTCTTTATTTTTCTGATTCTTCCTCATCCTCTTCCCACTCCTCATCTTCCTCCTCCGGCCCTGCGGAACCGCCACGCAGACGCCGCAGGACAGAAGATGAGGCTAGGCCCATCGTTGATGAAGATGAAGATGAAGCGCCCACCATTGCTGAAGACGAACCAGCGCACCCCACTGCGGACCCCATATGGACCTCGCCACCTGAAAATTACGAGCCACTGATTCCTGATTTTGTGGCAGAATCAGGAATCAAGTTTGACACCACCGGCCTCACAGAACTAGACTTTTTCAAAGTCTTTTTCTCTGAGGCTTTCGTCAACCTCATGGTGGAGCAAACTAATCTGTATGCTCGGCAATTTTTGGACCAAAACTCGGGTTCATCATATTCTAACTGGTCTCCTGTAGACGCAGTTGAAATGATGCAGTTTTGGGGCCTGGTCCTCCACATGGGGATCCTGAAGAAGCCTGAACTTCGGCAATATTGGAGTGTGGATATTTTATATAACACTCCAGTATTCCGAATGGTCATGACCCGGACGCGCTTTGAGGCCATCCATAAGTTCCTGCATTACAACGATAATGCACGGTGTCCCGCACGTGATGACCCCAACTTTGACCGTCTGTTCAAAGTTCGGCCGGTCATCGAACACTTCAACAAAAAGTTTGCAGAAGTGTACGTGCCTCAAAGGGACATCTGCGTGGATGAGTCCTTAATTCATTTTAAGGGGCGGCTTAGATTCCGTCAATACCTGCCCAGCAAGAGGGCCAGGTACGGAATCAAACTCTACAAGCTGTGTGAGAGTACCTCAGGGTACACCCACAGCTTTAGAGTCTACGAAGGGAAGGACAGCAGGATTGAACCGCCTGAGTGTCCTTCTATCCTGGGAGTGAGTGGGAAAATTGTGTGGGATTTGGTGCACCCACTGCTGGATAAAGGTTATCACCTCTATACCGATAACTTTTATTCCAGCATC
Organism: Ranitomeya variabilis; assembly: GCF_051348905.1. Classification (NCBI taxonomy): domain Eukaryota; kingdom Metazoa; phylum Chordata; class Amphibia; order Anura; family Dendrobatidae; genus Ranitomeya; species Ranitomeya variabilis. Next base: position 99,252,071 of record NC_135238.1, on the reverse strand, counting down.
CCACTCTACAAATCTCTCTTTGCGCGAGGTACCGCAGCTTGCGGTACTGTCCGCAAAAATCAGAGAGGCCTCCCGAAGACGCTACTTGGGCAGATTCTCAGAAAAGGCGAGAGCAAAGCCCAATGTAGCGACCACCTGCTGGTTGTCAAGTACAAGGACAAAAGGGATGTCCTTCTGTTGACCACCATACACGGTGATGGCAGCGCCCTCAGCACTGTACGGGGTACCTCTGCACAGGTCTGCAAACCGGACTGTGTACTGGGGTACAACAAAAACATGGGGGGCGTTGATCTCTCCGATCAACTCCTCCAACCATACAGTGCTTTGAGAAAGGCCAGGGTGTGGTACAAAAAGCTGTCCGTGCACATCGTACAAATGGCAATGCTCAACGCTTTCCTGCTGTCACGATGTGCACGCAACACCGATACGTCGTACCTTCATTTCCAGGAGGTAGTGGTTAAGGCCCTGATGTTTGGCACGAGGGAAGGAGCGGGCTCCAGTACTTCTGGAACTGAAGGTGCACGTGTCGTACCAGGCCAGCATTTTCCTGGGGTGGTCCCGCCAACTGAAAAAAAAGGTAAGCCGCAAAAAAGGTGCCGAGTGTGCTACAAAAGAGGAATTCGAAGTGACACCATCTATCAATGCGACACCTGCCCCGACAAACCTGGCCTGTGTATGAAGGATTGCTTTAAATTGTACCACACCTCCATGCACTACTAATTTACTTTACAGGAAATAGAATAATTCCAAAGTTGGCACATCTAGGTAAGTTCTCTGGGGGTCTACTTTCCAAAATGTTGTCACTTGTGGGTTTTTTTCCTGTTTAGGCACATCAGGGGCTCTGCAAACGGAACATGACGCCCGCAGACGATTCCATCAAAGTCTGCATTCAAAAACGTCAGTACTTCCCTTTCGAGCCCCAACGTGTGCCCAAACAGTTTTTTCCCACATGTGGGGTACCAGCGTACTCAGGGCAAATTGGACAACAACTTTTGTGGTCCAATTTCTCCTGTTACCCTTGGGAAATTAAAAAATTGGGGACTAAAAGATCATTTTTGTGGGCAAAAAATAGGATTTTTTATTTTCCCGCACGGGCGGTATAAACTTTAGTGAAACACTTGGGGGTTCAAAGTTCTCACCACACATCTAGACAAGTTCCTTAGGAGGTCTAGTTTCCAAATTGGGGTCACTTGTGGGGGATTTCCACTTTTTAGGCACATCAGGGGCTCGTCAAATGGAACGTGACGGCCGCAGAAGATTCCATCAAAGCCTGCGTTCCAAAACGTCACTACTTCCCTTCCGAGCCCTGACGTGTGCCCAAACAGTAGTTTTCTCCCACATGTGGGGTACCAGCGTACTCAGGGCAAATTGGACAACAACTTTTGTGGTCCAATTTCTCCTGTTACCCTTGGGAAATTAAAAAATTGGGGACTAAAAGATCATTTTTGTGGGCAAAAAATAGGATTTTTTATTTTCCCGCACGGGCGGTATAAACTTTAGTGAAACACTTGGGGGTTCAAAGTTCTCACCACACATCTAGACAAGTTCCTTAGGAGGTCTAGTTTCCAAATTGGGGTCACTTGTGGGGGATTTCCACTTTTTAGGCACATCAGGGGCTCGTCAAATGGAACGTGACGGCCGCAGAAGATTCCATCAAAGCCTGCGTTCCAAAACGTCACTACTTCCCTTCCGAGCCCTGACGTGTGCCCAAACAGTAGTTTTCTCCCACATGTGGGGTACCAGCGTACTCAGGGCAAATTGGACAACAACTTTTGTGGTCCAATTTCTCCTGTTACCCTTGGGAAATTAAAAAATTGGGGACTAAAAGATCATTTTTGTGGGCAAAAAATAGGATTTTTTATTTTCCCGCACGGGCGGTATAAACTTCTGTGAAGCACTTGGGGGATAAAAGTGCTCACCACACATCTAGATAAGTTCCTTAGGGGATCTAGTTTCCAAAATGGGGTCACTAGTGGGGGGTTTCCACTGTTTAGGCACATCAGGGGCTCACCAAACGCGACATGGCGTCCAATCTCAATTCCAGCTAATTTTAGCTTGAGAAAGTCTTATGGCGCTCCTTCCCTTCTGAGCCCTGCCATGCGCCTAAACAGTGGTTCCCCCCCACATATGGGGTATTGGCGTACTCAGGACAAATTGGACTACAACTTTTGTCGTCCAATTTCTTCAGTTACCCTTGTGAAAATAAAAAATTGGGGACTAAACCATCATGTTTGTGGAAAAAATAGGATTTTTTATTTTCACGCACGGGCGGTATAAACTTTGGTGAAGCACTTGGGGGATAAAAGTGCTCACCACACATCTAGATAAGTTCCTTAGGGGGTCTAGTTTCCAAAATGGGGTCACTTGTGGGGGGTTTCCACTGTTTAGGCACATCAGGGGCTCACCAAACGCGACATGGCGTCCAATCTCAATTCCAGCTAATTTTAGCTTGAAAAAGTCTTATGGCGCTCCTTCCTTTCTGAGCCCTGCCATGCGCCCAAACAGTGGTTCCGCCCCACATATGGGGTATTGGCGTACTCAGGACAAATTGGACTACAACTTTTGTGGTCCAATTTCTTCAGTTACCCTTGTGAAAATTAAAAATTGGGGACTAAACCATCATGTTTGTGGAAAAAATACGTTTTTTTATTTTCACGTACGGGCGGTATAAACTTCTGTGAAGCACTTGGGGGATAAAAGTGCTCACCACACATCTAGATAAGTTCCTTAGGGGGTCTAGTTTCCAAAATGGGGTCACTTGTGGGGGGTTTCCACTGTTTAGGCACATCAGGGGCTCACCAAACGCGACATGGCGTCCAATCTCAATTCCAGCTAATTTTAGCTTGAGAAAGTCTTATGGCGCTCCTTCCCTTCTGAGCCCTGCCATGCGCCCGAACAGTGGTTCCGCCCCACATATGGGGTATTGGCATACTCAGGACAAATTGGACTACAACTTTTGTGGTCCAATTTCTTCAGTTACCCTTGTGAAAATTAAAAATTGGGGACTAAACCATCATGTTTGTGGAAAAAATACGTTTTTTTATTTTCACGTACGGGCGGTATAAACTTCTGTGAAGCACTTGGGGGATAAAAGTGCTCACCACACATCTAGATAAGTTCCTTAGTGGGTCTAGTTTCCAAAATGGGGTCACTTGTGGGGGGTTTCCACTGTTTAGGCACATCAGGGGCTCACCAAACGCGACATGGCGTCCAATCTCAATTCCAGCTAATTTTAGCTTCAAAAAAGTCTTATGGCGCTCCTTCCCTTCTGAGCCCTGCCATGCGCCCAAACAGTGGTTCCGCCCCACATATGGGGTATTGGCGTACTCAGGACAAATTGGACTACAACTTTTGTGGTCCAATTTCTTCAGTTACCCTTGTGAAAATTAAAAATTGGGGACTAAACCATCATGTTTGTGGAAAAAATACGTTTTTTTATTTTCACGTACGGGCGGTATAAACTTCTGTGAAGCACTTGGGGGATAAAAGTGCTCACCACACATCTAGATAAGTTCCTTAGGGGGTCTAGTTTCCAAAATGGGGTCACTTGTGGGGGGTTTCCACTGTTTAGGCACATCAGGGGCTCACCAAACGCGACATGGCGTCCAATCTCAATTCCAGCTAATTTTAGCTTGAAAAAGTCTTATGGCGCTCCTTCCCTTCTGAGCCCTGCCATGCGCCCAAACAGTGGTTCCGCCCCACATATGGGGTATTGGCGTACTCAGGACAAATTGGACTACAACTTTTGTGGTCCAATTTCTTCAGTTACCCTTGTGAAAATTAAAAATTGGGGACTAAACCATCATGTTTGTGGAAAAAATCGGTTTTTTTATTTTCACGTACGGGCAGTATAAACTTCTGTGAAGCACTTGGGGGATAAAAGTGCTCACCACACATCTAGATAAGTTCCTTAGGGGGTCTAGTTTCCAAAATGGGGTCACTTGTGGGGGGTTTCCACTGTTTAGGCACATCAGGGGCTCACCAAACGCGACATGGCATCCAATCTCAATTCCAGCTAATTTTAGCTTGAAAAAGTCTTATGGCGCTCCTTCCCTTCTGAGCCCTGCCATGCGCCTAAACAGTGGTTCCGCCCCACATATGGGGTATTGGCGTACTCAGGACAAATTGGACTACAACTTTTGTGGTCCAATTTCTTCAGTTACCCTTGTGAAAATTAAAAATTGGGGACTAAACCATCATGTTTGTGGAAAAAATACGTTTTTTTATTTTCACGTACGGGCGGTATAAACTTCTGTGAAGCACTTGGGGGATAAAAGTGCTCACCACACATCTAGATAAGTTCCTTAGGGGGTCTAGTTTCCAAAATGGGGTCACTTGTGGGGGGTTTCCACTGTTTAGGCACATCAGGGGCTCACCAAACGCGACATGGCGTCCGATCTCAATTCCAGCTAATTTTAGCTTGAAGAAGTCAAATGGCGCTCCTTCCCTTCTGAGCCCTGCCATGAGCCCAAACAGTGGTACCCCCCCACATATGGGGTATCAGCGTACTCAGGACAAATTGGACAACAACTTTTGCAGTCCAATTTCTCCTGTTACCTTTGGGAAAATAAAAAAAATGTTGCTAAAAGATCGTTTTCATGACTAAAAAGTTAAATTTTCATTTTTTCCTTCAACATTGCTTTAGCTCTCATGAAGCACCAGAAGGGTTAATAAACTTCTTGGATATGGTTTTGATCAGCTTGAGGGGTGCAGTTTTTAGAATGGTGTCACTTTTGGGTATTTTTTGCTATATAGACCACTAAATGTGACTTCAAATGTGAGGTGGTCCCTAAAAAAAATGGTTTTGTAAATTTTGTTGTAAAAATGAGAAATTGCTGGTCAACTTTTAACCCTTATAACTCCCTAACAAAAAAAAAATTTGTTTCCAAAATTGTGCTGATGTAAAGTAGACATGTGGGAAATGTTACTTATTAAGTATTTTGTGTGACATATCTCTGTGATTTAAGGGCATAAAAATTCAAAGTTGGAAAATTGCAAAATTTTCAAAATTTTCGCCAAATTTCCATTTTTTTTGCAAATAAACGCAGGTAATATCAAAGAAATTTTACCACTATCATGAAGTACAATATGTCACGAGAAAACAATGTCAGAATCGCCAAGATCCGTTGAAGCGTTCCAGAGTTATTACCTCATAAAGGGACAGTGGTCAGAATTGTAAAAATTGGCCCGGTCATTAACGTGCAAACCACCCTCGGGGCTTAAGGGGTTAAAATGATACCTTGGTTGATAAAATCCGTCTTGTGGTTCTTTTTTAATCTTTATTTTTAGTTTTGAGTTAATCATATGCTCGTTCCGTAAGGTGGGTCTGGAGAGGGTCTTCATGTGGTGCTCTGATTAGGTATTCATAATGCAGACTGCTGTCAGGTGACTGATCCCTCAGTGACCTGCCCCCTAGTTTCCATAATGAATACCTGTACATACTGAAGAAAAAAAAACCTTCTGCAGGCAGATGCCGGCTGTGGCACGTGTGCTGCAGCATAATCGCATGTTTACTGTCCTAATAATAACTGCTTGATGTTATTCAGATAGTACAAAAAAATAAATACATTTGAAAATGGTGCCATCCGCACCTGCGCAGTAGCAGCTATCGCTATATATAGAGGTGATCCGATAGCTGCTACTGCGCAGGTGCCATCTTGCTAGAGAAGAAAAAATCCTCCTCTAAGATGGGGCGCCTGCGCAATAGCAGCTATCGGAACTATATACACCGATAGCTGATACTGCACGGGCGCAATTTTAAAAGTTTTTTTTATACTATCTGAATAACATCATGCACAGTTATTAGGACAGTAAAGATGCGATTATGCTGCAGTGCACGTTCCACGGCTGGCAGAAGGTTTTTTTTTTCAGTATGTACAGATATTCATTATGCAAACTAGGGGGCATCAACCTACCTGACAGCAGTCTGCATTATGAATACCTAATTAGAGCACCACATGAAGACCACCCCCCACCCCGGGGCACGAGCATATCATTAACTGAAAACTGAAAACACAAATTTAAAAAAGAACCACAAGATGGATTTAATCAACCAAGGTATCATTTTGATCTGTATAATGGCGCTGACCTGACACTGTTTATAGGTTACTGGGCACAATCCTGCTGACAGGTTCCTTTGAAAGGGAAATGTTATCTTCAAAAATGCTATTGATCTGTAGATACATGGTAATCTGCAGGTAAATATTGTTTTAACCATGTTTTGCTGTTAATTGATGCTCCCTTGCAAAGACTATAAAAATCAGCACTAATTAAGGAGGCGTGCAGCGGGCAAAATCAGTATTTGATACTTACGATTTTGCAAGTTTTCCCACCTACAAAGAATGGAGAGGTCTGGAATTTTTATCGTAGTTACACTTCAACTGTGAGAGACAGAATCGAAAAATAAAAAAAAAAAGAAAATCACATTGTATGATTTTTAAACAGGTGACAATCCAGCAGCTGTCGGCTGCACACTATAGCTGACAACTTGCTGTATCAGCCAAGATCAGTGTTTGCACCGTCCAAATCTGTTTAACCCTTAAGATGCTGCTGTCAATAGTGACTATATCATGTAAATGGTTAACAGGGTGTGGGGGTCTTCCTCTTTGTCCCAATTGGTGTCCTCAGATCATGATTGTGTGGTCCTGATGTTTGTCATGGCAATTCATGACCAAATAGTGGCCTTAAGGTACCTTCACACTAAACGACTTTGCAACGAGAACGACAACGATCCGTGACGTTGCAGCGTCCTGGATAGCGATATCGTTGTGTTTGACACGCAGCAGCGATCTGGATCCCGCTGTGATATCGCTGGTCGTTGCTGAAAGTCCAGAACTTTATTTGGTCGTCTGTTGTGAATTCTGTTGTGGGTTCTGCTCTTAGGCTCCCTCCGGTGGTTATAAGTGGTAGTGCTGCTGTTTGTCCTTCACAACAGTCATCAGCTGCTTCCACTTTGGACGGGGCTATTTAGTCTGGCTCCTTCCTTTATTGAGTGCCAGTTGTCCATTGTTTTCTAGGGATCCACATCTCTGCTTGGTTTCTCCTTCTGGATTGTCCAAATCATCAATGATAAGTCCTGGCTCTGTTTTTGCAGTCCACATGCGGTGGACTTAATAGTTCTGTGAATTGCTATGTTTTTTCTTGTCCAGCTTTGTCTGTGTTAAGATTTACTCAGCCAAGTTGGAAGCTCTGGAGTCACAGTTACCCTCCATGCCTTTAGTTAGGTGTGGAGATTTTTGTATTCTCTGTGGTGGATTTTTTAGTATTTTTTATACTGACCGCACAGTACTCTTTCCTGTCTTTTCTTTCTAGGTAGCGTGGCCTCCTTTGCTAAATTCTGTTTTCAGTCTGCGTTTGTAATTTCCCTCTCCTCTCACAGTCAATATTTGTGGGGGGCTGCCTTTCCTTTGGGAATTTTCTCTGAGGCAAGATAGTATTCCTGTTTCTTCCTTTAGGTGTAATTAGTCCTCCGGCCGTGACGAGGTGTCTAGGGAGTGACAGGAACATCCCACGGCTACTTCTAGTTGATGTGTTAAGTTCAGGGTCTGCGGTCAGTATAGAGGCCACCTACTCCAGAGCTCGTCCATGCTGCTCCTAGGCCACCAGTTCATAACAGTACAACTGGCCAACAATGAGTTAACCGCATCTCAAAAGAAGGGAAAGAAAGTGCTGAGCCATTTTTTTTTTTTCTGTACTCTGTTGTGTTTTTTTTTCCCTCTTCACTTCTGGGTGGCTCAGGAGTTAGGCGTTGACATGGATGTTCAGGGACTTGCTTCTCGGGTGGATCAACTTGCTGCTAGAGTACAGGGTATTTCTGATTATATCGTGCAGACTCCTGTTTTAGAGCCTAGAATTCCTACCCCCAATCTGTTCTTCGGGGACAGGTCCAAATTTTTGAGCTTTAAAAATAACTGTAAACTGTTTTTTGCTCTTAAGCCCCGTTCCTCTGGTGATCCCATCCAGCAGGTAAAAATTGTCATTTCTCTGTTGCGTGGTGACCCGCAGGATTGGGCATTTTCCCTGGAATCTGGGAATCCGGCCTTGCTTAGTGTAGACACCTTTTTTCAGGCGCTTGGGTTATTGTGTGATGAACCTAACTCTGTAGAGCATGCTGAGAAAACACTTTTGGCCCTGTGTCAGGGTCAAAAAGCGGCAGAGTCATATTGCCAGAAATTCAGAAAATGATCTGTGCTTACTAAGTGGAATGAGGATGCTTTGGCGGCAATTTTCAGAAAGGGTCTTTCTGAATCTGTTAAAGATGTTATGGTGGGGTTCCCCACGCCTGCAGATCTGAGTGATTCTATGTCTCTGGCCGTTCAAATTGATCGGCGCTTGCGTGAGCGCAGAGTTGTGCACACTATGGCGTTGTCTTCCGAGCGGAGTCCTGAGCCTATGCAGTGTGATAGGATTGTGTCTAGAGCGGAACGCCAAGGATTCAGACGTCAGAATAGGTTGTGCTTTTACTGCGGCGATTCTGCTCATGTTATTTCTGATTGCCCTAAGCGTGCCAAGAGAATCGCTAATTCCATTACCATCAGTACTGTACAACCTAAAGTTCTGTTATCTGTGACCCTGATCTGCTCATTATCGTCATTCTCTGTCATGGCATTTGTGGATTCAGGCGCCGCTTTAAATTTAATGGACTTAGAATTTGCCAGACGTTGTGGTTTTTCCTTACAGCCTTTGCGGAGTCCTATCCCTTTGAGGGGGATTGATGCTACACCATTGGCTAAAAAAACCCTCAGTTTTGGACACAGTTAACCATGTGCATGGCGCCAGCCCATCAGGAAGATTGTCGCTTCCTGGTGTTACATAATTTGCATGATGCTGTTGTGCTGGGGTTTCCATGGTTACAGGTACATAATCCGGTGTTGGATTGGAAATCTGTCTGTGACTAGTTGGGGTTGTCAGGGTGTTCACGGTGACGTTCCTCTGATGTCAATTTCCTCCTCCCCCTCTTCTGAAATTCCTGAGTTTCTGTCAGATTTCCAGGATGTTTTCGATGAGCCCAAGTCCAGTTCCCTTCCACCGCATAGGGACTGTGATTGTGCTATTGATTTGATTCCAGGCTGTAAGTTTCCTAAGGGCCGACTTTTCAACCTGTCTGTGCCTGAACATGTCGCCATGCGGAGCTATGTAAGGGAGTCTTTGGAGAAGGGGCATATTCGGCCATCTCCTTCTCCATTAGGAGCAGGTTTTTTTTTTGTTGCCAAGAAGGATGGCTCCTTGAGACCCTGTATTGATTATCGCCTCTTGAATAAGATCACGGTCAAATTCCAATACCCTTTGCCTTTGCTTTCTGATTTGTTTGCCAGAATTAAGGGGGCTAGTTGGTTTACTAAGATTGACCTTCGAGGGGCATATAATCTGGTTCGTATTAAGCAGGGTGACGAATGGAAAACTGCGTTTAATACGCCCGAGGGCCATTTTGAGTATCTTGTGATGCCATTCGGACTCTCTAATGCCCCATCTGTGTTTCAGTCCTTCATGCATGATATTTTTCGGAATTATCTTGATAAATTCATGATTGTATATTTGGATGATATTTAGATTTTTTCAGATGATTGGGAGTCTCGTGAAACAAGTTAGGATGGTATTTCAGGTCCTTCGTGACAATGCCTTGTTTGTGAAGGGGTCTAAGTGCCTCTTTGGTGTACAGAAGGTTTCTTTTTTGGGCTTCATTTTTTCTCCATCATCTATAGAAATGGATCCGGTTAAGGTTCAGGCCATTCATGATTGGATCCGGCCCACATCCGTGAAGAGCCTTCAGAAATTTTTGGTCTTTGCTAATTTTTATCGCCGTTTCATTGCCAACTTCTCCAGTGTGGTTAAACCCCTGACCGATTTGACGAAGAAGGGCGCTGATGTAGCTAATTGGTCCTCTGAGGCCGTTTCTGCCTTTCAGGAGCTTAAGCGCCGATTTACTTCTGCCCCTGTGTTGCGTCAGCCGGATGTTTCTCTTCCTTTTCAGGTTGAGGTTGACGCTTCTGAGATTGGGGCAGGGGCCGTTTTGTCTCAGAGGAATTCTGATGGTTCCTTGATGAAACCGTGTGCCTTCTTTTCTCGAAAGTTTTCGCCTGCGGAACGCAATTATGATGTCAGCAATCGTGAGTTGTTGGCTATCAAGTGGGCATTTGAGGAGTGGCGACATTGGCTTGAGGGGGCCAAGCACCGTATTGTGGTCTTGACCGATCATAAGAATCTGATTTACCTCGAGTCTGCCAAACGGCTGAATCCTAGACAGGCCCGATGGTCCCTGTTTTTCTCCCGTTTTGATTTTGTTGTCTCGTATCTTCCAGGTTCTAAGAATGTTAAGGCTGATGCCCTCTCTAGGAGTTTCTTGCCTGATTCCCCTGGGATTCTTGAGCCGGTTGGTATTCTTAAGGAGGGGGTGATTCTTTCTGCCATCTCCCCTGATTTGCGACGGGCTCTTCAGGAGTTTCAGGCTGATAAACCTGACCGCTGTCCAGCGGGGAAACTGTTTGTTCCTGACAGATGGATTAGTAAATGGATTTCTGAGGTTCACTGTTCTGTGTTGGCTGGCCATCCTGGGATTTTTGGTACCTGAGATTTGGTTAGTAGGTCCTTTTGGTGGCCTTCTTTGTCACGGGATGTGTGTTCTTTTGTGCAGTCCTGTGGGACTTGTGCGTGGGCCAAACCTTGCCGCTCCCGCGCCAGTGTTTTCTTTTGCCTTTGCCGGTCCCTGAGAGGCCTTGGACGCATATTTCTATGGATTTTATTTCGGATCTTCCTGTTTCCCAGATCATGTCTGTTATCTGGGTGGTCTGTGACTGGTTTTCTAAGATGGTTCATTTGGTACCTTTGCCTTAAGTTGCCTTCCTCTTCTGAGTTGGTTCCGTTGTTTTTTCAGCATGTGGTTCGTTTGCATGGCATTCCGGAGAATATTGTGTCCGATAGAGGTTCCCAGTTTGTTTCTAGGTTTTGGCGGTCCTTTTGTGCTAAGCTGGGCATTGATTTGTCTTTTTCTTCCGCATTTCATCCTCAGACAAACGGCCAAACCGAGCGAACTAACCAGACTTTGGAAACTTATTTGAGATGCTTTGTGTCTGCCGATCAGGATGATTGGGTGGCTTTCTTGCCATTGGCCGAGTTTGCCCTTAATAATCGGGCTAGTTCTGCTACCTTGGTGTCACCATTCTTTTGTAATTCTGGGTTTCATCCTCGTTTTTCTTCAGGGCAGGTTGAGTCTTCTGATTGTCCTGGGGTGGACTCTGTGGTTGACAGGTTGCAGCAGATTTGGGCTCATGTTGTGGACAATTTGGTGTTGTCTCAGGAGGAGGCTCAGCGTTTTGCCATCCGTCGTCGGCGTGTGGGTTCCCGGCTTCGGGTTGGGGATTTGGTCTGGTCGTCTTCTCGTCATGTTCCTATGAAGGTTTCTTCCCCGAAGTTCAAGCCTCGGTTTATTGGTCCTTATAATATTTCTGAGATTATCAAACCAGTGTCTTTTCGTTTGGCCCTTCCAGCCTCTTTTTCCATCCATAATGTTTTTCATAGATCTTTGTTGTGGAAATATGTGGTGCCCGTGGTTCCCTCTGTTGATCCTCCTGCCCTGGTGTTGATTGATGGGGAGTTGGAGTATGTTGTGGAGAATATCTTGGGTTCTCGTTTTTCTAGACGGAGGCTTCAGTATCTTGTCAAGTGGAAGGGTTATGGCCAGGAGGATAATTCTTGGGTTGTTGCCTCCGATGTTCATGCTGACGATTTGGTTCGTGCCTTCCATTTGGCTCGTCCGGGTCGGCCTGGGGGCTCTGGTGAGGGTTTGGTTACCCCTCCTCAAGAGGCGGGTACTGTTGTGAATTCTGATGTGGGTTCTGCTCTTTAGCTCCCTCCGGTGGTTATAAGTGGTAGTGCTGCTGTTTGTCCTTCACAACAGTCATCAGCTGCTTCCACTTTGGACGGGGCTATTTAGTCTGGCTCCTTCCTTTATTGAGTGCCAGTTGTCCATTGTTTTCTAGGGATCCACATCTCTGCTTGGTTTCTCCTTCTGGATTGTCCAAATCATCAATGATAAGTCCTGGCTCTGTTTTTGCAGTCCACATGCGGTGGACTTAATAGTTCTGTGAATTGCTATGTTTTTTCTTGTCCAGCTTTGTCTGTGTTAAGATTTACTCAGCCAAGTTGGAAGCTCTGGAGTCACAGTTACCCTCCATGCCTTTAGTTAGGTGTGGAGATTTTTGTATTCTCTGTGGTGGATTTTTTAGTATTTTTTATACTGACCGCACAGTACTCTTTCCTGTCTTTTCTTTCTAGGTAGCGTGGCCTCCTTTGCTAAATTCTGTTTTCAGTCTGCGTTTGTAATTTCCCTCTCCTCTCACAGTCAATATTTGTGGGGGGCTGCCTTTCCTTTGGGAATTTTCTCTGAGGCAAGATAGTATTCCTGTTTCTTCCTTTAGGTGTAATTAGTCCTCCGGCCGTGACGAGGTGTCTAGGGAGTGACAGGAACATCCCACAGCTACTTCTAGTTGATGTGTTAAGTTCAGGGTCTGCGGTCAGTATAGAGGCCACCTACTCCAGAGCTCGTCCATGCTGCTCCTAGGCCACCAGTTCATAACAGTCGTCAGATCGGCGTGTATCGTCGTGTTTGACAGCAAAAGCAACGATGCCAGCAATGTTTTACAATGGTAACCAGGGTAAATATCGGGTTACTAAGCGCAGGGCCGCGCTTAGTAACCCGATATTTACCCTGGTTACCATTGTAAAAGTAAAAAAAAAACACTACATACTCACCCTCTGATGTCTGTCACGTCCACCGGCGTCCGCGCTGCTGCTCAGAGCTTCCTGCACTGAATGTGTCAGTGCCGGCCGTAAAGCAAAGCACAGCGGTGACGTCACCGCTGTGCTTTAGGGCCGGCGCTTACACAGTGCAGGGAAGCGGACGCCGGGGGACGCGACAGGCACCGAAATGTAAGTATGTACTGTGTTTTTTTTGGTAACCAGGGTAAACATCGGGTTACTAAGCGCGGCCCTGCGCTTAGTAACCCGATGTTTACCCTGGTTACCCGGGGACTTCGGCATCGTTGGTCGCTGGAGAGCTGTCTGTGTGATAGCTCTCCAGCGACCACACAGCGACGCTGCAGCGATCGGCATCGTTGTCGATATCGCTGCAGCGTCGCTTAATGTGACGGTACCTTAAGAGTCTGACGGCTGTTGTAACCTGTTTAGAAGTTAGCAACATTTAGGCAGTAAAAAATACACTTTTTCATTTCTGTCATGCCACTTTGCATTAATTCCTGAAAATCACCTGAAGAGTTAATAAACTACCTGACTGCAGTTTTTAATATTTCAGGGGGTGCTATTTTTAAAATGGTATAGCTTTTGGGGTTTTCCTAATATGTGGGACCCCTAAAGGCACTTCAAACATGGATAGGTCCCTAAAAAAATACATTTTGTAAATTTCCTAGAAAAAATTAAAAATTACTGCTACATTTTTCAACCTCCTAAAATGCTAAAAAATAAAAGAACATTTTACAAACGGTGCTGATGTAAAGTAGACATGTGGAAAATATTATTTATTAATGTTTTGCTATGGTATGACTATCTAGCTAAAGAGGATAATTATTCAAAATTTGAAAATTGCTAATTTTGTTACATTTTTCTCAAATTTGGATATTTTTTATAAATAAGCACAATACATATCGACCTAAACTTACTATTATCATAAAGTATAATGTGTCAGGAAAAAACAACCTCAAAATAACTGGGATTTGTTTTAGCGTTCCAGAGTTAAGTTATTACCAAATAAAGTGACACTGGTCAGATTTAAAAAATTTGGCTCCGTCACTAAGGGGTTAAGAAGCCCTCCTACTCTGCATTCTTTACCTATATTAATTGCACCTGTTTGATCTCAGTTACCTGTATAAGATACACCTGTCCACACACACAATCACACTCCAACCTTTCCAACATGGCCAAAACCAAAGAGCTGTCTAAGAACACACGGACAAAATTGTAGACTTGCACAAGGCTGAAAAGCAGCACTCACCAGGTTCTGCAGTAAAATCTTTTCTTCCATCAATGTAGCAAACAAAATGGTAGGCAGAGAATGAGCGGGAAACTGGTCGACGGCAATTTCATGTTTCGGTTTAGACTCGTAGAAGTGCCTTGACAGCATCCTTCAGTCTCTTGCTAAGTCCCTGCCTACCGTTTTGTTTGCTACATTGATGGTTTAAGGGATTTCGCTACAGAACCTAGTGAGCGCCGCTTTTCATTTTTTCTTAAATGAAATTTAATTATTTCTAATGCGAGCACCACCAATAGTTTCTGTATTTATGCTATCATCAGGAATGACTGGTGCTGAAATGGCTCCATTTGAATTACTGCACAAGGCTGGTATGGGATACAGGACAATATGGAAGGAGCTTGTTAAAAAGGCAACAACTGTTGGCGCATTTATTAGAAAATGGAAGAAACAAAAGATGACTGTCAATCTTCCTAGCTCTGGGGCTCCATGCAAGATAACACATTACGCTGTCATGGATTAAAATCCTGCAGGGCACGCATGATCTCCCTGCTCATGCCTGCACATGTCCAGGCCCGTTTGAAGTTTGCCAATGACCATCTGGATGAACCAGTGAGTTATGTCGTCTGATAAGACCAAAACAGAACCTTTTAGCATCAACTCCACTCGCCTTGTTCAGAGGAAGAAGGTTGAGTAAAACCCCAACAACACCGTCCCAACAATGAAGCATGGTGGGGGAAATATCGTACTTTGGGGCTGCTTTTCTGCAAAGGGCACAGGACGACTGTGCCGTATTGAAGGGAGGATGGATGTGGGTCACGTATTGTGAGATTTTGGCCAAAAACTTCCTTTCCTCAGAGCATTGAAGATGGATCGTGGCTGGGTCTTTCAAGCTGAGAAACCAAAACACACAGGCAGTTCAACTAAGTAGTGGCTCCGTAAACAGCATTTCAAGGTCTTGGAGTGGCCAAGCTAGTCTCTACAAATAAACCCAATAGAAAATCTTTGCCTAGCGACAGCCCTGAAACCTGAAAGATCTGGAGAAGATCTGTATGGAGGAGTGGGACAAAATCCCTGCTGCAGTGTGTGCAATCTTGGTCAAGAACTACAGGAAACATGTGACCTCTTTAATTGCATACAAAGGTTTCTGTACCAAATGTTAAGTTCTGTTTTTCTATTGTATTAAATACTTAATTTGCTTTTTATTGCATTAAATTTGTAAAAATCATACAATGTGATTTTTCTGTATTTTTTTTTTTTAAAGATTCTGTCTCTCACAGTTGAATTGTACCTACGATAAATAATACAGATCTCTCCATTCTTTGCAGTAGGGAAAACTTGCAAAATCGGCAGTGTATCAAATACTTATTTTCCCCACTGCATGTCTCTGAAACTGTATGTCGGTTAGGCTACTTTCACACTAGCGTTAACTGCAAACCGTCTCAAAACGTCTTTTTTGCCGAAAAAACGGATGCGTAAAAAAAGTGAAAAACGGTGACAAACGTATGCCATGCATACAGCATTTCGACGGATCCGTCGCAAATCCACTAAACGTTTCCGTCGAAAATACTGGATGCGTTGCATACGTTGCATCCGTTTTTACCATCCGTTGCATCCGTTTTTCCGACGGATCCGTTTTTAAAATGGGAGGCTCCCAAATTTGATTGGCTACTGGAAAATATGGAAAACTATATAGTTACTGTTTTTACAGCCCATCTTTGAGGGTTTTAGTTTTGTGGCAGCGATGGAAGGTGTTCTTGGGAGGATTGCTAGTTTGGTTACCGACGTTATCTTTGAGACAAATCGCCTGGATATCATAGTGCGGGAGAAGGAGGCGGCAGCGGAAAAACGTAGGATGCTTCTGCAGCAACGGAGACGGAGGCGACTCTGGATACATCCGATTAATGAACTACGGATGATGATAAAGGGATCCAAACCCTAACCCTACCCCTAACCTCACCCCTAACCATTTAATGAACATTTTCTGACAGTCATAGTGCCACGTATTTCAGTGCCACGTATTTCAGTGCCACGTACTATAAATACTATAACTACGTGGTTATACGTGGCACTGAAATATCGTGGCACGTAAATGCGTGGCACTGAAATACGTGGCACTGAAATATCGTGGCATTTACGTGAAATACGTGGCACTTAAAATACGTGGCACTTATATACGTGGCACTTAAATACGTGGCACTTATGTATGTGGCACTTATGTACGTGGCACTTGTATACGTGGCACTTATGTACGTGGCACTTATGTACGTGACACTTATGTACGTGGCACTTATGTACGTGGCACTTATGTACGTGGCACTTATGTACGTGGCACTTATATACGTGGCCATATATGTGGGGTTGAAGGCCCAGGCCAGGTTTATATAGATTTGGGGGTGTCTGGCCAATTGGCAACAAAATCCTTCTTCTGAGCATGCTCAGTGTAAAAAAACGTATTGCAGCACTGTATTGCGTCGTACGACGTGTCCCGACGCATCCGTCGCTCATAGGCTTCCATTGCAGCCAACGACGTATGCCGCAGGATACGTCGCGACACGTTTTTTAGGCGGAGACAAAAAACGTTACAATCAACGTTTTTTGCCGACGACGCGTCGCCAAATTTCGACGCATACGTCGTAAAACGGACACGACGTATGCCAATCCGTCGCAATACGTCGCCAATACAAGTCTATGGGGAAAAAACGCATCCAGCAAAAACTTTTGCTGGATGCGTTTTTTCTGAAAAAAGACGTTTTGAGACGTAATGCAGTTAACGCTAGTGTGAAAGTAGCCTTACTTGGTTACTTTTGACTTGGTAGCAAGTCCTCATTATTGTACAGTTCTTCCTCGTAAATCCACAAACATGCAAATATCTGGGAAAATGATGAAGACCAGATGACAAGATGTCTGGTAGGATTCTAATTTGCATTACAAGCCTGTGTCTTCATGTAGGAAAATTTAAAGGTACCAAAACCTATGCAAATGTTGCAGTGATTGTATGTTAAAGGAAACCGATAAGCAGGTTTTCAGGCCCCAAAATAACATGATCGTAAACTACCTGCAATGATAACAGCCATACCTTTTATATTATAAGTCTGTATCTGTGTTATCTTGTAATCCATTTGTGAATTCTTATGCAGATGAGCTCACAAATGCAGGTTTTTGGCCTGCCCTTAAAGCTCTTTTGGTCTTTCTCCTTCAGGCACCTGACGTCTACCTGTGATTGACAGGTGACCTTTCTGAGACCTGCTCCCTGGCCACATTTCACACTCTGTCATTCCCGGGGGTCAGCACATGCACAGATGGATACTCAGTAGTGATGAGCGAGTATACTCGTTACTCGAGATTTCCCGAGCACACTCGGGTGTCCTCTGAGTATTTTTTAGTGCACGGAGATTTAGTTTTCATCGCCGCAGCTGAATGATTTACATCTGATAGCCAGGCTGAGTACATGTGGGGGTTGCCTGGTTGCTAGGGAATCCCCACATGTAATCAAGCTGGCTAACAGATGTAAATCATGCAGCTGAGGCGATGAAAACGAAATCTCCAGGCAATAAAAAATACTCGGAGGACACCCGAGCGAGCTCTGGAAGTCTCGAGTAACGAGTATATTTGCTCATCACTAATACTCAGCTCTCGCAACATCATCAGATCATTACTGCAAATGCGGCACCCCTGGGAATGACTGCACCTACATGAGATGTCGACCAGGAAAGCGGAGCATAAAAGTGACCTGTCACGTTACAGGCTCAATGCTGATGTTCACATATGCAAACATCTGTAAACTACCATACATGATTAATAGGGCTCATTCCAATTTTCTAAAAATATACATGACATATGTTTGACATATGTATTAATATTGTGTTATTATTTTTTTTTTTTTTTGTGCTACTCAGCAGAAATGCTTGATCCGACTTCTCCCCTCTGGCCTTCATTGTATTCATCGGCACATACTTCAATCCAGCATGCACACCAGCTCCAGCTTTTCTCTCATCAGCATCTTATGCGACAACATGAACTGTATATGCTGCTACAGCAGCAAACTGCACATTCCGTAGAATTACATAGAGGTGCACAACTGGACAGTGTTGAGCCTCAGAGAAATGAACAACCACATGTGCTGGATCTACAGAGAAATGTTGACATATCGGAACTACAGAGAAATGCACAATTGGAAGCTAAAGAATTCCAAAGGAAAACTCATCATGAATCACACGAATGTCACAGAAATGAACAACTTGTGGTAAGGCTTTAGGCATTTTTATTTTTAGATAATATTTTTTTAGTAACTTTGTTAAATAATAGTTTCTTCTATCCTTTTTCACACAAAATTATCTAACAAAGGGCAGTTAGTTACTACATATTGAGTATGTTGAGGCAGGTCATTCTGTAGAATGTTTCTGCTGATACTGGCCATCCTTATAGCCGAAAGACTTCAAGCTTGCTACTGATTATTAACATTTCTGTAAATACATACTCCTTCTCCTCTCCTGTCTATTCCCATAAACTGTTTTTATTAAGCTTCCAACAGTACAAACTCACGGCAGTGAACTTAGGGGCATGGGGGATGATAGTTTTTCAGCGTCAACTCATTGTTTGTTGTTTTCCTGATATTTGCAGTCTATGATACTTGAGAGAAGAACCAACTGATAATAACTTTCAAAGTTGGGCATTTCTGCTTCTTCTCTTGATTTACTACATCTGGGTTTCCGCCTTCAGTAAGCGTATGAGCCCTAAAATGATGCATGTCAGAGCGCAAGTTGACTCTGTTGGCATCATTATAGCCTATGGCCCAGTCGGCGCTTACTCCTGAATCCTGTTTTGTGTGGATGGAGAGCATTGACTCAAGCCCTGATAAGACAAGCAAAGCACCCTTGGGATACTTATTTTATTTTATTTTTTTCTTTAGACCTGCAGACATTTAGTTTTTGTTCCTGGCTGTTTGTCATTGTGAAAATGGTTAGACTAGTACGTGAAAAAAGTTGAAAGCCACATGGTGGGATATTGTTGCTGAGCAGAAGGGAAAGTTGTGTCCTATTTGTAGCAAAACCTACCACCAGTGAAAGCATGAAACCAACTGACTAAGCAACAATGATCTTTACTCGTGGAACCTGTCAACAGGATTGTATATCTCATACTAATAGCATGTATATGAAGGTGCTTTATGTATGTGGTATTGTATTTTTGTGTCACTTTTTTGTCCAGAGTCATTTATTTTAGTATTTTGAATTAAAGGTTATATTTTATGTGAGGGAGACTCTCCGGGGATTCATAAGTCTGCAGTCACTCTGTCTGTTTGGAACGGAGAACCCCTTTAATGCTGAACAAATCCTGTCTTTTCTTGTAGTACTTTTGTATTTTGACCATTAGTATAATACTTTCTCTGAGCAAAAGGGTTGTCTGTTTTTAATCTTTAGGAGCGGATGAAACTGGGACAAGAAAAAGTTGGGGATTTGTCTTCACAAACTGATAAGGAAAGCTCTTTTTGCAGTTCTTCATCTAATTCCTGTAGCAAAGTGTTTGCTTCATCACCTCTCCTTGAATCATTCTCTGCTGCAAACAAATTGGAAGAAGATTCTTATAAATACTCTGAGCCGCCATCTTTCAGCAGTTCTTCACCTTCTTCAATGTTGCTAACCAAAATAGAAGCTAATGATGGGTCAGTGAAAGATCCATCTATGGAACAAGGTAGCTCTTCTCCACTCCAAGGTTTGTTTTTATCTGTCCTACTTTTTTTGCGAATAAGTTAAACTTTTAACAAAGATCTGGTTGACTGAGGACAGTTCTCAGCTTGGAAACCATTTTTGGTCCATGTGACCAAGCAGTTATCAACAAATGTTTTTGCCTCACAGAAAATATTTAAGTATCACTCCAGCATTTGTTTCAATCCTTTTGTTAGTAGACATGTATGTACGTGTAATGCATGTAGTTACATACTCACTGGTCAGAGTCGTCTTCTGTTTTCAGCCCCACTTTGGTTACTTTGGCACTATGTAACACTTTGTAACCTGCAGGATCACTGAGTCTTTTTTTCTCAATAATGAGACTACACTTCCTCCTTATGAGTTCCCATAGACTTGCATTGAGAATATTTAAAAATGTGACCTTTGCTTCATACACCAACCAGTGCGTGATTTGACCAGTCACAGGTGTATTCATGTGGGAGAAAATAGATAATATCCGTCAGGAAATCCGCTCCCAGCCACCAAGAGCAGTGACTCCCATTCCTCCCTGCATTTCCCCTGGCTCACTCTCCACATTCGATCCCATCACAGAAGAAGTCGTCTCCAGGCTCCTCTCTTCTTCTCGTCCGACTACATGTACTACTGACCCCATTCCCTCTCATCTCCTCCAGTCTCTCTCCAGTCGTCACAACTCCCCTAACTACAATCTTTAATTTTACCCTCCTCCTTCAAACACTCTATCATTACTCCATTACTAAAGAAACCCACCCTCGACCAAACCTGCACAAATAACTACAGACCGGTCTACAATCTCCCCTTCATCTCTAAACTCTTGGAAGCACTTGATCTACTCCCGCCTTACCCGTTTCCTCTTCACTCACTCCCTCCTAGACCCTTCACAGTCCGGTTTCCGCCCCCTACAGTCGACAGAACCTGCACTCATCAAGGTGACTAACGACCTTCTGACAGCAAAATGTAACGGTGACCACACTCTGCTCATTCTTCTCAACCTTTCTGCAGCTTTCGACACTGTTGACCACCCTCTCCTACTCTCTAGGCTCCAGTCAATAGGTATTAAGGACATTGCTCTCTCCTGGTTCTCTTCCTATCTTTCTGACAGCTCCTTTAGTGTTCTGTTCTCTGGCTCCACTTCATCACTTCTTCCTCTCACTATCGGGGGAACTCAGGGCTCAGTCCTTGGCTCCCTTCTCCCTTTACACGGCCCCAATTGGACAGACCATCAGCAGATTTGGCTTTCAGTACCATCTTTATGCCGATGACACACAACTATACATGTCATCCCCTGACCTTAACCCCGCTGTACTACAGAACGCCAGTGACTGTCCGCAGTCTCCAACATCATGTCCACTTTCTATCTGAAACTCAACCTCTCCAAAACTGAACTTCTTCTGCTCCCACCATCTACTAACCTCACTAAATCTGACATTTCCTTCTCCGTTGGTGGCACCAGCATAATAACCCGGCAGCAGGCGCGCTGTCTGGGTGTCATGTTTGACCCCGATCTCTCCTTCACATCCCATATATAATCCCTTGCCCGCTCGTGCCTCTTACACCTAAAGAACATCTCTAGAATCCGCCCTTTTCTCACCATGGAAACAACAAAAACCCTCACGGTCGCCTTGATGCACTCCTGCCTGGATTACTGTAATGCTCTATTAATTGGCCTCCCCCTTATTCGACTTTCCATTCTCCAGCCTATCCTTAATGCAGCAGCCAGGGTTGTCCATCTAGCTAATCGGTATTCAGACGTGTCAGCTCTTCGCCAGTCGTTACACTGGCTGCCCGTTCATTATAGAATCCAATTCAAAGTACTTGTTCTTACCCACAAAGCTCTTCACAGTGCAGTACCCCCTTACATCTCCTCCCTTATTTCTGTCTATCAGCCTAACCGACCGCTGCGCTCTGCAAACGACTTTGAGCTAACCTCTGCACTAATTCGTACTTTCTACTCCCGACTCCAAGACTTCTCCCATGCTGAGCCTATCCTCTGAAATGCTATACCCCAAGATATTCGGACCATCCAAAATTTACATAGTTTTAGGCGCTCCCTCAAAACACATTTGTTCAGAGCAGCCTATTATGTTCACTAATCAGTCATTTTATGTTTGTGCGTGTGTGTAGCCCATTCACTATCTCCACCTATCCCCCACCCCCTGAAGATGGCTGGACCAGCATTGTAAATACATCATTGTAAATACACACCTGTACTTTGTATCTCCCCCACCTCATTGTAGATTGTAAGCTTTCACGAGCAGGGTCGTCTTATTTTGCTTAAATTATCGTATTGTTAAACGTTGTTACTTATGACTGTTGTGTTTGAAACTGTTAAACTGTAAAGCGCTGCGGAATATGTTGGCGCTATATGAAGGTTATTATTATTATTATGTGAGGCTGAAAACAGGTGAAGAATGCTATCAGTGAGCTACAGTACATGCATTACCTAACAAAAGGTTAAAAAAATTACTGTATTGGTGCTTTAAGGAAGTGCACAATTACCACATCCCACTACATACTTATATTTATTGCATTGCACATGTCAACACTTTGTGTGACCCAAAAATACCTAGGGCATATGTCAACACTGTGTGTGATCCAAAAATACCAAGGGCATTTGGGCATTTTCTTTTATTGTCGATGTTTATGCAGTTCCCTTTATTTTCTGAGTAGTAGACTAAACTTCCTTGGAAGATATGAATTTCCATCCCTTTACTTGTCATAAGATATCCTAAATCCCACCTTAGAAACACATCATATCGATACAATATATACATAATATGCATGGTTTTGTCATGACTAAATGAGAATTCAAGTCCACGTTGATCATAAATTATTTCTGTTTTCAGATGACATACATGGATACTCAGCGCAGCGTCTTTCACCCTCCATGCAGCACCAGCTTTCCTATATAAATCAACCAAAAAATGTTGAAAACGCTGAAAATTTTGCTCCAGTTATCAAACTATCTGAATCAAAAACATGTGATATTGAAACTCCCTTGGATCTCAAACCTGCACATGTGTCTGAGGAAGCAGAGGCAGCTGAATTAACCACCAACGCCATTAGAGCAGAAGGTTTACCTACCATGACAAGTTGTAAAATCTTCAGTGAAACAGATGTTTGTAAAGTGTCGGCAGAATGCCAACATTTTTTATGTCAAGAAACAGATTCTGCAAAAGTAGATGAGAAAGAAGACCTCAGAAAAGGGGAACGGCTTTCCCCTTGCTTTTCTGAAATTGATCTTTGCATTGGAAAAGGTACATATTCAACTCAAACGGACTTTACTGACACTTTTGAGTCTCCAAGTAGTGAAATGGATTTAGAAAGAATTCTTCATCATGTTAAACCATCCACCAAAACCAATGATCTTATGGATTTGAACATGGGAAAGGAAAGCTCTTGGACAGATAGTGTGACATCTGGACCTTTGAACTGTAAAGAGGACATGTGTGCTCACCTTTCTGATGTGAAATGTATGAATGATCCACTGGCTGGTATGAATGCGTTGGTTGCGGCATCTGAAATGCCTCAGGCCTGCTGCCTGCCACGTAGAAGCACAGCAGTTCTGACTCCTGATCCATCAGCAGACAGCTCACTTCTCCAAGGCATTGTCCTACTAAGTGAAATAGCTGAGATCGAACTTGAGAGAAGAAAGCAAATGGACAGTAAGTTCCTTTTTGTGTTTGAAACTGTTCCAATGTATAAGGGCAGTAGTAGCCAGTCACTAAAGATAATGCTTCATTGCACATGTTAATGTTGTTTTTATTTTGTGCTTTCACTTAACAGATTTGCAAAGCTGCCACATTAAACCTTCTCTTGAAAGCCTGTTGGCTGTTAGCTCTCAAATGTTAATGGAAGTGCTTTCTTCACCAACTTTGGATTACCTGAATGCCAAATCAATCCAATTGCCTCGAGAATTAACACTAAATAAAAAATATAGCTGGAAACAAGGAAAAAATACACCGGTGAGTGGACAAGACCTTTTTAGTTAAAAGTCTATGTATAATTGTCTTCATTAAAGTCTTTTTTTCAAACTATGTAGCGGTATGTGAGCATGATAACTAGCATATTCTCTGATCAGTTATTATCGTATATTTATTTAAGTAATAATTATAATCTCAAGCAGAGAAATGTTACCTTCAAGAAGCAACTATGATCCCCTGCTGTGTTGTCTGTATGCACGCTTATAAGTGACTTGTGCTCCCTCAGCTGGGAGCTGCGGTATGTGCGGACCATGAACTGGAGCATCTCTGTATTGTCAGACACAGCCATTACACAGTACACAGCAGGGGCACATTTATAAGATTATCACAGCACAATAATACGGTAACATTTTTTTTTTTAAAGTACAGTGAATGGGCGGCTTCCCAACCAAGAAAGAATGGGCAGGGTTTCCAAACCCTGAAACTGTTAACCCCAACTATATCACTTCTTTTATCATTGTGCACTATGTTCATTTTATAGGGGTTTTAGCGGCGCATTTTCCTGAAAAAGCTAATGTGTGTACATATCTTTATAGTGGGAAAATAAATATTTTTCATTTTTGTGCCCCGGTGTTCTAAAATTCTGTAAAGCATCTGTGGGTTGAAAATGCTCACCATGGTTTTAAATGAATTCCTTAAATGGATTGTGTCCTAATTTTTTATAGTGTTAATAATTATTGATTTGTATAATTATTTTTAAAGGGAACCTTTCTTGTGAAAAAAAAAAAAAACGTTATTAACCTGCAGATATGGGGCTAATCTACAGGTTAATAGCATTCTGAACCTTTCCAACGCCGTCACTTAGATCCACGCTGCCGAGAGGAAATGTCAGTCATGTGGGTGGCGCTTGCAGATTTTCCGTCACTGCTCTGTGTATATTGAGCGTCGGCTGTAACCGTGCACAGACTGACAGCCGGCCTTAATGTTAAGCTATCTGTTAGTCAGAGCTAGGGGTACAGTTACAACCGCCAATCTGTATATACAGAGACACCTGTACCTGCGCCCCCATCATGACCGAGACCCACGCTGCCGAGAGGAAATGAACTATTCCTCCCAGCAGATTTCTGGTTTAAGTGGAGGCGCCGAGCAGGTTCAGAATGCTATTAACCTGCAGATTAACCCCATATCTGCAGGTTAATAGCGTTTTTTGACATGACCGGTTCCCTTTAAACCCCTTCCTGACATGCGCCGTACATGTACGGTGCTGTGGGAGCTGCGTTCCCGCAAAGTGCCGTATATGTATGGCGCCGGTTTTTCTGGTCATCGCACTGCATCGCGTGGTTACCGGGTTAGGATGACTGCTGTCCCTGACAACAGACCATCCCTTCACATCGCCCCAGGGGTCTGTACCGCTCCCCCGCATCGGCAATCTATGCTATTGGCTGGTCAACTCTGACTAGCCCATCACAGCAATGTGTCAATAAAGTTTTTAAATAAAAAACAAACAAACGTGATATGCTGTGATCGGCACCAATCACAGCCATCACAATGGGTGGGATGATTGCAATGTCACCACTCGTGATTAACCATCCCACTCTCCCATCTACATGATGTCACCAGCCAGCATTTCCACAAAGCTCTGAGTGAGTAAAATGCTGCTGCCTTTCAACAGTTTAATATGCCACTGCTGGCTGCCACACAGTAATATGGAGTGGCATGTAATACTCCCGAAGAGATATAGTTGAAATCTTGTCTGGCGAAGTCACAGAGATGAAGAATGCAGCCTTGGTATAAAGCTCAGCCCATGGCTGCTGGAGGCTGTAGTGTTGCCTGCTTGTCTTGTAAGTGCGGGCATAGCATGACCTGTCTTCTTGGTAGGAACCTGCCACTGAATCCTTCACGGCTTTGAATCTTGAACCACTACATTCTGAATTTTTTTTTCTATTTACATATTGCTGTCAATTCATCAGCTGTGACAAGATGAGGGGGCTGGCTTCACTGTTGTGTTGAACAGTCAGCTAGTACTCTTCACACACGACTCTGATTTCAGGCAAACACATGCTTCAAGCTGTAGATCAGGGGCAGCTTTCAGTGCTGAAATATATTAGAAAGTTGAATAACCTTCATAAGAAAGTACAGTTGGGAACAATTGTTCTATAAAGGGAATCTGTCAGTAGGCTCAACCCTCCTAAGCCATCTATATGGGAATGTAGGTCATAGGAATCTGAATAAAATCTGTGAACCATTGTCTTAATTCCAGAGAAATTCCCATTGTTCTTATATATAAATGACCTCTTCCAGGCTCTAGGGAGGACACTGCCTGGAAGAAAACTCTACCTCCAGAGCTTGTTTTACATGAAGAAGAGTTATCAGTATCAGACATGTAAGGCCTCTTTCACACTTCCGTCTTTCTTTTTCTGTCACAATGCGTCGTTTTGTAAAAAAAACGGATCCAGCAAATGTTTCTGCTGGATCCGTTTTTTTCTCATAGACTTGTATTAGCGACGGATTGTTATGGATGGCCTTCCGTTTCATCCGTCGTGCATTGGATCCGTCTTAAAATCGCTGTCCGTCGGGCGGAGACAATGCACAGAGGAACATTTTTTTGTGCACGTCGGAAAATCGCTCAGCGACGGATCCTGCGCCGTCCGTCATTGGCTATAATGGAAGCCTATGGACGCAGGATCCTTCGCTGACTGTCAAAAGCAGGAATCCAGGTTCCGTCTTTTGAAACTGAGCATGCGTGGAAGAATTTCCAGTCAGGGAAATTCTCTCTCGCTTGCTCTCTCTATTTTTACTATTGATGCTGCCTATTCAGCATCAATAGTAAAAAGATATAATGTTAAATTTTTTTTAAAAAAATCTTGATTATTCTCACCTTCCGGCGTCCCTCGCAGCCTTCCCGATGCTCGTGACTGACGCGATATTCCCGTTCCCAGTAATGCATCCCAGCAATGACCCCAGATGACGTAGCGGTCTCGTGAGACCGCTACGTCATCGGGTTATTTCGCAAGGCATTACTGGGAACGGGAGCATCGGGAAGGCTGCGAGGGATGCCGGAAGGTGAGCATATCAAGATTTTTTTTATTATTTTTAACATGAGTTGTGATGTGAATGCGTTTTTGCAGCGGAAAACCGCTGCGAAGACGCATACACAACAGGTGCCCATAGCCGCGATGGGTCCTTAAAAAAAAAAAAAAAAAAAAAAAAAAAACGGACCCGGTACACCTGTATTTTTACAATCTGCACAGGATCCGTCTTTTCAAAATTAACGGATCCTGTGCAGATGGTAAAAATGGAAGTGTGAAAGAGGCCTAATTAACACAGGGCAGGAGAATGATCTTCCTGCAAACACATATTTTGCAATTCTCACAGCTCTGCTGTATTGCAACAAAATTACAACCCTGTCTGTCTGTGAGCTGGAAGCTGAAACTGTGAGGAACCTGCAGATATGTCAGTTATAACTAGTCACAGCTAGGCAGTGATAGTAGATAGCGGCCATTACACATCACACTGGTAACGTCCCCTTCATGTAAAATAATCTCTGGAGTTATCTTCCAGGCAGTGTCCTCCACATAGGCTGGAAAGAGGTAATTTACATAGTGATAAAGGATGATTTGTCAGCAACAAAACATCTGATATGATACAGGTATCATACAGGTTTCAGTGTATTCAGCAGTCTTCAACCTCTATGCCCTTATTAATAGTGTAGATAGGTCAAATGTGGTGACAGATTCTCTTTAATGCATAACCTCCTTTAAAGGGAACTGTCAGCAGGATTGTGCACAGTAACCTCACAGTGTCAGGTTGGCGCCATCATACATGCTCCGGCGCGTCATGTGGGGGTCTTCATGTGGTGCTCTGATTACCTATTCATCAGTATGGCTTCTGACGGGTCACTAATCCCTCACTGACCTGCCCCCTAGTTTACACAATGAATATTATTTATTTACCGTATATACTCGAGTATAAGCCGAGATTTTCAGCCCATTTTTTGGGGCTGAAAGTCCCCCTCTCGGTTTATACTCGAGTCATACCCAGGGGTCGGCAGGGGAGGGGGAGTGGGGGTTGTCTAATTATACTCACCTGCTCCTGGCGCGGTGCAGTCCCTGCTTCCCGGTGCTGCAGCTTCTAACTGTACTGAGCGGTCCCATGGTACCGCTCATTACAGTAATGAATATGCGGCTCCACCTCCCATAGGGGTGGAGCCGCATATCATTACTGTAATGAGTGGTAACTGTGACAGCTCAGTACAGGAAGAAGCTGCAGCGCCGGGAAGCAGGGACTGCACCACGCCAGGAGCAGGTGAGAATAACGGGGAGGGGAGTGCAGCGCTGCGCGATATTCACCTGCTCCTCTTTCCGGCGCTGCTCCGTCTTCAGCGTCTTCTGCAGTGACGCTCAGGTCAGAGGGCGCGGTGACGTGGTTAGTGCGCGCCCTCTGCCTGAACGTCAGTGCAGAAGACGCTGAAGATGGAGCGGCGCCGGAACAAAGTCAGGTGAATATTGAAAGTGCCGGAGGCCTGAGTGACAGCGAGGTGAGTATGTGATTTTTTTTTTTTATCGCAGCAACAGCAAATGGGGCAAGTGTCTGTATGGAGCATCTTATGGGGCCATAACGTTTGTGCAGCACTATAATGGGGCAAGTGTCTGTATAGAACATCTTATGGGGCCATAACGTTTGTGCAGCACTATAATGGGGCAAGTGTCTGTATGGGGCCATAACGTTTGTGCAGGACTATAAAGGGGCAAGTGTCTGTATGGGGCCATAATCAACGTTTGTGCAGCACTATATGGGGCAAGTGTCTGTATGGGGCCATAACGTTTGTGCAGCACTATAAAGGGGCAAGTGTCTGTATGGGGCCATAACGTTTGTGCAGCGCTATAAAGGGGCAAGTGTATGGGGCCTGTTATGGACTGGTAATTTAGGAGCGACATGCGACTAGCTCTGAGCAGGTGGTAACTATACAGACCGCAGTTCCTGATCTTAACACAACACTAGCAGCAGCCGTGGGATGTTCCTGTCACTCCCTGGACACCTCGTCACAGCCGGAGAACTAGCTACCCCTAAAGGTAGAAATAGGAAAGCTATCTTGCCTCAGAAAAAATCCCCAAAGGATAGGACAGCCCCCCACAAATAATGACTGTGAGAGGAGAAGGAAATGACATACGTAGTATGAAACAAGATTTAGCAAAGGAGGCCACGTCTAGCTAGATAGATAGTACAGGAAAGAACACTGTGCGGTCAGTAAAAAAACTAGAAAAAGTCCACCGCAGAGATATGCAAAAATCTCCACACCTGACTAAAGGTGTGGAGGGCAAAATCTGCAGCCCAGAGCTTCCAGCTTAGCTGAATAGATCCATACTGATAAGCTGGACAAATGAGCAAAACATAGAATGTGCTGAACAATAAAGTCCACAACAAGTAAACTGCAAAAGGACAAGCAAGGACTTATCTTTGCTGAACTGGACAGAGTGTCAGGGAAATCCAAAAGAGCAGTGACTCCAAGCAGGAACAATTGGCAACTGGCATTGATTGAGGGATAAGGCCAGACTAAAATAGCCAAGCCAGAAAGACGATCAGTGGAAGCAGCTGCTGATGCTAAATCCAAGAAGCAGCTATACCACTCAAAACCACAGGAGGGAGCCCAAGAGCAGAATTCACAAAAGTGCTACTTAAACCACCGGAGGGAGTCCAAGAGCGAATTCACAACAGGGGCCATAATCAACGTTTATGCAGCACTATATGGGGCAAGTGTCTGTATGGGGCCATAACGTTTGTACAGCACTATAAACGGGCAAGTGTCTGTATGGGGCCATAATCAACGTTTGTGCAGCACTATATGGGGAAAGTGTCTGTATGGAGTATCTTATGGGGCGATAATGTTTGTGCAGCACTATATGGGCAGCACGGTGGCACAGTGGATAGCACAGCAGCCTTGCAGCGCTGGAGTCCTGGGTTCAAGCCCCACTAAGGACAACATCTGCAAAGAGTTTGTATGTTTGTGTGTTTGCGTGGGTTTCCTCCGGGTACTCCGGTTTCCTCCCACATTCCAAAGACGTACTGATAGGGAATTTAGATTGTGAGCCCCAACGGGGACAGTGACGATAATGTGTGTGCAACCTGTAAAGCGCTGTGGAATATGTTAGCGCTATATAAAAATAAAATAAAGATTATTATATGGGGCAAATGTCTGTATGGAGTTTCTTATGGGGCCATAACGTTTGTGCAGCATTATATGGGGCAAATATCTATATGGAGTATCTTATGGGGGCCATAATCAAGGTTTGCGCAGCACTATATGGGGCAAATATCTTTATGGAGCATCTTATGGGGCCATAATCAACATTTGTGCAACATTATATTGGGCAAATGTAACTAATCAAAATTCCCCATATATATATGATAAAGAGAAAATAAGAGGAAAGACAAAAAATAACGTATCAATAAAATAATATCTTTAATTATATAAATATTAAAAAATACATACAAGGGACAATCACCAATAAATGAGGGTAGAACAGCAACCCAGAACAAACAAAAGGATTGGACAGCTATGAGTATAAATAGCACACCTAATCCATTGTACGCATCCCTATTGCCAGTATAAAACAGTAGAGCAGGCTTAAATGTAAAAACCTTTCCTCCCTACTGCAAGCAATGAGATGTTTAAGGTAAAAAGTGCATAGTGCAAAGAAGGTGTCTCAATATAATTCCATGTCCAGATATAAACCG
Organism: Ranitomeya variabilis; assembly: GCF_051348905.1. Lineage (NCBI taxonomy): Eukaryota > Metazoa > Chordata > Amphibia > Anura > Dendrobatidae > Ranitomeya > Ranitomeya variabilis. The sequence goes on along the minus strand of NC_135238.1, from coordinate 99,221,730 downwards.
ACTACAAATACTTACAAAAATATTGTCCCGGTGGTAATACCCTCAAAAACCCCGACAGCGCCGTTTCGCCGTGATTTCTTCCTCGATAGGGGGCATGTGTGCTGCTAGCCGAACTGGCCGCTGATAAATACCCTGTACACAGCTGATTTTCATGTCGGCATTACTGGTGGTACATTGCGCATGCGCCGGTCCCTGGAGTTCCTCCTTTGTGAAAAGAGACTTCCTGCTCTTCGCATCTGGAACGCAAGTGTAAGAACACTATTTGTTACCATAGTGAGCGAGGCAGGAAGTCACGGGGAAGCTCCTGACCTGCGCATGCGCTCACCGGACACCGAAAAACAAATCGCTGAGATGAATGTACTCGGGAAAGTATGGGCAGATAAACAATTGCCACTATTACAAAAACTGGGGATTTCTTAATAAAAGTAACTTATATTTATGGGCATATTAATCCAAAGTTGGCAAACAAAAAATTAATATAAAAATAAAAGTATATCCTGAATTGTGTATTAGTGAAACTATATAATATGTGCAAACCCCGCATAATGTATAATAAATATATGTATATAAAACAATTATACAACAATTATCGCGCATGTGGTACAATACATGCACAATATCACACACAATAATATTTCTTATATAGTATTAAATAACAAAATAATTATATAAATAACACCATATATACAACAAATAACTACAAACAATATAAATACATTATAATTACAATACCAATATATAGTGCCCATAAATAAACTATAAAGTGACATACAAATATACATAATAACATAATGCCCAAAAAAGAATACATAAAAAAATCCTCCCACATATCTACATTGAATCCACTACCCATAAATAAGCAGCCCCATAAAGTACCTACTCCCTAATTAATTATTGATGGAAAAACAAGACAACATACACTGCATAAAAAAATAGTCCATAATGAATGAATCTGTAAAACCGGACCCAATAATGTTCTGAAGGTACGAAGGACAGACGAAGTAAAACTACTTGATGAGCCGCTTCTAATTAATAAAACAACGAAAATTAGAAGTTAAAACCAACAAACACACAAATTAAAAACAGAATAAACACTTGGAGAAATATTGAACAATTATAAAAATGCAGAAAAGCCCATGGTTTCATTAAGGCCCTGTGGAACCATAGTACTCAACAAATAGATCCAGCGACTCTCTTTCTGTGCCAAAATTCTACCAAGATTACCACCTCTGAAGCAAATGTGTCTATGGAGCATCTTATGGGGCCATTATTAACCTTTATGCAGGATTATATGGGGCATATTTTAATATGGAGCATCTTATGGTGCCATCATAAATTTTATGGAGCATTATATGGGGCTCCTGATTCAATATGGATATTCAAAAACACTTAACCTACTGATGTACTTTTATTGGTATCTATTTTTACTTTTGATATTTACTGGTAGCTGCTGCATTTCCAACCCTAGGCTTATACTCGAGTCATTAAGTTTTACCAGTTTTTTTGTGGCAAAATTAGGGGGGACGGCTTATACTCGGGTCGGCTTATACTCGAGTATATACGGTGTGTATATACAATTATATGCAAAAGTTTGGGCACCCCTATTAATCTTATGCTTAATGTTTTATAAAAATTGTTTTTGTTGCAACAGCTATTTCAGTTTCATATATCTAATAACTGTTAGACACAGTAATGTTTCTGCCTTGAAATGAGGTTTATTGTACTAACAGAAAATATGCAATCTGCATTCAAACAAAATTTGACAGGTGCATAAGTATGGGCACCCTTATCATTTTCTTGTTTTAAATACTCCTACCTACTTTTTACTGACTTACTAAAGCACTTTTTTTGGTTTTGTAACCTCATTGAGCTTTGAACTTCATAGCCAGGTGTATGCAATCATGAGAAAAGCTACTTAAAGTGGCCACTTGCATGTTGTTCTCCTGTTTGAATCTCCTCTGAAGAGTGGCATCATGGGCTCCTCAAAACAACTGTCAAATGATCTGAAAACAAAGATTATTCAACATAGTTGTTCAGGGGAAGGATACAAAAAGCTGTCTCAGAGATTTAACCTGTCAATTTCCACTGTGAGGAACATAGTAAGGAAATGGAAGAACACAGGTACAGTTCTTGTTAAGGCCAGAAGTGGCAGGCCAAGAAAAACATCAGAAAGGCAGAGAAGAAGAATGGTGAGATCAGTCAAGGACAATCCTCAGACCACCTCCAGAGAAATGCAGCATCAACTTGCTGCTGATGGTGTCACTGTGCATCGGTCAACTATACAACGCACTTTGCACAAGGAGAAGCTGTATGGGAGAGTGATGCGAAAGAAGCCGTTTCTGCAAGCACGCCACAAACAGAGTCGGCTGAGGTATGCAAAAGCACATTTGGAGAAGCCAATTTCTTTTTGGAAGAAGGTCCTGGGAACTGATGAAACCAAGATTGAGTTGTTTGGTCATACAAAAAGGCATTATGCATGGCGGCAAAAAAACACAGCATTCCAAGAAAAACACTTGTTACCCACAGTAAAATTTGGTGGAGGTTCCATCATGCTTTGGGGTTGTGTGGCCAATGCCGGCATCGGGAATCTTGTTAAAATTGAGGGACGCATGGATTCCTCTCAGTATCAGCAGATTCTTGACAATAATGTTTATGAATCAGTGACAAAGTTGAAGTTACGCAGAGGATGGATCTTTCAGCAAGACAATGATCCAAAACACCGCTCCAAATCTACTCAGGCATTCATGCAGGGGAACAATTACACTGTTCTGGAATGGCCATCCCAGTCCCCAGACCTGAATATCATTGAACATCTGTGGGATCATTTGAAGAGGGCTGTCCATGCTCGGCGACCATCAAACTTAACTGAACTGGAATTGTTTTGTAAAGAGGAATGGTCAAAAATACCTTCATCCAGGATCCAGGAACTCATTAAAAGCTACAGGAAGCGACTAGAGGCTGTTATTTTTGCAAAAGGAAGATCTACTAAATATTAATGTCACTTTTCTGGTGAGGTGCCCATACCTATGCACCAAATTTTGTTTGAATGCAGATTGCACATTTTCTATTAGTACAATAAACCTCATTTCAAGGCAGAAACATTACTGTGTCCAACAGTTATTAGATATATGAAACTGAAATAGCTGCTGCAAAAAAAACAATTTTTATAAAACATTAAGCTTAAGATTAATAGGGGTGCCCAAACTTTTTCATATAACTGTATGTATGTATGTATGTATATAGCATCATGATTACTCGCTAATCCCACCCCCTGCACATTAGCTCCGCCCCCCACCACATCACCACACATATTCCACCCCACCCCATTACCACACACAATCCTGCCCCCACCACATTGCCACACACAATCCCGCCCTCCACCACATTACCACACACAATCCCGCCCTCCACCACATTACCACACACAATACCGCCCCCCCACCACATTACCCATAATCCTGCCCCCGCCACATCACCACACACAATCCCACCCCCCACCACATTACCACGCACAATCCCGCCCCCCACCACATTACCACACACAATCCCGCCCCCACCACATTACCACACATAATCCTGCCCCCCACCACATTACCACACATAATCCCGGCCCCACCACATTACCACACACAATCCTGCCCCCCCACCATGTTACCACACATAATCCCGCCCCACCACATCTCCACACACAATCCCGCCCCCCACCACATCACCACACATAATCCCGCCCCCCAGCCACATCGCCCCACACAAATCCTGCCCCCCACCACATCACCACACACAATCCCGCCCCCCACCACATTACCACACATAATCCCGCCCCCCACCACCACACACAATCCCGCCCCCACCATATTACCACACAATCCCGCCCCCACCAGATTACCACACACAATCCCACCCTCCCACCACATCACCACACAATCCCGCCCCCCCACCACATTAACATATTATCCCGCCCGCCCACCACATTACTACAAATAATCCCCCCACCACATTACCACACATAATCTTGCCCCCCACCACAAATGTATTATTAGTATTATTCAGATTTTTAATGATTATTATTATTAACTTCATTTTAAGTTAATTCACCACCTGCGTAAGCGCTATTGAATGTTGTCATTATTTGCTTTAGTTTAATCACCAGCAGCGTTAATTAGATCGCAATGAGCGTGTCGAGCGTTAGCTGACTGGAAACAGCTAGTGTATGTATATATATATATATATATATATATATATATATATATATATATATATATATATGGCCCGGCCATGTGGGTCGATTACACCAACCACATGTTTTCACCTTACTATGGAGTGCTGCCTCTTTTTTGAGTCTCTGTGAATCTGGTGCAATCAATTGGACTGGTTGCCTGGGGCCTTGCACCCGAAGATAAGTATCAGTGTAGTGCTGTTCCTCTTTTTTTCAATAAAATATATATATATATATATATATATATATATATATATATATATATATATATATATATATATATATATATATATATATATATATATATATATATATATATATATATATATACTAGATGGCAGCCCGATTCTAAAGAATCGGGAGTCTAGAATCCATATATACTTTATTTATTCAAATGTAAGAATAATACAATTAATAAATAATAGTAAGAAAGAACAAAAAATGGCTGCACTCACCAGCTCTTGACAATTCTTGACAGTACGGCACATTTCTGATTGGTCGCTCGCGGCAGGCGGCAACCAATCAGAAAAGTGCCGCACACCACGAAGGCATATATCTTTGTCCACCCTGAGCGGGTGTAGGACGCTGGTGACGTCACTTATCTCCGGACATTATCTCCGGACAAAGCCACGGAAGTTGGCACAAATTGCCAGAAGTAGTATTCTAGGCAATTATATATTAGATTTTAATGTTATCAGTGTTTACCTTTGAACGTTTATATTGTATTGTCCTGTCACCAGCCATGTGTACGATTATCGGCCGAAAGCCTCTCTGGAACCAATAATCACCCCATGTAAAGGTATCTTTATAAGTTAAAGATTCAGAATACTATGACTTTTATCATATCCTGAACAGTCAAGTTTTTTATGAACCGTTAAGGTTTTCTGGTTGAAGTAAAAAAAACTCTGAGTGTTTACAGTTTGAAACCATAAAATGTTGAAAAATTATGTCATTCTTGAGTATATCACTCAATGTTGCTCATAAACGTGTCAAATTTGATCTATAATATACTTTAATATACGTTACTTTAATCTTTAATATACTTAAGAACAGGGCCCCAGACATCACACAGGGGGTCTGAAACACCGCACAGTGGTCCAAAATATCACTGTGCTCTGCCTGGGGCCCCATATGCTGCCTGGGGCCCCTGTGCTCTGCCTGGGGCCCCATATGCTGCCTGGGGCCCCTGTGCTCTGCCTGGGGCCCCATGTTCTGCCTGGGGCCCCTGTGCTTTGCCTGGGGCCACTGTGCTCTGCCTGGGGCCCCATATGCTGCCTGGGGCCCCTGTGCTCTGCCTGGGGCCCCATATGCTGCCTGGGGCCCCTGTGCTCTGCCTGGGCCCCCATAGGCTGCCTGGGGCCCCTGTGCTCTACCTGGGACCACTGTGCTCTGCCTGGGGCCCCATATGCTGCCTGGGGCCCCTGTGCTCTTCCTGGGGCCCCTGTGCTCTGCCTGGGGCCCCATGTTCTGCCTGGGGCCCCATAGGCTGCCTGGGGCCCCTGTGCTCTGCCTGGGGCCCCATATGCTGCCTGAGGCCCCTGTGCTCTGCTGGGGCCTCTGTGCTCTGCCTGGGGCCCCATATGCTGCCTGGGGCCCCTGTGCTCTGCCTGGGGCCCCATATGCTGCCTGGGGCCCCTGTGCTCTGCCTGGGGCCCCATGTTCTGCCTGGGGCCCCTGTGCTTTGCCTGGGGCCACTGTGCTCTGCCTGGGGCCCCATATGCTGCCTGGGGCCCCTGTGCTCTGCCTGGGGCCCCATATGCTGCCTGGGGCCCCTGTGCTCTGCCTGGGCCCCCATAGGCTGCCTGGGGCCCCTGTGCTCTACCTGGGACCACTGTGCTCTGCCTGGGGCCCCATATGCTGCCTGGGGCCCCTGTGCTCTTCCTGGGGCCCCTGTGCTCTGCCTGGGGCCCCATGTTCTGCCTGGGGCCCCATAGGCTGCCTGGGGCCCCTGTGCTCTGCCTGGGGCCCCATATGCTGCCTGGGGCCCCTGTGCTCTGCCTGGGGCCCCATATGCTGCCTGGGGCCCCTGTGCTCTGCCTGGGGCCCCTGTGCTCTGCCTGGGGCCACTGTGCTCTGCCTGGGGCCCCATGTTCTGCCTGGGGCCACTGTGCTCTGCCTGGGACCTCATAAACTGCCTGGGGCCCCTGTGCTCTGCATGGGACCACTGTGCTCTGCCTGGGACCACTGTGCTCTGCCTGGGGCCCCATGTTCTGCCTGGGGCCACTGTGCTCTGCCTGGGGCCCCATATGCTGCCTGGGGCCCCTGTGCTCTGCCTGGGGCCCCATATGCTGCCTGGGGCCCCTGTGCTCTGCCTGGGGCCCCTGTGCTCTGCCTGGGGCCCCATATGCTGCCTGGGGCCCCTGTGCTCTGCCTGGGGCCCCTGTGCTCTGCCTGGGGCCCCATGTTCTGCCTGGGTCCCCATGTTCTGCCTGGGGCCCCTGTGCTCTGCCTGCAGCCACTGTGCTCTGCCTGGGGCCCCATATGCTGCCTGGGGCCCCTGTGCTCTGCCTGGGGCACCATATGCTGCCTGGGGCCCCTGTGCTCTGCCTGGGGCCACTGTGCTCTGCCTGGGGCCCCATAGGCTGCCTGGGGCCCCATATGCTGCCTGGGGCCCCTGTGCTCTGCCTGGGGCCACTGTGCTCTGCCTGGGGCCCCATATGCTGCCTGGGGCCCCTGTGCTCTGCCTGGGTGTAGGACACTGGTGACGTCACTTATCTCCGGACATTAGCTCCGGACATTAGCTCCGGACATTAGCTCCGGACATTAGCTCCGGACATTAGCTCCGGACATTAGCTCCGGACATTAGCTCCGGACAAAGCCACGGAAGTTGGCACAAATTGCAGGAAGTAGTATTCTAGGCAATCTAGGCTTTGGTTGGCGGGGCCCCACGGCCTCCGATTTGGTGGGCGGGGTCCCTCTGCCTCCGCTTTGGTGGGCGGGGCCGCTCGGCCTTCGATTTGGTGGGCGGGGCTCTTCGGCCTCCGATTTGGTTGGTGGGGCCCCTCGGCCTCCGATTTGGTGGGCGGGGCCCCTTATCCTCCGATTTGGTGGGCGGGGACCCTCGGCCTCCGATTTGGTGGGCGGGGCCCCTCGGCCTCCGATTTGGTGGGCGGGGCCCCTCGGCCTCCGATTTGGTTGGCGGGGCCCCTCGGCCTCCGATTTATATATTAGATGGGCATTTCCTGAAGGAAATACATGGTGCTTGAACAGCGCTACCAGCTTTACAGCAGCACTTTTCACACACGGGACTGGGGGGCGCGCTTACTTTTGCACCCGGGGCCGGGGGCGCGCTTACTTTTGCACCCGGAGGCGCACTTACTTTTGCACCCGGAGGCGCACTTACTTTTGCACCCGGGGGCGCACTTACTTTTGCACCCGGGGGCGCACTTACTTTTGCACCCGGGGGCGCACTTACTTTTGCACCCGGGGGCGCACTTACTTTTGGTGGGCGGGGCTCCTCGGCCTCCGATTTGGTTGGTGGGGCCCCTCGTCCTCCGATTTGGTGGGTGGGGACCCTCGGCCTCTGATTTGGTGGGTGGGGACCCTCGGCCTCTGATTTGGTGGGTGGGGACCCTCGGCCTCCGATTTGGTGGGCGGGGACCCTCGGCCTCCGATTTGGTGGGCGGGGACCCTCGGCCTCCGCTTTGGTGGGCGGGGACCCTCGGCCTCCGCTTTGGTGGGCGGGGACCCTCGGCCTCCGATTTGGTGGGCGGGGACCCTCTGCCTCCGATTTGGTGGGCGGGGACCCTCGGCCTCCGCTTTGGTTGGCGGGGCCCCACGGCCTCCGATTTGGTGGGCGGGGCTCCTCGGCCTCCGATTTGGTTGGTGGGGCCCCTCGGCCTCCGATTTGGTGGGCGGGGCCCCTTATCCTCCGATTTGGTGGGCGGGGACCCTCGGCCTCCGATTTGGTGGGCGGGGCCCCTCGGCCTCCGATTTGGTGGGCGGGGCCCCTCGGCCTCCGATTTGGTTGGCGGGGCCCCTCGGCCTCCGATTTGGTGGGCAGGGACCCTCGGCCTCCGATTTGGTGGGCGGGGACCCTCGGCCTCCGATTTGGTTGGTGGGGCCCCTCGGCCTCCGATTTGGTGGGCGGGGACCCTCGGCCTCCGATTTGGTGGGCGGGGACCCTCGGCCTCCGATTTGGTGGGCGGGGACCCTCGGCCTCCGATTTGGTGGGCAGGGACCCTCGGCCTCCGATTTGGTGGGTGGGGACCCTCGGCCTCCGATTTGGTGGGCGGGGACCCTCGGCCTCCGATTTGGTGGGCAGGGACCCTCGGCCTCCGATTTGGTGGGTGGGGACCCTCGGCCTCCGATTTGGTGGGCGGGGACCCTCGGCCTCCGATTTGATGAGCGGGGACCCTCGGCCTCCGATTTGGTGGGCGGGGACCCTCGGCCTCCGATTTGGTGGGCGGGGACCCTCGGCCTCCGATTTGGTGGGCGGGGACCCTCGGCCTCCGATTTGATGAGCGGGGACCCTCGGCCTCCGATTTGGTGGGCAGGGACCCTCGGCCTCCGATTTGGTGGGTGGGGACCCTCGGCCTCCGATTTGGTGGGCGGGGACCCTCGGCCTCCGATTTGATGAGCGGGGACCCTCGGCCTCCGATTTGGTGGGCGGGGACCCTCGGCCTCCGATTTGGTGGGCGGGGACCCTCGGCCTCCGATTTGGTGGGCGGGGACCCTCGGCCTCCGATTTGGTGGGCGGGGACCCTCGGCCTCCGATTTGGTGGGTGGGGACCCTCGGCCTCCGATTTGGTGGGTGGGGACCCTCGGCCTCCGATTTTGTGGGCGGGGCCCCTCGGCCTCCGATGTGGTGGGCGGGCCCCTTGGCCTCCGCTTTGGTGGGCGGGGCCGGGCCCCTCGGCCTCCGCTTTGGTGGGCGGGGCCGCTCGGCCTTCGATTTGGTGGGCGGGGCTCCTCGGCCTCCGATTTGGTTGGCGGGGCCCATCGGCCTCCGATTTGGTGGGCGGGGACTCTCGGCCTCCGATTTGGTGGGCGGGGACTCTCGGCCTCCGATTTGGTGGGCGGGGACTCTCGGCCTCCGATTTGGTTGGCGGGGCCCCTCGGCCTCCGATTTGGTTGGCGGGGACCCTCGGGCTCCGATTTGGTGGGCGGGGACCCTCGGCCTCCGATGTGGTGGGCGGGGCCCCTCGGCCTCCGATGTGGTGGTCGGGGCCCCTCGGCCTCCGCTTTGGTGGGCGGAGCCGGGCCCCTCGGCCTCCGCTTTGGTGGGCGGGGCTGCTCGGCCTTCGATTTGGTGGGCGGGGCTCCTCGGCCTCCGATTTGGTTGGCGGGGCCCCTCGGCCTCCGATTTGGTGTGTCTGCCTGGGGCCACTGTGCTCTGCCTGGGGCCCCATATGCTGCCTGGGGCCCCTGTGCTCTGCCTGGGGCCCCTGTGCTCTGCCTGGGGCCCCTGTGCTCTGCCTGGGGCCCCATGTTCTGCCTGGGGCCCCTGTGCTCTGCCTGGGGCCCCTGTGCTCTGCCTGGGGCCCCATATGCTGCCTGGGGCCACTGTGCTCTGCCTGGGGCCCCATAGGCTGCCTGGGGCCCCTGTGCTCTGCCTGGGGCCCCATATGCTGCTTGGGGCCCCTGTGCTCTGCCTGGGGCCACTGTGCTCTGCCTGGGGCCCCATATGCTGCCTGGGGCCCCTGTGCTCTGCCTGGGTGTAGGACACTGGTGACGTCACTTATCTCCGGACATTAGCTCCGGACATTAGCTCCGGATATTATCTCTGGACATTATCTCCGGACAAAGCCACGGAAGTTGGCACAAATTGCAGGAAGTAGTATTCTAGGCAATTCTATAATATATATATATATATATATACTAGCTGTACTACCCGGCTTCGCCCGGGTTAATGACTGCTGTTAGCAAAATAGAATGTGTTAACAAAAATTTATTCTGCACACAAAAACCACAAAACAAATAGATAGAAATGTAATTATTAAAAGGCAAAAACTAAGCAAATAGAAGCATTTCACAACATATATTAGCTTTGTTATACTGAGAATGTCTTTGTTGCCTATATTAACCAATCAGAGCTCAGGTTAATTAACTGTAGCAAAATAGAAGCTGAGCTGTGATTGGTTGCTATTGGCAGCCTGATAAATCCCCAGCCAACAGGAAGCCCTCCCCCCTGGCAGTATATATTAGCTCACACATACACATAATAGACAGGTCATGTGACTGACAGCTGCCGTATTTCCTATATGGTACATTTGTTGCTCTTGTAGTTTGCTTATTAATCAGATTTTTATTTTTGAAGGACAATACCAGACTTGTGTGTGTTTTAGGGCGAGTTTTATGTGTCAAGTTGTGTGTGTTGAGTTGCGTGTGGCGACATGCATGTAGCGACTTTTGTGAGATGAGTTTTGTGTGGCGACATGCGTGTAGCAACATTTTGTGTGTTGAGTTGCATGTGACAGGTTAGTGTAGCAAGTTGTGTGCAGCAAGATTTGTGCATGGCGAGTTTTGCGCGTGGCGAGTTTTATGTGTGGTGCATTTTGAGTATGTGCAAGTTTTGTGTGAGGCAACTTTTGCATGTGGTGCAACTTTTGTACATGTGGCAATTTTTCTGTGTGTGCAAGTTTTGCATGAGGTGAGTTTTCCATGAGGTGAGTTTTGCACGTGTGGCGAGTTTTGCGTGAGCCTAGTTTTGCATATGGCGAGTTTTGCATGTAGCGAGTTTTGAGTGGTGACTTTTGTGTTTCGACTTTTATGTGGCGAGGTTGGTGTGTGTGTGTGGTGAAATGTGTGCTGAGGGTGGTATATGTGTTCAAGCACGTGGTAGTGTGTGGCGCATTTTGTGTTTGTGTTCATATCCCCGTGTGTGGTGAGTATCCCATGTCGGGGCCCCACCTTAGCAACTGTACGGTATATACTCTTTGTCGCCATCGCTCTCATTCTTTAAGTCCTCATTGTTCACATCTGGCAGCTGTCAATTTTCCTCCAACACTTTTCCCTTCACTTTTTCCCCATTATGTAGATAGGAGCAAAATTGTTTGGTGAATTGGAACGCGCGGGGTTAAAATTTCACCTCACAACATAGCCTATGACGCTCTCGGGGTCCAGACGTGTGACTGTGCAAAATTTTGTGGCTGTAGCTGCGACGGTACAGATGCCAATCCCGGACATACACACATACATACATACACACATTCAGCTTTATATATTAGATATACCTGTATGTAATCTCCTGTATATAGTATATACCTGTGTGTCATCTCACCTATATATAGTATATATCTGTGTGTCATCTCCTGTATATAGTATATACCTGTATGTCATCTCCTCCTATACATAGCATATACCTGTGTCATCTCCTCCTGTATATACTATATACCTGTAGGTAATCTGCTCCTGTATATAGTATATACCTGTGTGTCATCTCCTCCTGTATATAGTATATACCTGTATGTCATCTCCTCCTGTATGTAGTATGTACCTGTATGTCATCTCCTCCTCTATATAGTATATACCTGTGTGTCATCTCTCCTGTATATAGTATATATCTGTGTGTCATCTCCTCCTGTATATAGTATATACCTGTGTGTCATCTCCCCTGTAAATAGTATATACCTGTGTGTCATCTCCTGTATATAGTATATAGCTGTATGCCATCTCCTCCTGTATTAGCCCTCGTTCACACGTTATTTGGTCAGTATTTTTACCTCAGTATTTGTAAGCTAAAATGGCAGCCTGATAAATCCCCAGCCAACAGTAAGCCCACCCCCTGGCAGTATATATTAGCTCACACATACACATAATAGACTGGTCATGTGACTGACAGCTGCCGGATTCCTATATGGTACATTTGTTGCTCTTGTAGTTTGTCTGCTTATTAATCAGATTTTTATTTTTGAAGGATACCAGACTTGTGTGTGTTTTAGGGCGAGTTTCGTGTGTCAAGTTGTGTGTGTTGAGTTGCGTGTGGCGACATGCATGTAGGGACTTTTGTGAGATGAGTTTTGTGTGGCGACATGCGTGTAGCAACTTTTTGTGTGTCGAGTTGCATGTGACAGGTTAGTGTAGCAAGTTGTGTGCAGCAAGTTTTGCGCATGGCGAGTTTTGCGCGTGGCGAGTTTTATGTGTGGTGCCTTTTGAGTATGTGCAAGTTTTGTGTGAGGCAACTTTTGCATGTGTTGCAACTTTTGTGCATGTGGCAATTTTTCTGCGTGTGGCAATTTTTCTGCGTGTGCAAGTTTTGCGTGTGGCGAGTTTTGCACGTGTGGCGAGTTTTGCATGTGGAGAGTTTTGCGCGTGGCGAGTTTTGAGCGGCGACTTTTGTGTTTCTACTTTTATGTGGCGAGGTTGGTGTATGTGTGGTGAAATGTGCACTGAGGGTGGTATATGTGTTCGAGCACGTGGTAGTGTGTGGCGCATTTTGTGTGTGTGTTCATATCCCCGTGGTGGTGTGATTATCCCATGTTGGGGCCCCACCTTAGCAACTGTACAGTATATACTCTTTGGTGCCATCGCTGTCATTCTTTAAGTCCCCCTTGTTCACATCTGGCAGCTGTTAATTTGCCTCCAACACTTTTCCTTTCATTTTTTCCCCATTATGTAGATGGGGCAAAATTGTTTGGTGACTTGGAAAGCGCGGGGTTAAAATTTCACCTCACAATATAGCTTTGACGCTCTCAGGGTCCAGACGTGTGACTGTGCAAAATTTTGTGCCTGTAGCTGCGACGCCTCCAACACTTTTCCTTTCACTTTTTCCCCATTATGTAGATAGGGGCAAAATTGTTTGGTGAATTGGAAAGCGCGGGGTTAAAATTTCACCTCACAACATAGCCTATGACGCTCTCGGGGTCCAGACGTGTGACTGTGCAAAATTTTGTGGCTGTAGCTGCTACGGTTCAGATGCCAATCCCGGACATACATACATACATACATACATACACACACACATTCAGCTTTATATATTAGATATATAGATAGATAGATAGATAGATAGATATATAGAGATATAGAGATATATATATATAGATAGATAGATAGATAGATAGATATATATATATATTCTATTATCTGTGGTGATGTGGTGGGGTGCGGGATTATGTGTGGTGATGTGGGGGGCGGGATTTGTGGGGGACGGGATTGTGTGTGGTGATGTGGGGGAGGGATTGTGTGGTAATGAGGTGGGGGGCAGGATTATATATATAATTTCAAAAAAAGAGGCAGCACTCCATTAGCCTGCTTGCACCATGATCGCATACGTAATGTGCATTTAAGTGTTATCTTAACTGGTATCCATAGATTCATAGAAAAAAAAAAACTGTTTGAAAATGGCATCGGCCGCACGTGTGCAGCAGCAGCTATTGGCGATCAGATAGCTGCTACTGGGCAGGCCATCTTGCTAGAGAAAAAAAAAAAGCTAATCTATATATTTTTTTTCTATCTATGAAAATGTTTAATCTATGGATACCATCAAAAGGAATACTTATATGCATATTACACATGTGATCAAGATGCAGCGCAGGCAGTGCTGCAGATTTTTTTTAATATATATAATATTCTTTATGTAAACTAGGGGGTAGGTCAGTGAGGGATCAGTCACATGTCGGAAGCCATACTGATGAATACATAAGCCGAGCACCACATGAAGATCCCCCCTCCCCACAGGCTGCCCCTCTCCACAAGCATATCATTAACTCAGAACAAAAAATAAAGATTAAACCTCAACCATAAGACGGATTTCATCAACCAAAGTATCATTGTAATCAGTATAACGGCACTGATCTGACACTGTCCGTAGGTTACTGTGCACAATCCTGCTGACAGGTTTCCTTTAACATTCTGCCTTTTTATTTCTATTTAAATCAGCTCAATGTTATTTAATTTGAAGCACAAAAAACTTTTACTTTTTTGTGCAGCATTTTTCCATTGCATCTACTATCGAGGACATGGACACAGTGGAACTTGACTGTAGGGTAAGGCTAGCGGAGCTGCAGAGGCAATACAAGGAAAAGCAAAGGGAACTTGCAAAACTGCAGAGGAAGAAAGATTCTGAGTAAGTAATATGTTTTTTAAGTAGACTACAACAATGGGATTTGATGTGCAGATTTTTCAGCATTATTTCAGAATAGAAAGAAATAAAGTTTGTGTAGATTTTTGGTTGCTCTTTAAATCTTAAGGAAGACACACATTACCTGCTTAAATTGTGTCTTTTTCTATTACTACTGTTACCTATGATTCAAAAAAGAAAGAAAATCGTTCAATTAGCTAACAGAAATTATAATGGGCAATATTTACTGTCAGGATTGTAACACAGTGAATGACAAACTAATTACCAAAGTGTATTTTACATGGCCATTGTGCTAATTATTCAATGTATTTGGCTGCATGCCACTTGTCCTGCCTTCCTCCACATATGATGCTGTGTGGATTCTAGCATACGGCTAAACCTTCATCCATTTCCTCAGTAAACAGACTGTATAGGTCTATATTTATTGAGATGGTGACCGATGAACAACAGTAGTGGATGATATTGTGAGATATGCGATATAATGGATGATCAGGTAAAAACTACAAAGGAAATAACAGTGCATCAGTACTTGGCACATTGCAGCATGTTACAGGATGCAATAACATGAACAACAGAGATTACAGAGCTAACACAGAACACAGCATAAGACAGATACACAATTATCATGGCTATCCTAGGGCAAGTTCAGGCTGTCAGCATTGTATTACGTTATACAGTCAACCATCTATCTGCATACAGAGAAACAGCAATATGAAACAAAGCACAACATGCCTAACTACACACTCTGCTACACAGTGACTGCTTAAGTGTTGTAACATAACACACACATGTAAGTACATTTGTGCCTCACCAGAATCTGCTTATCAAGAGCAATGATCTCCAGGAAGAGAGAGCCAATAACGTGTGTAAGACTCAAGGTCCAGGGAAAATGGCTACTCTTGCCCGGGAAACCAGGGGGGCGGTTCTAGTCAGAACACAGGCTTAAAGGGAACCTGTCACCCCCAAAATCGATGGTGAGGTAAGCTCACCGTCATCAGGGGCTTATCTACAGCATTCTGTAATGCTGTAGATAAGCCCTCGATGTTACCTGAAAGAGGAGAAAAATACATTAGATTATACTCACCCAGGGGCGGTCCCGCTGTGGTCCGATCTGATGGGTGTCGCAGGTCCAGTCCGGAGCCTCCCATCTTCATTCCATTACGTCCTCTTCTGGTCTTCACGCCGCGGCTGCGGTGCAGGCATACTTTGTCTGCCCTGTTGAGGGCAGAGCAAAGTACTGCAGTGTGCAGGCGCCAGGCCTCTGTGACCTGTCCCGGCGCCTGCGCACTGCAGTACTTTACACAGCCCACGTAGTATCTAGCTCAGCAACGTAGTATATAACACAGCCCATGCAGTATATAACACAGCCCACGTAGTCCCACATAGTATATAGCACAGCCACGTAGTATATTGCCCAGCCACGTAGTGTATTGCGCAGCCCACGTTGTATATTGCCCAGCCACGTAGTATATTGCCCAGCCACATAGTATATTGCCCAGTCACGTAGTATACAGAATAGAGCCACGTAGTATACTGCCCAGTCACGTAGTATATTGGCCAGTCACGTAGTATGCACCATATCCCTGTTAAGAAAAAAAAAAATTAAAGTAAAAAATAGTTATATACTCACCTTCTGGAGCCTCCGGATCGAAGCGTCCGGTTACTGATGCTTCTCGCGCGCTCCGGTCTGAAGATTGCATTGTGGTCTCGCGAGATGATGACGTAGCAGACCGCACGTCATCATCTCGCGAGACCACACTGCATGCAGCGGTCACTGGGGCGTCGCGAGGAGCATCGGTAACCGGCCGCTTCGATCCGGGGGACTACCGGAGGGTGAGTATGTAACTATTTTTTATTTTTTTATTATTATTAGCATTAGATCGTTTTACTATTCATGCTGCATAAGCAACATGAATAGTAAAACGTTGGTCACACAGGGTTAATAGCAGCGTTAACCGAGTGTGTTACATCGCGGTCAACGCTGCCATTAACCCTGTGTGAGCGCTGACCGGAGGGGAGTACGGAGCGGGCGCTGTGACCGGAGGGGAGTACGGAGCGGGCGCTGTGACCGGAGGGGAGTACGGAGCGGGCGCTGTGACCGAAGGGGAGTACGGAGCGGGCGCTGTGACCGGAGGGGAGTACGGAGCGGGCGCTGTGACCGGAGGGGAGGAAGGAGCGGCCATTTTCTTCCGGACTGTGCCCGTCGCTGATTGGTCGAGGCTGTTTTGCCATGACCAATCAGCGACTTGGAGTTCCATGACTGACAGAGGCCGCGACTAATGAATATCCGTGACAGACAGAAGGACAGACAGAAAGATGGAAGTGACCCTTAGACAATTATATAGTAGATAAAGATATATATATATATATATATATATATATATATATATATATATATATATATATATATATATATATATATATATATATATATATATATATATATATATATATATATATATATATATATATATATATTATAGTAGTACAGCGGGTTTGGTGCATTGTGCTAGACAGGCAGTGACCACAGTAAGGTTCCAATACCAAGAGTCTCTTTAATGTTCAGCGTACTCACAAAGTAGAAAGCAAGAGGTTATCCTCCGGATTGCAGCCGCAAAGCAAGGGGGTGACTGTACCGCCGTGTACGCTGAGGGTGCCAGGCCTTTTGGCTACGATTAGCCTCTGTGTTGACTTCACAGAAGTGGGGCTCTGCAGAGCCTTCTGCTCTGCACGCTTGCAAAAACCAAACTGACACACCCAACCCTCTGCTGCAGGGGTTTTACCAAAGAACCTGTGGCCGTAGGCTACATGGAAAGCCTGGTGCTGGAGAGGTAACGGACCGCCCCACTACCTTCCTGTAGTCTGCTTCAAAAATTAAACCTCATGGCAGGTTTTCCTAAATCTGCCTTGGACAAATAGCTTGCCCAAGATCAACACTCACTTTTTTTCTGCATTGCAATCACAGCTATGCCTGTGACTGCAATGCAATCCTACGGCCTCAATATGCATGTGTGCACATCCTGGGGGACACATAGCGACCCTTTCATATGACCCCGGTCACTGCCTCACTATATATATCTATATCCACACTGTGTTCCAAATTATTATGCAAATATTATTGCCTCATTTTCTCTAAATTACCTATCTGAATTGCAGTCATTGTTATTTTCCAGTCATCTATTTGGACACACCTGCCAAACTAATTTGCACAGGTATCTGCAATTGCTTTCAGTGATATAAACAAAAAAATTCTAACCTTATCACTCATAAACTTTGTGCATAATAATTTGGAACACGGTGTGTGTGTGTGTGTGTGTGTGTGTGTGTGTGTGTCTATATGTGTATATGTATATATATGTATATATATATATATATATATATATGTATATATATATATATATATATATATATATATATATATATATATATATATATATATATATATATATATGTATATATGTATATATGTATGTATATATATATATATATATATATATATGTATATATGTATATATGTATATATGTATATGTATATATATATATATATATATATATATATATATATATATATATATACACATATATATATATATATATACACATATATATATATATATATATATACACATATATATATGTGTATGTATGTGTGTGTATGTATATATGTGTGTGTATATATATATATATGTGTGTGTGTGTGTGTGAATATATATAAATATATATATATATATATATATATCTATCTACTATATTATGGTCTAAGGGGTACTTCCGTCTTTCTGTCTGTCCTTCTGTCTGTCTGTCTGTAACTTTTGTCACGGAAATCCCGCATCGCTGATTGGTCTCGCCAGCTGCCTGTCCTGGCTGCCGCGACCAATCAGCGACGGGCACATGAGAATTAGTCCCTCCCTACTCCCATCCAGTCATTTCCTGGCACCCACTCCATACTCCCCTCCAGTCAGCGCTGACAAAGGGTTAATGACAGCGTTAACGGACCGCGTTATGCCGCGGGTAACGCATTCCGTTAACGCTGCTATTAACCTGTGTGACCAACTTTTTTCTATTGATGCTGCCTATGCAGCATCAATAGTAAAAAGATCTAATGTTAAAAATAATAAAAAAACAAAAAACCTGCTATTCTCACCTTCCGTCGAGGCGCGCGCGGCTGCCGCCAGCTTCCTTTCCCAGAGATGCATTGTGAAATTACCCAGAAGACTTAGCGGTCTCGCGAGACCGCTACGTCATCTGGGTAATTTAGCAATGCATCCTGGGAACGGAAGATGGCGGCAGCCGCGCGCGCATCGACAGAGCTTCGGTGGACGACGGAGGGTGAGTATAGAACTATTTTTTATTTTAATTATTTTTGTAAACAGGGATATGGTGCCCACACTGCTAAATACTACGTGGGTGTGTTATATACTGTGTGGGCTGCGTTATATACTACATGGCTGCTATATACTGCGTGAGCTGCATTATATACTACATGGCTACTATATACTACATGGGCAGTGTTATATACTGCGTGGGCTGTGTTATATACTGCGTGGCCACTGTTATATACTGTGTGGCCTGTATTAACGCATCGGGTATTCTACAATATGTCGTGGCCTGTGCTATATGCTATGTGGCTGCTATATACATACATACATATTCTAGAATACCTGATGCGTTAGAATCGGGTCACCATCTAGTATATATATAAATATATTGTTTGTGCTCCCCAGAATGTGCATGCAGACGGATGAAGTCCATAGGTGTGCACGAGTCACCGATTTCCGGTCCGGGTTTTCCATGTGGCTGAAGGCCACAGGTTTGTGTGTGTTTAAAAGCCCTGCAGTAAGGGGTATGGGTAAGTCAAGTCCAGGTGTGCGAGGTGCACGTCAGTGACTGTCTGGTGTGTGCTGGTGTGCAGAGCAGAGGCCTGCAGAGTGCTGGCTGAGTGCATGGAGGCACAGGCCAGCACCCAGGGCAGCTGAATAGCCTGGCACCTGCAGCCTATACAGTGATGTAAGTCGTCCATGGTACTGGTCGCGGATGTGGACAAGTCCTGTGCCTGGAGGTGGATGTCCTGTGCCCAAAGGAGTCGGATGTGGACAGTCCTGTGCCCGGAGGTGGATGTCCTGCGCCCGAAAGAGGACTAGCATGTGTAACGATAGTAAACAGGTGGATATGGTGCCCGACTGCTACTCTGGACTCTGTACGGCTGTGTGAGTAAAAAGACTGTGATACAGTGATGCAGGACACCCACGGGAACTAGTCAGAGGAAGGCTGGTGTGTGTAGTATCCTCTGACTAGTTCCCGTGTGTATGGAGGCTGTAGGCTGTGTGTATGGAGACTGTAATATGGCGTGCGGTTGCCCAGGGAAACTGGACAAGTGAAGTCTGGTCTGTTTAGGGACCGCAAATCTAAAGCCATGTGATTTGTATTGCTATGAACTGGTGTAAACTGAACACTGATAATATACACTGAAGTTATATGCATTTATTTGAATTGGACTTTAATGCTGCGAGGAAACACATTAAAGGGACTTTTGTGTTGGAACATTGTGGGTCACTGCCTTTTCACTGCGTATGATGCTACTACAATCTTAATAAATAAATATATATATGTATATGTGTGATTATATATACACTGTGTGTGTGTTTGTATGTATGTATGTGTATATATATTGTAGGGATTCACTCGCTCAGGTGCAACGGCTGACACGCAGGAGACACGTTCCTTTTAAAGTTCACAGGTTTATTTCTCCATAAACCACATAACAGCGTGAACAACAGGTAAACAAATAGCTTTTAGCTCAGGTCAGGAAATGAAAACACAAATGTCCAGTCCTTCAGGCTCAGTCCTGTGGAGGCTTTCTCCTCCACCCACACAGACTCCTGTCTGTAGTGTCCCGCCTGGACACAGGGATCTCTGTCCACCATGACAGACTCCCACACTCTCCCTCTCTAGCATTAGGCTTTCTTTAATAGGTCTAACCACACCCAGAACCCATCACATGATCAGACATGTGGTTGTGACCTCACCACAGGTCCTGCAACAAACATAGACAGGCATGGTTATGCCCCTTACCCAGGGGTGAGGTATATGGGTAGCCAGACACTCCCATCTCTCATAGCTACCCGTAACCCGGACCCAAATATACTAAGCAACTCCTTATTGCTTTATGTGCAAACAGAAAACACTCCGGGTTACATCACAGCGACAAGTCCTCTCTGTGATACATACCTCCCGTCGATTAGACACCCTTTAGCCATGCTACAATATATATATATATATATATATATATATATATATATATATATATATATATATATATATATATATATATATATATATATATATATATACATATATGTATATATATACATATATATACATATATATACATACACACACACACACACACACACACACACACACACACACACACACACACACACACACACACTGATATATAAATGCATACGCTGTGTGATATAGCAATTAATAGGCAGGCTGCCTGTATATTACATCTGTATGTCCGTATGTTAAGTGGATGTTTACGGGCCCAAACTGTTCTATTGAAGCTGTATTACAACCTGAAGTTTGTTTGGAGCTTTTTTTATGACCTAATTTATATGACTTTAAAAGAAACCTGTCAACAGAAATAGCGCTATTAACCTGCAAATATGAGGTTAAACTGCAGGTTGATAACATTACCACACTTAGCCAAAAGGCTGCGGGGACAAAATGATCTTTATTACCCCAAGCAGCATTCCCGTTTCAGTCATGGGGACAGCATCGACACAGGTTCAGTCACTGCTCTGAGTATACAGTGGTGGGTCTAACTGCGTCCCCGACTTTGGCTAAACACTGGCTCTACATTGGTGACTGAATTTGAAACACTGCAGGGAAGAAAACATTCATTTTCTCCCTGCAGCGTTCGGCTAAGTACGAGCGCTGGGCAGGTAATAACGCTTACCTGCAAATTTAACCCCATATGTATTATTAATTTATGAAATAAAATAAGTTTTCAGTTATTTCTATTATTCTTAAAGGTAGATCTGAAACACTACAGCTTTGTTCCCCACCTAGCACTGCCACCTCATGCTGCTTAACTTACCCCCTCTGATGCAAGACTTCAGGTAAAAGAACCCTCATTCAAGCAGGAGAAGGTGACACCGCTCAGGGAATAGAGCTGGAGTGACTGAGGCTTCAGATTTACAGTATCTCTTAGGCTCTTTGGGTAACAAAACACTAATTTCTCAGTAACAGAGGAACAGTCTGACCATGTAAAGGAAATGATCGACTTGTCTTTGAAAAAGCTACATGCTTGCATAAAGAGGAGTGCGAATTCCTGCTGACAGACTCCCTTTAAATTCACTCATAAAGTTGGCTTCCTTTTTATAGGGCTAATTCGCTTGCAGTCCAGTGGCAGTTCAAACTGCAAATTGGAGAAAGAGATCCTCAATTCCACTTTCAAATACACGTCAGATTTTTCCACAAAAAAATTGGTTGTGTGAACATAGTGTCAGTTTTTACATTTTGCTTTGATTGTTTTGCTCAAAGTTTCCCTCACATTTTAAAGATCAGAATATTTTAACATGCTATAAATGCAGTCTAATAGGATTTTCGATAGCTTTCAACAATGTAGAGAATAGGTTTCCTCTTCCTACAGAATACTTTTATCAGTATCCCCAATTGCATTATGCTTGGTCTGCACAGGATGTTCTCTGTCCTCTCAGAATTATGAATCACCTGGTGTTCTCTGTGGTCTCTAACCAGTGTACCATAGCTCGTGCCATCTCCAGACTATATAAATTACTCCTTTCTCAAGTAATTTCTTAACATCTGCTAAAAAAGAACAGGATATTGCGTTAATTGATGCTGATCAGTGAGAGATATCATTTTGTCGGTCCTGAAGTTGTCCACAAATGAGGCCCACAGGCAATCACCGTTGTATTTTCTGCATCAGGTTTATAGAACCCCTAAATTTATGCATAAAACACGGGTGAGACCTGATAACTTGTGCCCAAGATGTGGAGTGGGCCCAAGAGATATTATGCACATGTTCTGGGCATGTGGTGTAATTGAAAACTTGGGGAACCAAACTATAATCCCTTCACAACATGTGCCATTTATGTGCGGCTCTGCAGGAGCTGCGTTCCTGCAAAGTGCCGTTCATATACATCGCCGCAATCACTCTGAGCGCCGCCGCAATCGGGTTGTGGGTGTCGGCACTATGTGAGAGCTGACACCCTGCAGCAACGCCCACGATCCGTGCTAGCACAGATCGTGGGTATTTAACCCCTCACATGCCGGTGTCAATATTGATAGTGATATAGAGGAGATCGCACAGGGAGTGGGCTTCCTGCGTGCTTCCATCAGGATAACGAGATGCAATCACTTTGTTCTGATGATCTCCACGGAGACCCCCAGCTGCAAATGTCCCCAGGATCCTTCAGGAAGTTGGCTTCGCAGTTCCTGCTCAGAGCAAGATCTGAGATTCCTCTTTCCCTGCCTGTCAGACACTGCCCTGATGCTCTGCAGGGTAGAAGCACTGCAGATTTATCAGGTTAGTGGTCTAGTACTTGTGGTGGGGTATGCGACAGAGCAGGAAGAGACACCAGGCTGATGAACAATCCAACACGATTTATTGGAACAGGGAACTGGGACAACACAAATGAAAGTAATTCTGGAGCATCCGTAATGAGTCCACAATTAGTTCCCACAATGAGTCCACACAAAGAGGGGAACAGTTCCGGGGGTGCCACCTGGTAACCTGACGCCAGGGAAAAGACAGAAATAATCCTGGGATACGTTCAATGGACCAAACCGATGAGGGACATAACACCATTCCACGTGGCAGCTTTTAATCCTCCACACACGAGCACCAGGATCTTGCCTCAGCAATAGATCTTAGCCCCTGGCCCGTCAACACCCAACTGCCTGGGCCAAACCATGTGTCTATTGTTCCATGTCTTGGGATCCACCCTTCCATGGAGGAGGCCTCCCACCTACTTTTGACTATGTAGCTAACCTAAGAAGTTTCCAGAAGTTACAAGCTTGTGTTGGATAAGTCTTATGCTAAGGAGAACTAAGGGTACTGTCACACAGTGCCATTTTGATCGCTACGACGGCACGATCCGTGACGTCGCAGCGATCGTATGATTATCGCTCCAGCGTCGTAGACTGCGGTCACACGTTGCAATCACGGCGCTGGAGCGATGCCGAAGTCCCCGGGTAACCAGGGTAAACATCGGGTTACTAAGCGCAGGGCTGCGCTTAGTAACCCGATGTTTACCCTGGTTACCAGCGTAAACGTAAAAAAAACAAACAGTACATACTTACATTCCGGTGTCTGTCCCCCGGCGTCTCAGCTTCTCTGCACTGTGTAAGCACAGCGGCCGGAAAGCAGAGCGGTGACGTCAGACGTCACCGCTGTGCTCGCTTTCTGGCTGGCCGGCGCTCACAGTGCAGAGAAGCTGAGACGCCGGAGGACAGACACCGGAATGTGAGTATGTACTGTTTGTTTTTTTTACGTTTACGCTGGTAACCAGGGTAAACATCGGGTTACTAAGCGCGGCCCTGCGCTTAGTTACCCGATGTTTACCCTGGTTACAAGCGAACACATCGCTGGATCGCTGTCACACACAACGATCCAGCGATGTCAGCGGGAGATCAAGCGACGAAAGAAAGTTCCAAACGATCTGCTACGACGTACGATTCTCAGCAGGGTCCCTGATCGCTGCTGCGTATCAGACACTGCGATATCGTAACGATATCGCTAGAACGTCACGAATCGTACCGTCGTAGCGAAAAAATTGCACTGTGTGACAGTACCCTAAGACAGACTCCCTCCACTGGTTGTTGACTCAAGCCTGATTACGCAGTACAGGGACACAGACCGGGGGAGGAACACGCTGTTACAGTACTATACAGTGATGTCGCATCCTGGGACAATGTAAAAATTTACAAAAAATTAAAAAGTGTAAAAATATATTTTAAAAATCCCAAAATAACAAAAAAAACCCCAAAGAATATTATTCTAATAAATACATTTATTTATGTAAAAAAAAAAAAATACACTTATTTGGTATCGCCGCATCTGGAGCAACCTCTCTATAAAACTGTCCCACTAGTTAATCACTTCAGTGAACACTGTAAGAAAAGAAAAAAGCTGCAAAAAACAATGCTTTATCATTATGCCTCCAAACAAAAAGTGCTATTAAACGCAATAAAAAAGATGAATGTAAATAAACATGGTACCCCGATAAAAACGTCATCTTGTCCTGTAAGAAACAAGCCATCACACAGCTCCATCACCAGAAAAATAAGTTATAGCTCTCAGAATAAAGCAATGTAAAATTAATTATTTTTTTATAAAATAGTTTTAATTGTGTAAAAGCAGAAAAACATAAATAATATAAATGAGGTATCACTGTAATCGTACTGACCCGAAGAATAAAACTGTCTTATCAATTTTACCACATGCTGAACAGCATTAAAACAAACAAACAAAAAAGTTAACTTTTTACTCTGCTCCTGGTTGCAAGCACGCCATGCCGATTCATCTTGTGACAGACATCCTTGATAAAGGCTTGAGAGCCGAAACTCTGATATTTTGTCTTGTCCATGTCCTATATCGGCTGTAAATAAAGATTCTCTTGTTGCACAGAATATTCTCAAGAATTATCCCTTTTTTTGAGTGCCGGAGGTGTTTTCTACTACTTTTAGCATGTGACAGCAGCCAAATATAAAAACCAGATATAAATCTGGTATCGCTATAATCGCACCAACTCTAAGAATAAAGTCACCTAATCACTTATACCGCACAAGGAACGGCATAAAAAATAAATAAAACCAATTCTTCACATGCTTCACATGTGATTTTTTTCATTCTGCCTCCCAAAGATCGCAGTAAAGCTTGGCACACATTAATCCTTTGCTCCGCCCTGAACTCTTCTCCCAGGGTTTCTGTGTAAATCTCTGAAATATGTGGTTCAGACAGAGGAAGATTCCCTATAATGAGGCAGATGGAGGCACTGTGGACCCGTCTGGCATGTGATCCGGCAGTGTCTGTCTTTTTTAGGCAAGTATAAAAGCTCAGTTCAGCATAGTTTTCTGCAGTTCTGAAAAGGACAACGCAGAACAGAGGCCAGACAGAATCCACAGTAACTCTGTTGCATCATTATAGTGAGTGGATTCATTGGAAATTTCATATGTCATGTCACTCGGAGATTTAGATGGAAACCCCAAGGTTAAGTGTTCCGCGCAGAGCGCCAGATAAATGTGATCCCTAATGTTATGTAAAATGTTCCCAATAAAAGCTTCAACTCAATCCACAAAGAAATCAATTCCCCACTCAGATCTGTCATCTGTTAATGGAAATATAGTGGGCTTTCACAGTACTGTAGCACAAAGGCTCTGGAAAAGCGAAATGGCTCCTCAACCGGAAAAAGAAATTCAGCAAATTCTGTGCTCCCAAATTCAAATGCCCCCCTCCCTTCTGAGCCCCAGTGTGCCTAAACCACATTTAGCTCCCACATGTTTGGCATTTCTGTAGTGATGAGAGCCCGCCTGATATACAGGTGTGTGTCTCAAAAAGCATGAGCTGGCCATAATGTACTGGTAGTGGTCACTGCAGTGTATTGGTCACTACAGTGACAGTTTGCAATTTTCACTTAGCAACATCCACTACTTTTTTCTTTAAAACACACATGGAGTCAAAATCGTCACTACACCTGTAGATAAAGTTGCAGAGGGGTGTAATTTTCAAAATGCGGTCACTTGAGAGGGGGATTCTGATTTTCTAGCGCTTAGGGTCTCTCTATATGGAATCCACAAACTATTCTAGGAAAATCTGGGCTCTAGGGGGCAAATAGTGCTCCGTCCCTCCCGAGTCTCGCCATGAGGCTAAGCAGTACTGTACATAGTAACATATTTATTAAGGTTGAAGGAAGACTTCAAGTCCATCTAGTTAAACCCATAGCCTAACCTAACATGCCCTAACATGTTGTTCCAGCGGAAGAGAAAAAAAAATCCATGTGGCAAAGAGTAAGCTCCACATTGAGGAAAAAAAAATTCCTTCCCGACTCCACATATGGCAATCAGATCAGACTAGTTCCCTGGATCAAGAACCCAATCAAGGAATCAAGTATATATAACCTGTTACATTATACTTTTCAAGAACGGCATCCAGTCCCCTCTTACGTTTTAGTAATGAATCACTCATTACATCATACGGCAGAGAGTTCCATAGTCTCACTGCTCTTACAGTAAAGAACCCGCGTCTGTTGTTATGCTTAAACCTTCTTTCCTCCAGACGTAGAGGATGCCCCCTTGTCCCTGTCTCAGGTCTATGATTAAAAAGATCATCAGAAAGGTCTTTGTAAGATCACCCCTTAGCCTTCGTTTTTCCAAACTAAATAGCCCCAAGTGTAATTATCTTGGTATAGCAGACCCCCCAGTCCTCTAATAACCTTGGTCGCTCTTCTCTGCACCCGCTCTAGTTCAGCTATGTCTTTCTTATACACCGGAGACCAGAACTGTGCACCGTATTCTAAGTGTGGTCGAACTAGTGACTTGTATAGAGGTAAAATTATATCCTCCTCATGAGCATCTATGCCTCTTTTAATGCATCCCATTATTTTATTTGCCTTTGTAGCAGCTGCCTGACACTGGCCACTAAATGTGAGTTTGTCATCCACCCATACTCCCAGGTCTTTTTCATTGACGGTTTTGCCCAGAGTTTTAGAATTAAGCACATAGTTATCTTATTACTTCTACCCAAGTGCATGACCTTACATTTATCCCCATTAAAGCTCATTTGCCATTTATCAGCCCAAGCTTCTAGTGTACATAAATCATCCTGAATATAAAATTGTCCTCCTCTGTATTGATTACCCTGCAGAGTTTAGTGTCATCTGCAAATATTGAAATTCTGCTCTGTATGCCCTACAAGGTCATTAATAAATGTTAAAAAGAGGGCCCAATACTGACCCCTGTGGTACCCCACTGTTAACTGCGACCCAGTCAGAGCGTGCTCCATTAATAACCACCCTTTGTTTCCTATCCCTGAGCCAGCTTTTAACCCACTTACACATATTTTCCCCTATCCCCATTATTCTCATTTTATGTATCAACCTTTTGTGTGACACCGTATCAAAAGCTTTTGAAAAGTCCATATACACTACGTCCACTGCGTTCCCTTAGTCCAGCCCAGAACTTACCTCTTCATAGAAACTGATCAGACTAGTCTGACATGAACGGTCCCTAGTAAACCCATGTTGATATTGGGTCATGAGGTTATAACTCTTCAGATACTCCAGCATAGCATCTCTTAGTATACCCTCCAGGATTTTACCCACAGTAGAGGTTAAGCTTACTGGCCTATAATTTCCAAGTTCAGTTTTTGTCCCCTTTTTGAATATTTGCATCACATTTGCTATACGCCAGTCCTGTGGTACAGACCCTGTTATTATGGAGTATTTAAAGATTAAAAATAATGGTCTATCAATGACTGTACTTAATTCCTGCAGTACTCGGGGGTGTATCCCATCCGGGCCCGGAGATTTGTCAATTTTAGTTATTTTTAGACGCTACTGTACTTCCTGCTGGGTTAAGCAGGTGACACTTAATGGGGAATTTTTTTTATCACTGATCATATTGTCTGCCATGGGATTTTCTTGTGTAAATACTTATGAAAAAAAGTCATTTAGCATATTGGCTATTTCCTCATCCACCATTTCACCCAGACTATTTTTAAGGGGGCCAACACTATCATTTTTTTAGTTTCTTACTATTTACGTAGTTAAAGAATATTTTGGAATTATTTTTACTCTCTCTGGCAATGAGTGTCTGCCTCAATCTTTGCTGCCTTGATTTGATTTTTACAGAATTTATTTAATGTTCTATATTTATTTAATGCCTCATCACTACCTACTTCCTTTAATTCTCTAAATGCTTTCTATTTGTCACTAATTGCGCCCCTTACAGCTCTATTTAGCATATTGGTTTCCTCCTATTTCTAGTATGTTTATTCCCATATGGTATATACTGTGCACAGGTCCTATCCAGGATGCTAATAAACGTCTCCCATTTTCTTTGTGTATTTTTGTGTCTCAGGATATCGTCCCAGTTAATTGCACCAAGATCATCTCTCATCCATTGGAAATTTGCCCTCCTGAAGTTTAGTGTCCTTGTAACCCCTCTACTACACATCTTATTAAAGGATTCATGAAAACATATTATTTTATGATCACTATTCCCCAAGTGACCCACAACCCTTATATTTGCTATGCGGTCTGGCCTGTTGGTTAACCCCTTCCCGACCTTTGACGCCACGTAGGCGTCATGAAAACCCGTGCCAATCCGACCTATGACGCCTATGTGGCGTCATGGAAAGATCGCATCCCTGCAGATCGGGTGAAAGGGTTAACTCCTATTTTACCCGATCTGCAGGGAGAGGGGGAGTGGTACTTCAGCCCAGGGGGGGTGGCTTCACCCCCCCGTGGCTACGATCGCTCTGATTGGCTGTTGAAAGTGAAACTGCCAATCAGAGCGATTTGTAATATTTCACCTAAAAAACTGGTGAAATATTACAATCCAGCCATGGCCGATGCTGCAATATCATCAGCCATGGCTGGAAACACTAATGTGACCCCCCCACACCCCACCGATCGCCCCCCCAGTGCTCCGTTATAGGGTCCGGTCCCCTCCGTCCGCCTGCCGGCTCCCCCGTCCTGCTGTCCGCTCCCCCGTCCTCCTGCCCGCTCCCCCCCTGCTCCTATGTCACCCCCCCGTGCTCTGACGCCCCCCTCGTGCCCCGATCTCCCCCCCTTATACTTACCGAGGCTCCCGGTCCCCGTCCGCCTCCATCATGGGCGCCGCCATCTTCCAAAATGGCGGGCGCATGCTCAGTGCGCCCGCCGGCCGGCAGATTCATTAGAGGTACATTTTGATCGCTGTGGTAGGTTCTATCACAGCGATCAAAATAAAAAAATAATAAATAAACCCCCCCCCCCCTTTATCACCCCCATAGGTAGTGACAATAATAAAATAAAGAAAATATTTTTTTTTCTTTTTCCACTAGGGTTAGGGTTAGAACTAGGGTTAGAACTAGGGGTAGGGTTAGGGTTACGGTTAGGGTTAGGGGTAGGGTTATGGCATGTGCACACAGAGCGGATCGGCCGCGGATCCGCAGCGGATCGGCAGCGGATCGGCCGCGGATCCGCAGCGGATCGGCCGCGGATCCGCAGCGGATCGGCAGCGGATCCGCAGCGGATCGGCAGCGGATCCGCAGCGGATCCGCAGCGGATCGGCCGCGGATCCGCAGCGGATGGGCCGCGGATCCGCAGCGGATGGGCCGCGGATCGGCAGCGGATCCGCAGCGGATCGGCAGCGGATCCGCAGCGGATCGGCAGCGGATCCGCAGCGGATCGGCCGCGGATCCGCAGCGGATTGGCCGCGGATCCGCAGCGGATCCGCAGCGGATTGGCCGCTGCGAATTCGAAGCAGTTTTCCATCAGGTTTACAGTACCATGTACACCTAAGGAAAACCAAATCCGCTGTGCCCATGGTGCGGAAAATTCCGTGCAGAAACGCTGCGTTGTATTTTCCGCAGCATGTCAATTCTTTGTGCGGATTCCGCAGCGTTTTACACCTGTTCCTCAATAGGAATCCGCAGGTGAAATCTGCACAAAAAAAACACTGGAAATCTGCTGTAAATCCGCAGGTAAAACGCAGTGCCTTTTACCTGCAGATTTTTCAAAAATCGTGCGGAAAAATCTCACACGAATCCGCAACGTGGGCACATAGCCTTAGGGTTAGGGTTGGAATTAGAGTTAGGGTTGGAATTAGGGCTAGGGTTTGAAATAGGGTTAAGATTAGGCTTGTGGTTAGGGTTACGGATAGGGTTAGGGGTGTGTTGGGGTTACAGTTGTGGTTAGGGTTGGGATTAGGGTTACGGTTGGGATTAGGGTTAGGATTAGGGTTGGAATTAGGGTTACGGGTGTGTTGCGGTTAGGGTTGTGGTTAGGGGTGTGTTGGGGTTAAGGTTGTGATTAGGGTTATGGCTACAGTTGGGATTAGGATTAGGGGTGTGTTGGGGTTAGTGTTGAAGTTAGAATTGAGGGGTTTCCACTGTTTAGGCACATCAGGGGTCTCCAAACGCAACATGGCGCCACCATTGATTCCAGCCAATCTTGCGTTCAAAAAGTCAAATGGTGCTCCCGCCCTTCCAAGCCCCGACGTGCGCCCAAACAGTGGTTTACCCCCACATTTGGGGTACCAGCGTACTCAGGACAAACTGGGCAACAACTGTTGGGGTCTAATTTCTCCTGTTACCCTTGCAAAAATAAAAAATTACTTGCTAAAACATAATTTTTGAGGAAAGAACAATTATTTTTTATTTTCACGGCTCTGCGTTATAAACTTCTGTGAAGCACTTGGGGGTTGAAAGTGCTCACCACACATCTAGATAAGTTCCTTCGGGGGTCTAGTTTCCAAAATGGGGTCACTTGTGGGGTGTTTCTGCTGGTTAGGCACATCAGGGGCTCTGCAAATGCAATGTGACGCCCGCAGACCATTCCATCAAAGTCTGCATTTCAAATGTCACTACTTCCCTTCTGAGCCCTGACGTGTGCCCAAACAGTGGTTTACCCCCACATATGGGGTATCAGCGTACTCACAACAAACTGGGCAACAAATATTGGGGTCCAAATTCTCCTGTTACCCTTGTGAAAATAAAAAATTGCTTGCTAAAACATCTTTTTTGAGGAAAGAAAAATGATTTTTTATTTTCACGGCTCTGCGTTGTAAACTTCTGTGAAGCACTTGGGGGTTGAAAGTGCTCACCACACATCTAGATAAGTTCCTTCGGGGGTCTAGTTTCCAAAATGGGGTCACTTGTGGGGTGTTTCTACTGTTTAGGCACATCAGGGGCTCTGCAAATGCAATGTGACGCCCGCAGACCATTCCATCAAAGTCTGCATTTCAAATGTCACTACTTCCCTTCTGAGCCCTGACGTGTGCCCAAACAGTGGTTTACCCCCACATATGGGGTATCAGCGTACTCAGGAGAAACTGGACAACAACTTTTGGGGTCCAATTTCTCCTGTTACTCTTGCAAAAATAAAAAATTCTGGGCTAAAAAAATATTTTTGAGGAAAGGAAACACATTTATTATTTTCACGGCTCTGCGTTATAAACTTCTGTGAAGCACTTGGGGGTTCAAAGTGCTCACTACACATCTAGATAAGTTCCCTTGGGGGTCTAGTTTCCAAAATAGAGTCAATTGTGGGGAGTTCCTACTGTTTAGGCACATCAGGGGCTCTGCAAACGCAACCTGACGCCCGCAGAGCATTCCATCAAAGTCTGCATTTCAAAACGTCACTACTTCCCTTCCGAACCCCGACGTGTGCCAAAACAGTGGTTTACCCCCACATATGGGGTATCAGCGTACTCAGGAGAAACTGGACAACAACTTTTGGGGTCCAATTTCTCCTGTTACCCTTGGGAAAATAAAAAATTGTGGGCTAAAAAATCATTTTTGAGAAAAGAAAAATTATTTTTTATTTTCATGGCTCTGCGTTATAAACTTCTGTGAAGCACTTGGGGGTTCAAAGTGCTCACCACACATCTAGATTAGTTCCTTGGGAGGTCTAGTTTCCAAAATGGGGTCACTTGTGCGGGAGCTCCAATGTTTAGGCACACAGGGGCTCTCCAAACGCGACATGGTGTCCGCTAATGATTGGAGCACATTTCCTAATGGGGATTGCACCACACAGAAATGTTAATTAAAAATAAATACAATACAATACAAAAATAAATACAAAGTATTAATTAAAAAAAAAAAAACAGAAGCAATTCCTCCCTTGGAAACTCCCTGATTCCAAAGTCACTGAATCACAAGTCACACACTTACCGCCGTTCACACTTACGCTCAGGTCACACTCAGCTCGCTCACACTCGCTGTGCTGAAGATTTATAGATTTTTTTTTTCTCTCTCTATCTCCCCTCAACAGCAATCCACCTTGCTGTTCAGATGCACTTCCAAAAAATTATCTTCCCCTCCTATAAAACACTCCTCCAGCCACACATGTGATATTGCCAGGTTCAGTAGAAATTGTGGGGGCAAATTTTGGGGCCATTTTTACCCATTTCCCAAAATGGGTAAATGTAAAACTTGCAGCTAACACACAATCTTTGTGGTAAAAATATAAATTATTTTTTCTTCACTGCCCAGTGGTATACAACTCTGTGACACACCCGTGGTGTTAATATGATCACTGCACCCCTAGATGAATTCTTTGAGAGGTTTAGTTTGTAAAATGGGGTCAGTTATGGGGGATTTTTGCTGTACTGGCACCTCAGGTGTTCTGCTGATGTGACAGGGCACCCTCAAACCAGTGCATCAAAATCTGCACTGTAATATGGCGTTCCTTCCCTTCTGAGCTTTGCACTTTGCATCCAAAGTAGTTTCTGACCACATTTGGGGTATCGGTGAACTCAGGAGAAATTGCACAACAAATTTTGGGGTCCATTTCTCCTGTTATCCTCATGAAAATACAAAATTTGGAGGTATAATACATTTTCATGAATAAAGTTTTTTTTTTTTTTTATAATATTCATGGCGCATCATAATAGACTTCTGAGAAGCACCTGTCGGGCTTTCAAGGTGTTCAATACACATCTAGATAGGTTCCCTAAGGGGTCTAGTTTCCAAAATGGTGTCAACTGTGTTTTTTTTCACTGTTTAGGCATATCAGGGGCTTTCCAAAAACGACATAGTGTCCGCTAATTATTCCAAGTTTTGCATTCAAAAAATCAAATGGTGCTCCTTCTGTTCCAAGCCCTGCTGTGCACCCAAACAGTTGTTTTCCTCCACATGTTGGGTATCGGCATATTCAGGAGAAATTGCACAACAAATTGTGTGGAGCAATTTCTCCTCTTATCCTTATGAAAATGTAAAATTTGGAGCTAAAAAAGATTTTTCTGGGAAAAATTTGATTTTGTTTTCTTCATGGCTCAAAGTTACAAACTTATGTGAACCACCTGGTGATTCAATATGCTCAATACACATCTAAATAAGTTCCCTAAGGTGTTTAGTTTCCACAATGGTGTCACTGGTTGGGGGTTTCCACTGTTTAGGCTAATCAGGAGGTCTCCAAACGCGACATGGCGTCCTCTAATTATGCCAGTAAATTTTACATTCAAAAAGTGGAATGGTGCTCCTTCCCTTCTGAGCTCTGCCGTGTGCCTAAACAGTGTTTTTTCCCCACATATTGGGTATTGACATGCTCAGGAGAAATTGCACAACAAATTGTATGGTCCATATTCTCCTGTTACCCTTGCTAAAGTGAAAAAAAAATAGGTCTAAAGGAAACGTTTTGTGAAAGAAAGTTAAATATTTATTTTTTCCTTCCACATTCCAGTAATTCCTGTGAAGCACCTGAAGGATTAATAAACTTCTTAAATCTGGTTCTGAGCACTTTGAGGGTTGCAGTTTTTAGAATGGTGTCAATTTGAGTATTTTCTGTCGTGTATTCCCCTAAACGTCACTTCAAATGTGAGGTGGTCCCTAAAAAAAAATGGTTTTGCAAATTTTGTTGCAAAAATGAGAAATTGCTGGGCAACTTTTAACCCTTATAACTTCCTGACAAAAATTGCTTCAAAAATTGTGCTGATGTAAAGTAGACATGTGGGAAATTTTATTTATTAACTACTTTGTGTGACATAACTCTCTGATTTAAGGGCATAAAAATTAAATTTTTTAAAATTGCAGAATTTTCGCAGTATACGTCGTTAAAGATCTGTTTAATGGGGGTGAAAAATAAGGTTGAGTTAATGAGGTTGTTAATGAGGTTGAGCTGTTATTCCCTTGCTTCTTTATTCTCAGTATCTGCTGATTGCAATGATGGTTTGTTTCATGTATGGTAGGATTGTATAATGTCCAGAGCTGAGAAATGGGGGTGTACTTGTCTGTTTTTTTGTTGCATTGTTAAAACTAAACCTTAATAAAAAGTTATGTAATTCAACATGCTACAAATGAGTAATCTCACGAGTCCAGGGGTAACAAATCCTAAATTGATTCTAGCATATTTGTATAATGAGTTTTTGATTTTGATTCTTTAACATGAATTAGTAAAAATATCTTAAAGGGAATCTGTCACCCCAAAAATGGCCTATAAACTAAGGCCACCAGCATCAGGGGCTTATCTACAGCATTCTGTAATGCTGTAGATAAGCCCCCAATGTA
Organism: Ranitomeya variabilis; assembly: GCF_051348905.1. Lineage (NCBI taxonomy): Eukaryota > Metazoa > Chordata > Amphibia > Anura > Dendrobatidae > Ranitomeya > Ranitomeya variabilis. The sequence continues at coordinate 99,187,251 of NC_135238.1, read as the reverse complement.
TCCTGAAAGATAAGAATAACAGGTTATATTATACTCATCCAGGGGCGGTCCCGCTGCGGTCCGGTCCGATGAGCGTCGCGGTCCTGTGCCTCCCATCTTCATATGATGTCGTCCTCTTCTTGTCTTCTTGCTGCGGGTCCTGCACAGGCATACTTTGTCTGCTCTGTTGAGGGCAGAGCAAAGTACTGCAGTGCGGAGTCGCCGGGCCTCTCTGACCTTTCCCGGCACCTGCGCACTGTGCAACAGGACAAAGTACGCCTGCGCAGGAGCCACGGCAAGAAGACAAGAAGAGGACGACATCGTATGAAGATGGGAGGCGCCGGACCGCAACGCCCATCGGACCGGACCGCAGCGGGACCGCGAGCATAATATAACCTGTTTTCTTTATCTTGCAGGTTACATCAGGGGCTTAAAGTGTGTTCTATTGTACTCTGCAGCCAAGTTTTATATTATATTCATTAAAATCTTTTTAGGGAAAAATCTGATGAGAAAGTGAAGACCTTAACAAGGAGGGTTCCTGGTAGACCAAAGAAGAGGAAACATGGACTATATTCTCTATGTCCTAACCAAGAAAGGATGAACAATTGCAGCAATAGAAAGTAAGGGTGCAGTGTAAAGTACATATGCCGCTAGTGTACATGGGAATGAAAGAATGTTTTAATCCAGCAAAGTATAATATGTCAGGTGCCAGTGATCCAACATTTCATGATTTTTAAATGCAAGTTTCTGGATTTTAGACAATTGTTCCTAGTCTAACCAACCCTGTATACCCTTCACGCTGCTGCCAATTTCAATTTTTTTTTTTTTTCTTTTTTTTTTTCTCCCCTTCCTCTGAGAGCCATAACTTTATTTTTTCATCCACATAACTGTATAAGGAATACCTTTTTGTGGGATGAATTGTGCTTTTGAACAAAACCATTTATTTTGTCATGTCACGCACTGTACAGTCAGAAACAAAATCTACCTGCTTCAAAAGTGTACAATCTCGCTCTCTCTGATTTATTTGATTATATATATATATATATATATATATATATATATATATATATATATATATATATATATATATATATATATATATAACATTTTTCTAACATGTCGATGTCCGAGATTGCCAGTGGTTGACAGAATCCGTCAGCAGATTTTTGCCATGTAATCTGAAGACAGCAGAAGATAAAGGCTGAAACACAGATTTTAACAATGTGCCACTTATCAAGCTGTGTGCTGTTGTTTTGTGACAATGAAAGTTTTATCACCAGGAGATTATCATTGCCTTTTCCGATGTGCATTGGACTGCTGTGATGAGCAGCTCACAGTCAATATACATACAGTGCCTAGTATGTTCGGGGTTACCTTTCTCAGCTCTGCTTCATGTTATATCTAAGAAGTCTGAACGTATCACAACTGCTGCACCCAGGATCTGTTTTCCTACATTATTCTGCTCTCAAAAGGAAGATGATAGGAATGCTGACTAAATCAATATAATGTAAATGTATAAAATATTTGTTACATACAAGGGTTTAATACATACCACAATAAATAACACAAGAGGTAAACAAAGAAGAATTTATGTGATCACCCTGGGAATAAGGATGTGGGTAAGAGGCGTTATTAATCGAACTATATAAGTGCAATTAATTAGAATTTCATGCCTTGTTTTTAAGTATAGTTTGATTATTTAGTACATGAGAATCTCACTAATTAACGTGAACTGATAGTTTTGTGAACTGAAGTCCACGAGTCCACCTACATACAATTGTCCTATAACTTATAGTAAAGTGCAGAGTGCATGGGCTAAAAATTATATATTAAGGTCAGTACCACTTACCCATGGTAAGTGCACAGATCTCTATTGAAAAAGGTAACGCAAAACGTGCGTCCGGGGCTGTCCCCTGGGAATTGTATCTGTGCACTTGCATATTACCATGGGTAAGTGTTATTGAGCTTAGTATATAATTTTGGCACATGCGCTCTGCACTTTACTATAAGTTATAGGACAATTGAACCCCTAGATATGTTAGGGAGATGTCTTTCCATCTGTAATTATAGTTTATTTTTAATGGATTTAATGCAGAATCTGAGACATTTAGAGGAAGTGCTTCTGTTTTGTTACTGTTCATTTTATATCCTGATAATTGGTGAAAACTTCCCAGAAAAGCATGCAGATTAGGGAGGGTGATACGCAGTTGTGTTAGTGTCAGTAGAACATCTTCTGCAACAGAGATAGTTTGAATTCCCTGTCACTCACCACTACTCCATGAAGGTTTGGGTCAAGGTGAATGGCAGCTGCCAGAGGTTCAATACAAAACAACAAATAGGGGGACAGGGCGCACCCATGCTGGGTACCATTATGAATTAAGAGTCTGAGAGAGCGCGTGTGGGAGCTTAACCGAAGCCGAGGGTTGTGAATACAGACCCTGCAGGGCTGTGATAAACTGTCCCAGAGAGTCCAAATTGCTTCAGAGTTTCAAAAATAAATGACCACCTAAGGCGGTCAAAGGCCTTCTTGGCATCTAAGCCGAGTAGCATTGCTGATCCCTCCGTCCTGTTTACAACCTCAATGAGGTCTTTTACCTTCTTTTTGTTATCCCCCCTGCCTCCACAGTATAAAACCCACTTGGTCCTTATGGATAAGATAAGAAAGCCAAAAAGACAATCGCAACGCCAATATTTTAGTGAAGATTTTTAAATATGCATTAAGTAAAGCAATAGGCCTATAATTAGCACAATCTAGTGGGTCCTTTGCTGGTTTTGGAATGAGAATAATATAGGTCCTTCTCACAAAATTAGAACACCATCAAAAAGTTAATTTATTTCAGTTCTTAAATACAAAAAGTGAAACTCCTATATTAAATAGTTATAACAAACAGAGTGATCTATTTCAAGTGTTTATTTCTGTTAATGTTGATGATTATGGCTTACAACCAATGAAAACCCAAAAGTCATTATCTCAGTAAATTAGCTTCCTAAGCGTTTAAAAAGGTCCCTAAGGCCGATTTCACACGTCAGTGGCTCCGGTATGTGTGGTGACAGTTTCCTCACGTACCGGAGACACTGACTCACGTAGACACATTAAAGTAAATGTGTCTCTGCACATGTCAGCGTGTTTTCACTGACCGTGTGTCCGTTTGCAAATCACGGAGACATGTCAGTGTTCGTGGGAGCGCACGGATCACACGGACCCATTAAAGTCAATGGGTCCGTGTAAACACGTACCGCACACGGATGCTGTCCGTGTGCGTTTTTCCTTTCATAGGGTTAAAATTGTAAAAATTGTTGCAATACACGGACACACGTACAGCACACGTACAGCACATGGACCCTAAAAACGTACTCACGGACATCACACGGATCCCACACGGATGGCCTACGTGAGCACACGGACACGGATAACTCCGGTACTGTTTTCTCCGGTACCAGAATTATCTGGACGTGAGAGACTGGCCTGGTCTGTTTCAGTAGGCTCCACAATCATGGGGAAGACTGCTGACTTGACAGATGTCCAGGAGGCAGTCATTGACACACTCCACAAGGAGGGTAAGCCACAAAACAAAAGGTCATTGCTAAAGAAGTTGGCTGTTCACAGTTTTTCTCAGTGTGCTAGCAGGGATCTCATCGAGGTGACAGCAGTTCAGCCCGGCTGGGAACGCAACCTCAGTGACCGGACGTAACCTTGATGAAATCATCACCTGTCTCTGAGGCTGCAGTTAAGTCAGCAGTTGTTCTCTGCCTGGACAAACACATCTTGGCACCATCCAGGTTAAAAACTGTTTATCCCCCAGACTTGGATTACTGCGTTGGACAGAACGACAGAGAGGTATGGTATATTGTTGTTTTTTCATTTTAGTTCTTTACAGGAGAAAAAGGGCTTCGGTGGAATAGGCGTTTGTTGAGTATAACTGTGTTTGTTATTTTTAAATAAAAATAGAAAACTGTGTTTAGTCTTATTTCAAATAAAGGACTTTATTCTGGCTGTGTCTTTATTTACCATACAACCATAGGATTAGTAATGGATAGGTGTCTTATAAACACTTCTCCATTACAAAGCCATGGGCTTGATGTCACCTGACTATGCAAAGGTGACGGCAACCCCACAAATATGAACCCTACTTGCCACCGCTACAGGTCAAGTGGGAAGAGTCGGGCAAAGCGCCAAAACCAGCCCCCAGCTGTCTGCTTTAGCAAGGCTGGTTGTCAAAAATGAAGGTGGACTTCACGCTGCTTTTTAAATTATTTATTTAAATAATTTAAAAAAACAGTGTGGGGACCCCTCCATTCTTGACAACTAGCCTTGTTGAAACTGATAGCTGAGGGTTGCATTCCCCAGCTGTAAGTTTTGCTTGGCTGGTTATCAAAAATAAAGGGGAACCCACGCCTTTTTTACATTTTTTTATTTATTTATTTACAGCGCTGGAGCTGGTGATGAATACTCCCATCCACTGCTCCTGCTCTCACTATTATTATTAGCTGCTGCAGGAGTCGGATGATAGGATCAGTAGTCCCATCAGCTGACACCAGCGACTGGAGGTAAACTTTATACATCCGATCACAGCTGAGTGCTCACGCTGTCTTTTTACAGCGTGGGAACCGCAGCTCTCCGACCGGCGGGGATGATTTCACCGCTGATCAGAAGCAGTGTTTGCCACACTGTCATGCACATGACTTCGCAATGAATGTCCGGTGTTCTTGAACCTGAACAGTAACATAGACCTCCTTGTAGTTTAAGTACTTCATCTAATTCTTCCTGGGTAATAGCTTTATTAACCCCTTTCTGACATTAGACATACTATCCCGTCGAGGTGGTATGGGCCCGTATGACCACCGACAGGATAGTACGTCTAACGCGATCAGTCACGCTCATGGGGGGAGCACGGCCGATCGCGGCCGGGTGTCCGCTCGCTAACTATCACAGCTGACATCTGCCATTATGTGCCAGGAGCGGTCACTGACTGCTCCTGGCACATTAACCCCCGGAATACTGCGATCGAACATGATCGCAGCATTACGGCGGCATAGGGAAGCATTGCACAGGAAGGGGGCTCCCGGCGCTGAGCCCGCATCAAAGCCGGGACATGTCAGCTGTTTTGAACAGCTGACATGTGCCCGCAATAGTCGCGGGCAGAATCGCGATCATTCGTCACATGATCGGAGCTCTGCGATGCTTCAGTATTGTAACCATAGAGGTCCTTGAGACCTCTATGGTTACAGATCCCCGGCAGCTGTGAGCGCCACCCTGTGGTCGGCGCTCACAGCACACCTGATTTTCTGCTACATAGCAGCGAACATCAGATCGCTGCTATGTAGCAGTGCCGATCGCGTTGTGCCCGCTTCTAGCCTCCCATGGAGGCTATTGAAGCATGGCAAAAGTAAAAAAAAAAAAATGTGAAAATAAAAAAAATATAAAAGTTTAAATCACCCCACTTTTGCCCCAATCAAAATAAATCAATAAAAAAAAAAAATCAAACCTATACATATTTGGTATCGCCACGTTCAGAATCGCCCAATCTATCAATAAAAAAAGCGTTAACCTGATCGCTAAACAGCGTAGCGAGAACAAAATTCGAAACGCCAGAATTACGTTTTTTTAATCGCCGTGACATTGCATTAAAATGCAATAACGGGCGATCAAAAAAACGTATCTGCACCAAAATGCTATCATTAAAAACTCCAGCTCGGCACTCAAAAAATAAGCCCTCAACCGACCCCAGATCATGAAAAATGGAGACGCTACGAGTATCAGAAAATGGCGCAATTTTTTGTTTTTTCAGCAAAGTTTGGAATCTTTTTTCACCACTTAGGTAAAAAATAACCTAGTCATGTTAGGTGTCTATGAACTCGTAGTGACCTGGAGAATCATAATGGCAGGTCAGTTTTAGCATTTAGTGAACCTAGCAAAAAAGCCAAACAAAAAACAAGTGTGGGACTGCACTTTTTTTGCAATTTCACTGCACTTGGAATTTTTTTTTCCGTTCTCTAGTACACGACATGCTAAAAGCAATGATGTCGTTCAGAAGTACAACTCGTCCTGCAAAAATAAGCCCTCACATAGCCAAATTGACAGAAAAATAAAAAAGTTATGGCTCTGGGAAGGAGGGGAGTGAAAACGAACACGGAAAAACGAAAAATCCCAAGGTCATGAAGGGGTTATACATTCCAAAAATTCCTGTGAAACACCTGAAGGGTTAATAAACTTCTTGAATGTGGTTTTGAGCACCTTGAGGGGTGCAGTTTTTAGAATGGTGTCACACTTAGGTATTTTCTATAATATAGACCCCTTAAAGTGACTTCAAATGTGATGTGGTCCCTAAAACAAAAATGGTGTTGTAAATATGAGAAATTGCTGGTCAACTTTTAACCTTTATAACTTTCTAACAAAAAAAATGTTGGTTCTAAAATTGTGCTGATGTAAAGTAGACATGTGGGAAATGTTACTTATTAAGTATTTTGTGTGACATATCTCTGTGATTTAAGGGCATGAAAATTCAAAGTTGTAAATTTTCGCCAAACTTCCGTTTTTTTCACAAATAAACTCAAGTAATGTCAAAGAAATTTTAGCACTAACATGAAGTACAATATGTCTCAGAATCATCGGGATCCGTTGAAGCATTCCAGAGTTATAACCTCATAAAGGGACAGTGGTCAGAATTGTAAAAATTGGCCCTGTCATTAAGGCTGGGTTCACATTGCGTCCTGTCAGTCCGTCTAACGGACTACGTTACACCGTGGCATAAACGCGGTGTAATGTAGTCCGTTACGGCCGCCATTGACTGCAATGTCGGACGCATCGCTAGCGCACGCCCACAATGGGCGTGCGCTAGGGATGTGCCGTCATTGAGTGACGGACCCTGAGACGCGGGCTGCAGCGTTTCCGGGTCCGTCACTGCTAGTGCAGATAGAGCTAGCAGATGCTCTATCTGCGCTAGCGGGACGACATATCTGCACGTGCGTTAACAGCAGCCCGTTAGCGTATGTGCTGAACGGGCTGCTGCTAACGTAGTGTGAACTTAAGGTACCTTCACACTAAACGATATCGCTAGCGATCCGTGACGTTGCAGCGTCCTGGCTACCGATATCGTTTAGTTTGACACGCAGCAGCGATCAGGATCCTGCTGTGATATCACTGGTCGTTGAACAAAGTTCAGAACTTTATTTGGTCGTCAGACCGGCGTGTATCGTCGTGTTTGACACCAAAAGCAACGATACCAGCGATGTTTTACACTGGTAACCAGGGTAAACATCGGGTTACTAAGCGCAGGGCCGCGCTTAGTAACCCGATGTTTACCCTTTGTTACCAGCGTAAAATGTAATAAAAACAAACACTACATACTCACCTTCGCGTCCCCTGGCGTCCGCTTCCCACACTGACTGAGCGCCGTAAAGTGAAAGTGAAAGTACAGCACAGCGGTGACGTCACCACTCTGCTGTTAGGGCCGGTGCTCAGTCAGTGCAGGAAGCGGACGCCGGGGGACGCGAATGTAAGTATGTACTGTTTGTTTTTTTTACATTTTACGCTGGTAACCAGGGTAAACATCGGGTTACTAAGTGCGGCTCTTCGCTTAGTAACCCGATGTTTACCCTGGTTACCCAGGGACCTCGGCATCGTTTGTCGCTGGAGAGCGGTCTGTGTGACAGCTCTCCAGCGATCAAACAGCGACGCTGCAGCGATCAGCATCGTTGTCGCTATCGCTGCAGCGTCGCTTAATGTGAAGGTACCTTTAGCCTTACATGCAAACTACCCTTAGGGATAAAGGGATTAAGTGAAGCTATGGCCTCTGTGGAAAGTTTAGGGAGATTACATTTCTGCAGGAAGGCCTGGAAAACCATCTTCCTCGTTTCTGGGCTAGGAGGAAAAGTATTCTGAAGAGAGTATAATTTAGATAAATAATAATGGAAAATCTTAACAATTTTATCAGGATCATAAATGATTCTCCCCTTGATTTTCCTAAGTGAAGTGATAGACTACTTCCCCCCTATCCTCCCTAAGTTACTTTGCTATAACAGTGTGGGACTTGTTCCCTTTTTCATAATATCTCTGTCTACAATATTGTAATAGTCTTCCCATTTTGTAAATAGTAATATATTTTAATTTTCAGGAAATTGAAACTATATCTCTAAGTATTCACCTGGATGGGGTTATAGATAGTTTAGCCTCAAGAGTCCTTAGTTGGGTAGTCAATAGGTCTGTCTGGTGCAATCTATCTTTTTTGATGTGGGCGCCTAATGCTATGCAGTGTCCCCTAAATACGGCCTCGTGGGCTTCCCAGATTGTAGAAAAATTAGAGGCTGAGCCCATATTAACCTCAAAATAGTTAACAATTGCTTTTTAAAACTCATACTTGTATATCGCCTTTTTCAGCAGGTATTGTTTAATCCTCTAGTGGCACACCTTAGTCTGAGTTGAAGCTTGTGTGTCACGGGCGAGTGGTCAGACCATGAAATAACACCTATGTTAGCATCTGTCAATCTATGTGATTGAATATTTTCCAAGAAATAATCGATTCTCGTATGTGTGCCTTGTGGAGGGGAGAAAAAGGAAAAGGCTTCTGTAGGATGGTTAATACGCCAGAGATCATAAAAATCAAATTTGGGTATCATTTTCCGACAGTTAGCTGACAGCCTATGTTGGGGTCCACTTAGCAATGATCCAAAAACTGACAATCTATCCATTGTATCTGAGAAGATAACATTAATCTCCAATTATCCAGGCTGATGGAGGAAGGCGGGAAACACTCAATTTAAAAATGGAATTTGTGGGACATTTGGTATGTATACATTGCATAAAATAATTGATGTGTCTCTGTAACTGCCTTGTCTTTAGTTACTGATGAAATCTGGATAGGACATGACCCCGAGAACAGCACTGCCATCCCTGCCTTTTTCTTGGTCTGAGAGGCCAAATATATTGTGGGGTATAGATGCTTAGCAAAGTTGAAATTTAAGTGGGTTCCCTGTAAAAACTGCATGGTCTGTGCGTAATTCGTTAAGTACCATGCGTCTCTTAATGTTGGAGTTAAGACTCTTAAGGTACCGTCACACTAAACGATATCGCTAGCAATCCGTGACGTTGCAGCGTCCTGGCTAGCGATATCGTTGTGTTTGACACGCAGCAGCGATCAGGATCCTGCTGTGATATCGCTGGTCGTTGATTAAAGTTCAGAACTTTATTTGGTCGTCAGATCGCCGTGTATCGTTGTGTTTGACAGCAAAAGCAACGATACCAGCGATGTTTTACAATGGTAACCAGGGTAAATATCGGGTTACTAAGCGCAGGGCCGCGCTTAGTAACCCGATGTTTACCCTGGTTACCAGTGTAAAATGTAAAAAAACAAACACTACATACTCACCCTCTGATGTCTGTCACACGTCCCTCGCCGTCCGCTTCCTGCACTGACTGAGAACCGTCCGTAAGTGAAAGTACAGCACAGCGGTGACGTCACCACTCTGCTGTTAGGGCCGGCGCTCAGTCAGTGCAGGAAGCGGACGCCGGGGGACGTTTGACAGACATCAGAGGGTGAGTATGTAGTGTTTGTTATTTTACATTTTACACTGGTAACCAGGGTAAACATCGGGTTACTAAGCGCGGCCCTGCGCTTAGCAACCCAATGTTTACCCTGGTTACCCAGGGACCTCGGCATCGTTGGTCGCTGGAGAGCGGTCTGTGTGACAGCTGTCCAGCGACCAAACAGCGACGCTGCAGTGATCGGCATCGTTGTCCGTGTCGCTGCAGTGTCGCTTAGTGTGACGGTACCTTTAGCATTCAGTGTTAGAATTTTAGCCGTGGTCTCAGGTGTAGTAGTGTGAAGTATATGAAGTTTTACCTACATGTTAAACTTTGAGCCGGAGAGATTATTTGGGTCATCTTTTAGATTCAGGAGACAGTAGAACAGTGACAGCGGATCATTTTTTTAACCTATTGATTAAGACACAAGTGGGATTGGGGGAGACAAAGACCCAACAAACATTAAAAAAATAATATATAGACATCAATGATGTTACCATTAGAGAGGAAGAGGAGGAGATCAAAACTTAGTCAGCTCTCAAACTCCCCCTTCCCTGTCACGGATTAAGTCAAAGTTTTATAAAATCAGTGGTGTAGAGATTACTGATGAGCGAATATACTCGTTACTCGAGATTTCCCGAGCATGCTCGGGTGTCCTCCGAGTATTTGTAAGTGCTCGGAGATTTAGTTTTCCTTGCAGCAACTGAATGATTTACATCTGTTTGCCAGTATAAGTAAATGTGGGGATTCCCTAGCAACCAGGCAACCTTCACATGTACTTATGCTGGCTAGTAGCTGTAAATCATTCAGCTCATCACTAGTAGAGATGGTAGATCTCCCCAACCTCCCCTAGACACTCTCAAGGGAGAAGCCAGGGAAAGACAAACCCTTATGAGGGAGTAGTGGCACTAGGCACCATGCAACAGCACCTAACAGAGCACCAAAGAAAAGTCAAATGAGCTCTTCCTAGCTTACCGTCCAGATATATAACAAGCAAATATAACGGTATGTAGTCTGTAAGGTTGGGTTCCGTTGTGGCGTCTCTCTAGATGGTCTGCTGCTCATGGGGCTTTTGATTTGCCTAATTGGTAATGGTGAAGTAATGGGGAGTTCTAGTTCACAATCCTTCATGTTAGGAAGCGGGATCTCCAAGTCAGAACAGAAGGCGGAAGGTCTTTGAGGGAACGTAAAATAGTAGAGCATCCATTTTTCATCACTATACGTGCAGATGGGAAACCCCAACGGTACTTAAGATCATAGTTTTTCAAGGATAGAAGGATTGGTTTTAAGTGTCTTCTTCTTTGGAGGGTAATCCAGGAGAAGTCAGGATATATATTTGAATGGGAGTCACTTCGAAGTTAATTCTACGGAGAATGGGGGCTTTAGACATTATGGCCTCCTTTAAGTGAAAGTCATGTACACAGCAGATCACATCACGCGGTTGAGCCTGAGAGCCTTTAGGCTGGATTGCGCTGTCTAGCTTTATTTTATGGGATGCAGGTTGGCCCAGGATGGAGTTGAACACCGATTCAAATGTTGTATGAAGATCTTCCGGTCCTACAGCCTCAGGAATGCCTCACACCCTCATGTTGTTGTTAAAGTTTTCAAGATGTTTGTTTGTTTCATCTACAGTTTTATCATATGTGGTGACGCAGTTCGTTAGTTTAGAAAGATATCTCCTGGTAATATCATGTTCAGTTTCCATAGAGTACACTCTGTCCGCTAGTAGCTTATCATCTTGGCGTATATAGTTAATCTTTACCCTGCAGGCATCCTTAACTTCTGAGACAAAGGATTTGAAGTCTTCTTTGGTGGGGAGATGACCGAGATACTTCTCCAGGAATTTATGTCCTGTGGTGAATCCACATCTGTTGATTCAGCTTCTGATTGTGGGTCCTGGGAGCATCCTTCAACATCCTGGGGGGAAACTAAAGGTGCCTTCACACAAAGCGACGCTGCAGCGATAGCGACAACGATGCCGATCGCTGCAGCGTCGCTGTTAGAGCTGTCACACAGACCGCTCTCCAGCGACCAACGATGCCGAGGTCCCCGGGTAACCAGGGTAAACATCGGGTTGCTAAGCGCAGGGCCGTCACCGCTGTGCTTTCACTTTCACTTCACTTTCACTTTCACTTCACTTTCACTTTAGGGCCGGCGCTCAGTAAGTGTTTTTTTACTTTTACGCTGGTAACCAGGGTAAACATCGGGTTACTAAGCGCGGCCCTGCGCTTGGTAACCCGATGTTTACCCTGGTTACCAGTGTAAAACATCGCTGGTATCGTTGCTTTTGCTTTCAAACACAACGATACACAGCGATCGGACGACCAAATAAAGTTCTGGACTTTATTCAGCGACCAGCGACATCACAGCAGGATCCTGATCGCTGCTGCGTGTCAAACGAAACGATATCGCTAGCCAGGCGCTGCAACGTCACGGATCGCTAGCGATGTCGTTTCGTGTGAAGGTGTTGTTGCGGTGGTGTTGTTTCTAAATCCATATCAGGAGGGTCTGACCAAGTGCCTTTATTTTTTACTGATCCTCCCTTGTGAATTGGTTGTCTTTGTGACTTTGGCGGCATAACGGCTACAGTAGTGTAAGCTTTTTTTTTTTTTTTAACCAAGAACCTGTCCAAGGGGGTTGGATAGACCTTGTTTCTCCGCTCCCTCTGTAATGGTTTGGTTCGCCTCTTCTCTTTAGTTTTGGCAGACGTGCTTCGCCTGAGTATCAGCCCATTCTCACTCAGTGGACAGTGTGTTCTGTAACATCACTTTTATGTATCCATCAGGTATTTTTCCCTTTTCCTGACCTCTGACTAAACAAAATAGATTTTGAGTGAGGTCTTCTGAAACGTGGTCTAAGTTTTTGTATAATGAGGGGAAAGTCCTTTTGGTCTGAATATTTAGAGTCAATAGTGTAATTATTAGATATGCCACATGATGACAGCAGGGTGCAGTAAATAGTAGGTTGCATTATGTATCTGATATTGTTATTTATGAAGTCTTGTGCACTCTCTCAACGGCCACTAGATGTCAGGAAAGGATTCTGAATTCAGTGGCTAGTTCTACACCTTGTGCAATGTTGGGCATTGGGAGTTGTTTCTCTTCCCTTTTGAACCCTTATAGTGGTTCTTAAGGGGTGCTTGGGGGCTGTCTATGTGACAGGTGCCCTCAAGATTTGAATAAATGAGGCACAGGTGTCTTTTCACGGGGATCACCCCACAGACTCTAAGCCTGCTGTATTTAGCTGGCTGAGAGGGAATAGTACAGCACCTGTGTTTGTACAGCACCTGTGTTGCTGAATCCACTCACCTCCAAGATGGCCTCTTTGGTGCCAAAAACTGTGCAATGGCATCCCACTCGGGTCCTGAAACATATAGGGACCACAGACACGAGTACTTGCTTCAGGGCTCTGAATCTCAGTGAGTGGGTTTGTGAATTACAAAGTAGTGGCCGCTGTGTGATAACCCTGCAGAAGGGCTTCATTCAGCTGTAGGGGGGAGGATGCCCAGGCTCTCTCTGTCTGTCAAACTCACTCATCAAGAGCAGTGCCTCCCAGCACAAACCAGCGGGCAGGCCCTGGACATTAAAGTCAGTATCCTGGTCCTCACACCTGAGATGGACGGCAAAGCCGAGCTGTAAACACATCCAGAGTGGTGATTGGGTCTGCCAAGTTGGTATTGACCCATTTTTATTCATTGAAAACCTGTAAAATGTAGTCTTAGAGCATGAGCTCTGCATACATGCGTCCTCTTTGCTTTTTGCGCAGGCCCTCCTCCTTCTGATGAAAGAAAATAGCGAGCACATGTGCCATGGGCCCACCAAGATCTGCCTCCCTGTTGTCAGGCAGGCATGTAGATAATACTAATGGCCTGCAGAACTTTCATCCTGCTTTGCTCCGACAGTGAAACAGTCTACCACTGAAGTAGAGCAATTTTCAGCGAGTGACAACTCCTCTTCCTGCACGGGAAAAAAAAAACAAAAAACATTGTGCTCCTACTTGGCAACAAAATCTGTCCACAGTACACCTGTATTTGTGGCTGTAATGTCCCGAGCACATTATGAAACCGTATTGAGATTTTTTCATTTTAGTGACAATTCCCAAGCCCCCTCAAGAAATGACCCCAACTACGCTCGGCTGAACAAACAGACCTCTCATTTCCCTCCTGAAAGATCTATTTCTAAATGCATACACCCCTGAGCAAAATGTAGCAGTCCTTTGAGTTTCAAGGGCAGTCTGGGGTCTAAGGGGTAACGTTTCTCCTTATGGAGAGTGACATACCATCTCTGGCTTGTCAAGGTAACATAGTAACATAGTTAGTAAGGCCGAAAAAAGACATTTGTCCATCCAGTTCAGCCTATAATTCCATCATAATAAATCCCCAGATCTACGTCCTTCTACAGAACCTAATAATTGTAGGTAAGGAGGCTTATTCGCCGTGCAATGCTCCTCTGGGAATTTAAATATGCAAATTGCCTCTTCTGAGAAAAAGAGGACTTAACTCTATAGCGCCACCTATTGGAAGTAGCGATCCTGCAAGTCACAATCAACCCTTTAACGAGTCGTGCAATATGACTTAGGATTAAAGCCAAATCAGTATCTCAATTCGCAGACACAGTGTTTCGGGCTGTTGGCCCTCGTCAGTGCGAAGCATGAGAACTGATTTGGCTAGGTGAGAGGCTCTGGAGTGGGGTCTAAGGGGTAACGTTTCTCCTTATGGAGAGTGACATACCATCTCTGGCTTGTCAAGGTAAGGAGGCTTATTCGCCGTGCAATGCTCCTCTGGGAATTTAAATATGCAAATTGCCTCTTCTGAGAAAAAGAGGACTTAACTCTATAGTGCCACCTATTGGAAGTAGCGATCCTACAAGTCACAATCAACCCTTTAACGAGTCGTGCAATATGACTTAGGATTAAAGCCAAATCAGTATCTCAATTCGCAGACACGGTGTTTCAGGCTGTTGGCCCTCGTCAGTGCGAAGCATGAGAACTGATTTGGCTAGGTGAGAGGCTCTGGAGTGGGGTCTAAGGGGTAACGTTTCTCCTTATGGAGAGTGACATACCATCTCTGGCTTGTCAAGGTCAGTCTGTCATTTTGACAATTCCTCCCTTCCAAAAAGAAACCTCTCATTCGCTATAAGAAATAACAAATTTCAAAAATATTAATCCAGTTGGTTTCTTTGGAATTTTTTACCCTCCTAACATAATAATTTCTTCTACAAACATGAAGTCTGATCTCCAGGAACCTCATTAACCCCTTTCTGACATCGGCGTAATACGTCCCTGTGCTTTATTGACCAGGGACGGATTATTACGTTCCGGTGATTTTCCGCATACAAGGGCTGTACCCGCGATTACCGCTGGTCGTCAGCTGATTCTGACAGCTTACACCCGACACTAACTGCCATCAGTGGTCACACACCGCTCCCAGCACTTTAACTCCCTAAATTATGCTATCGAACGCAGTATTTCAGGAACATCAGGGATGACAGCCCCTCTGCCTTTGGATCGGAGATCATTGTCATGGTGGCCCCATGTCGACATGACAAAATGCTTGTCACCAAAGCTCCAAAGCTAGGAAAGTTGCTTAATCATGCTCAGTGCATAATTTGCAACTTTCCCGGTCAATGGAGAGCTGACAGTTTGAATAGCATGGGGATGCTGCTGCACGCGATAAGTCTGCGAAAAAAGATTGTCCCATAGTGGAACCAAATTTTAAAAAAAGTTTTAAAATGTGTTTTTTTTAATTATAAAAGTAATTAACCCCTTCATGACCCAGCCTATTTTGACCTTAATGACCTGGCCTTTTTTTTGCAATTCTGACCAGTGTGTTGTGAATTCTGCTTTTGGGCTCCCTCCGGTGGTTGTAGGTGGTAATGCAGTTGCCCCTGAGTTGCAGCGCAGCCCAGGTCAGGTGTATCTGCTGATTGCAGTTCTGACTGGGGTATTTAGGCGTGCAGGATTCATTTGTCCTTGCCAGTTGTCAATTGTCCTTGGGAGGTTATGGACCTCTGCCTGGTTCCTCCTGCCTTTCTGCCAAATCAGCAAAGATAAGTGTCTGGGTTTTTTTTCCTGTGGCACACATGCAGTGTGCTTCACAATTCAGTGCTATTCTTTGTGTTTTCTTGTCCAGCTTCGATTGTGTCAGTATTTTCTCAGTCTTGTTGGATTCTCTGGAGTGGCAGATATACATTCCATGTCTTTAGTTAGATTGTGGAACTTTTTGTATTATCTGCTGTGGATATTTTTGGAAGGGTTTTAATACTGACCGCCTAGTAATCTGTCCTATCCTTTCCTATTTAGCTAGAGTGGCCTCTTTTGCTAAATCCTGTTTCTACCTGCGTGTGTCTATTCTTCTCCTACTCACAGTCATTATTCGTGGGGGGCTGCCTATCCTTTGGGGGGTCTGCTCTGAGGCAAGGTAGCATTCCTATTTCCCTCTATAGGGGTATTTAGTCCTCCGGCTGTGTCGAGGTGTCTAGGTTCGTGTTAGGCACACCCCACGGCTACTTCTAGTTGCGGTGTTAGTTCAGGATTGCGGTCAGTACAGGTTCCACTGACTCCAGAGAAAGTTTCATGTGGCTCCAAGGTCACTGGATCATAACAGTACAACTGGCCAATAATGAGTTAAATGCATCTCAGAAGAAGGGAAGAAAGGTGTTGAGCCATTTTTTTTTCTGCAGTCTGTTTTGTCTTCTCTTCCCTCTTTATTTATGGGTGGCTGAGGAGTCTTGTGCCAGCATGGATGTTCAGGAACTAGCTTCTCGTGTAGATCAGCTTGCTGCTAGGGTACAGGGTATTTCTGATTATATTGTTCAGACTCCTGCTTTACAGCCGAAGATTCCTACCCCTGATTTGTTTTTTGGTGATAGGTTCAAATTTTGGGGTTTTAAAAACAATTGTAAACTGTTTTTTGCTCTGAGACCGTGATCCTCCGGTGATTCTATTCAGCAGGTTAAAATTGTCATCTCCCTGCTGCATGGTGATCCTCAGGATTGGGCATTTTCCCTGGAATCTGGGAATCCTGCCTTGCTTAATGTAGATTCCTTTTTTCAGGCTTTAGGATTATTATATGATGAACCGAATTCTGTGGATCAAGCGGAGAAAACCTTGTTGGCCCTGTCTCAGGGTCAAGAGGCGGCAGAATTGTATTGTCAGAAATTTAGAAAATGGTCTGTGTTGACTAAATGGAATGAAGATGCTTTGGCGGCAATTTTCAGAAAGGGTCTTTCTGAATCCGTTAAAGATGTTATGGTGGGGTTTCCCACGCCTTCCAGTCTCAGTGATTCTATGTCTCTGGCCATTCAGATTGATCGGCGCATGCGGGAGCGTCAAACTGTGCGCGCTGTGGCGTCGTCCTTAGAGCAAGGTCCTGAGCCAATGCAGTGTGATAGGATTTTGTCTAGAACGGAACGACAAGGATTCAGAATAGGTTGTGTTGTTATTGTGGCGACGCTTCTCATGTCATTTCAGTCTGCCCTAAGCGGACAAAAAGGATCGCTAGTTCATTTACTATCAGTACTGTACAACCTAAATTTCTGTTATCGGTGTCCTTGATCTGCTCATTGTCATAATTTTCTGTCATGGCGTTTGTGTATTCAGGCGCCGCCTTGAACTTAATGGATTTTGAGTTTGCCAGGCGTTGTGGTTTTCCCATGCAGCCTTTGCAGAACCCTATCCCTTTAAGGGGGATTGATGCTACACCTTTGGCTAAAAATAAGCCCCAGTTTTGGACACAGGTGACCATGCACATGGCACCAGCCCATCAGGAAGATTGTCGATTTCTGGTGTTGCATAATTTGCATGATGTTATCGTGCTGGGTTTTCCGTGGTTGCAGGTACATAATCCTGTGTTGGATTGGAAATCTATGTCTGTGACTAGTTGGGGTTGTCAGGGGTTTCATAATGATGTTCCTTTGATGTCAATCTCCTCTTCTTCCTCTTCTGAAATTCCAGAGTTTTTGTCTGATTTTCAGGATGTATTTGATGAGCCCAAGTCCAGTTCCCTTCCACCGCACAGGGACTGTGATTGTGCGATAGACTTGATTCCAGGCAGTAAGTTTCCTAAGGGCCGACTTTTCAACCTGTCTGTGCCTGAACATACCGCCATGCGGAGTTATGTTAAGGAGTCTTTGGAGAAAGGGCATATTCGGCCATCTTCTTCACCGTTGGGAGCGGGTATTTTCTTTGTTGCTAAGAAGGATGGCTCCTTGAGACCTTGTATTGATTATCACCTCTTGAATAAGATCACGGTCAAGTTTCAATACCCTTTACCTTTGCTTTCCGATTTGTTTGCTAGGATTAAGGGGGCTAGTTGGTTTACGAAGATTGACCTTCGGGGGGCATATAATCTTGTTCGTATTAAGCAGGGTGATGAATGGAAAACTGCGTTTAATACGCCCGAAGGCCATTTTGAATACCTTGTTATGCCATTCGGGCTCACTAACGCTCCATCTGTTTTTCAATCCTTCATGCATGATATCTTCTGGACTTATATTGATAAATTCTTGATTGTATATTTGGACGATATTTTTATTTTTTCCGATGATTGGAAGTCTCATGTGGAACAGGTCAGGATGGTATTTCAGATCCTTCGTGACAATGCTTTGTTTGTGAAGGGGTCTAAGTGTCTCTTAGGGGTGCAGAAGGTTTCTTTTTTGGGCTTTATTTTTTCTCCCTCATCTATGGAGATGGATCCTGTTAAGGTTCAGGCCATTCATGATTGGATTCAACCTACATCCGTGAAGAGCCTTCAGAAATTTTTGGGTTTTGCAAATTTTTATCGCCGTTTCATTGCTAACTTCTCCAGCGTGGTTAAACCCTTGACTGATTTGACGAAAAAAGGCGCTGATGTGGCGAATTGGTCCTCTGCGGCTGTCTCTGCCTTTCAGGAGCTTAAACGCCGATTTACTTCTGCTCCGGTGTTGCGCCAAACAGATGTTTCTCTTCCGTTTCAGGTTGAGGTTGACGCTTCTGAGATTGGGGCAGGGGCCGTTTTGTCTCAGAGGGATTCTGTTGGTTCTTTGATGAAACCGTGTGCCTTCTTCTCCCGCAAGTTTTCGCCTGCTGAACGCAATTATGATGTCGGCAATCGGGAGTTGTTGGCTATGAAGTGGGCGTTTGAGGAGTGGCGACATTGGCTTGAGGGAGCTAAGCACCGTATTGTGGTCCTGACCGATCATAAGAATTTGATTTACCTCGAGTCTGCCAAACGGCTGAGTCCTAGACAGGCTCGATGGTCCTTGTTTTTTTCCCGTTTTGATTTCGTAGTTTCGTGTCTTCGGGGTTCTAAGAATATTAAGGCTGATGCCCTTTCGAGGAACTTTTTGTCTGATTCTCCTGAAGTCCTTGAACCGGTCGGCATTCTGAAAGAAGGGGTGGTCCTTTCTGCCATTTCCCCTGATTTACGGCGGGTTCTTCAGGAATTTCAGGCTGATAGACCTGACCGCTGTCGTGGGGAAATTGTTTGTTCCTGACAGATGGACTAGTAGAGTGATTTCTGAGGTTCACTGTTCTGTGTTGGCTGGTCATCCTGGTATTTTTGGTACCAGAGATTTGGTTGGTAGGTCCTTTTGGTGGCCTTCGTTGTCACGTGATGTGCGTTCTTTTGTGCAGTCCTGTGGGACTTGTGCTCGGGCCAAGCCTTGTTGTTCCCGTGCTAGTGGGTTACTTTTGCCATTGCCGGTCCCTGAGAGGCCCTGGACGCATATTTCTATGGATTTTATTTCTGATCTTCCGGTTTCTCAGAGGATGTCGGTTATCTGGGTTGTTTGTGACCGGTTTTCTAAGATGGTTCATTTGGTGCCATTGCCTTCCTCTTCAGAGTTGGTTCCGTTGTTTTTTCAGCATGTGGTTCGTTTGCATGGTATTCCGGAGAATATTGTGTCCGACAGAGGTTCCCAGTTTTTTTCTAGGTTTTGGCGGGCCTTTTGTGCTAGGCTGGGCATTGATTTGTCTTTTTCTTCTGCATTTCATCCTCAGACAAATGGCCAGACCGAGCGAACTAATCAGACTTTGGAGACTTATTTGAGATGCTTTGTTTCTGCCGATCAGGATGATTGGGTGGCCTTTTTGCCATTGGCCGAGTTTGCCCTTAATAATCGGGCTAGTTCGGCTACTTTGGTTTCGCCTTTTTTTTGTAATTTTGGTTTTCATCCTCGTTTTTCTTCTGGGCAGGTTGAGCCTTCCGACTGTCCTGGTGTGGATTCTGTGGTTGACAGGTTGCAGCAGATTTGGGCTCATGTGGTGGACAATTTGGTGTTGTCTCAGGAGGAGGCTCAACGTTTTGCTAACCGTCGTCGGTGTGTTGGTTCCCGGCTTCAGGTTGGGGATTTGGTTTGGTTGTCTTCCCGTCATGTTCCTATGAAGGTCTCTTCCCCTAAGTTTAAGCCTCGGTTTATTGGTCCTTATAGGATTTCTGAGATTATCAATCCGGTGTCTTTTCGATTGGCGCTTCCGGCCTCTTTTGCTATCCATAATGTCTTCCATAGATCTCTATTGCGGAAATATGTGGTGCCCGTTGTTCCCTCTGTTGATCCTCCGGCCCCTGTTTTGGTTGATGGGGAGTTGGAGTATGTGGTTGAGAAGATTTTGGATTATCGTTTTTCGAGGCGGAGGCTTCATTACCTTGTCAAATGGAAGGGTTATGGCCAGGAGGATAATTCTTGGGTTTTTGCTTCTGATGTCCATGCTGCTGATTTGGTCCGTGCCTTTCATCTGGCTCGTCCTGATCGGCCGGGGGGCCCTGGTGAGGGTTCGGTGACCCCTCCTCAAGGGGGGGGGTACTATTGTGAATTCTGCTTTTGGGCTCCCTCCGGTGGTTGCCCCTGAGTTGCAGCCCTGGTCAGGTGTATCTGCTGATTGCAGTTCTGACTGGGGTATTTAGGCGTGCAGGATTCATTTGTCCTTGCCAGTTGTCAATTGTTCTTGGGAGGTTATGGACCTCTGCCTGGTTCCTCCTGCCTTTCTGCCAAATCAGCAAAGATAAGTGTCTGGGTTTTTTTTCCTGTGGCACACATGCAGTGTGCTTCACAATTCAGTGCTATTCTTTGTGTTTTCTTGTCTAGCTTCGATTTTGTCAGTATTTTCTCAGTCTTGTTGGATTCTCTGGAGTGGCAGATATACATTCCATGTCTTTAGTTGGATTGTTGAACTTTTTGTATTATCTGCTGTGGATATTTTTGGAAGGGTTTTAATACTGACCGCCTAGTAATCTGTCCTATCCTTTCCTATTTAGCTAGAGTGGCCTCTTTTGCTAAATCCTGTTTCTACCTGCGTGTGTCTATTCTTCTACTCACAGTCATTATTCGTGGGGGGCTGCCTATCCTTTGGGGGTCTGCTCTGAGGCAAGGTAGCATTCCTATTTCCCTCTATAGGTGTATTTAGTCCTCCGGCTGTGTCGAGGTGTCTAGGTTCGTGTTAGGCACACCCCACGGCTACTTCTAGTTGCGGTGTTAGTTCAGGATTGCGGTCAGTACAGGTTCCACCGACTCCAGAGAAAGTTTCATGCGGCTCCAAGGTCACCGGATCATAACACCAGTGTCCCTTTATGAGGTAAGAACTCAGGAACGCTTCAACGGGTCCTAGCGGTTCTGAGATTGTTTTTTCTTGACATATTGGGCTTCATGATAGTGGTAAATTTAGGTCGATAATTTCTGCGTTTATTTGTGAAAAAAATGGAAATTTGGCGAAAATTTTGAAAATTTAGCAATTTTCACATTTTAAATTTTTATTCTGTTAAACCAGAGAGTTATGTGACACAAAATAGTTAATAAATAACATTTTCCACATGTCTACTTTACATCTGCACAATTTTGGAAACAATTTTTTTTTTTTTTGCTAGGAAGTTATAAGGGTTAAAATTTGACCAGCGATTTCTCATTTTTACAACAAAATTTACAAAACCATTTTTTTTTGGGGAACCACCTCACATTTGAAGTCAGTTTGAGGGGTCTATATGGCTGAAAATACCCAAAAGTGACACCATTCTAAAAACTGCACCCCTCAAGGTGCTCAAAACCACATTCAAGAAGTTTATTAACCCTTCAGGTGTTTCACAGCAGCAGAAGCAACATGGAAGGAAAAAATTAACATTTAACTTTTTAGTCACAAAAATGATCTTTTAGCAACTATTTTTTTATTTTCCCAAGGGTAAAAGGAGAAACTGGACCTCAAAAGTTGTTGCACAATTTGTGCTGAGTACGCTGATACCCCATATGTGTGGGGGAATCACTGTTTGGGCGCACGACAGGGCTTGGAAGGGAAGGAGCGCCATTTGACTTTTTGAATGAAAAATTGGCTCCAATATTTAGCAGACACCATGTCGTGTTTGGAGAGGCCCCTGTATGCCTGGAGAGGCCCCTGTATGCCTAAACATTGGAGCTCCCCCATAAGTGACCCCATTTTGGAAACTAGACCCACCAAGGAACTTATCTAGATGCATAGTGAGCACTTTGAACCCCCAGGTGCTTCACAAATTGATCCGTAAAAATGAAAAAGTACTTTTTTTTCGCAAAAAAATTCTTTTAGCCTCAATTTTTTTATTTTTACATGGGCAACAGGATAAAATGGATCCTAAAATTTGTTGGGCAATTTCTCCTGAGTACACCGATACCTCTACATGTGGGGGTAAACCACTGTATGGGCACAGGGCAAGGCTCGGAAGGGAAGGAGCTCCATTTGACTTTTTGAATGAAAAATTAGCTCCAATCCAATGTCGTGTTTGGAGAGCCCCTGTGTGCCTAAACATTGGAGCTCCCCCAAAAGTGAGCCCATTTTGGAAACTAGACCCCCAAGAAACTTATTTAAATGTGTGGTGAGCAATTTGAACCCCCAAGTGCTTCACAGAAGTTTATAACGCAGAGCCGTGAAAATAAAAAATCCTTTTTCTTTCCTCAAAAATTATTTTTTAGCCCACAATTTTTTATTTTCACAACAGTAGCAGGAGAAATTGGACCCCAAAAGTTGTTGTCCAATTTGTCCTAGGTAGGCTGATACCCCATATGTGGGGGGAACCACTGTTTGAGCGCATGGCAGAGCCTGGAAGGGAAGTAGTGACGTTTTGAAATGCAGACTTTGAAGGAATGGTCTGCGGGCGTCACATTGCGTTTGCAGAGCCCCTGATGTACCTAAACAGTAGAAACCCACCACAAGTGACCCCATTTTGGAAACTAGACCCCCCAAGGAACTTCTTTAGATGTGTGGTGAGCACTTAGAACCCCCAAGTGCTTCACAGAATTTTATAACGCAGAGCCGTGAAAATAAAAAAATCTATTTTTTTCTCCACAAAAATAATTTTTTAGCCCCCATTTTTTTATTTTTCCAAAGGTAACAGGAGAAATTAGACCCCCAAAGTTGTTGTGCAATTTTTCCTGAGTACGCTTATGCCCCATATGTTTGGGTAAACCACTGTTTGGGCGCACGTCGGGGCTCGGAAGGGAGGGAGCACCATTTGACTTTTTGAATGCAAGATTGGCTGGAATCAATGGTGTCACGTTTGGAGTCCCCTGATGTGCCTAAACAGTGGAAACCCGTCAATTCTAACTCCAACACTAACCACAACACACCCCTAACCCTAATCTCAACTCTAATCATAATCGTAATCACAACCCTAACCCCAACACACCCCTAACCACAGCCCTAACCCCAACACAACCCTAACCCTAATCCCAACCATAACCCTAACCACAAAACTATCCCTAACCCCATCACACCCCTAACCGTAATCTTAACCCGAATTCCAACCCTAAGGCTATGTGCCCACTTTGCGGATTTGTGTGCAGATTTTTCCGCACAGTTTTTAAAAAAATCCACAGATAAAATGCACTGCGTTTTACTTGCGGATTTACCGCGGATTTCCAGTGTTTTTTGTGCGGATTTCACCTGCGGAATTCTATTGAGGAACAGGTGTAAAACACTATGGAATCCGCAAAAAGAATTGACATGCTGCGGAAAATACAATGCAGCGTTTCCTCATGGTTTTTCTCCACACCATGGGCACAGCGGATTTGGTTTTCCATAGGTTTACATGGTACTGTAAAAGTGATGGAAAACTGCCACAAAACCGCAGCGGTCAATCCGCACATTGCCTAATTCTAACCCTAATTCTAACCCTAACCCTAGTGGAAAAATAAAAATAGATGTATTTTCTTTATTTCATTATTTTCCCTTCATATGAGGGTGATAAAGGGGGAGGGCTTTATTTACTATTTTTTTTATTTTGATCACAGTGAAAGAAGCTATCACAATGATCAAAATGTACCTGGAATGATTTTGCCGGCCGGCAGATCAGGCGGTCGCACTGCGCATGCGCCCGCCATTTTGGAACATGGCGGCGCCCATCGCTGAAGACGGACGGACATCGGGAGGGACACCAGGACTCGGTAAGTATGGGGGGGTGGGATCGGACAGCAGGGGGGGCGGAGGGGAGAGGAGGGCAGCGGGGGACAGGACGGAGGGGAGGAAAGACTGACGGCGGCAGATCGCCGCTGTCAGTCGGTGGCAGGGGCAGATCGCGGTCTCCAGCCATGGCCGATATTGAAGCATTGGCCATGGCTGGATTGTAATATTTGACCAAGTTTCATAGGTGAAGTATTACAAATTGCTCTGATTGGCTGTTTCACTTTCAACAGCCAATCAAAGCGTTAGTAGCCACATGGGGGCAAAGCCACCCCCCCTGGGCTTAAGTACCACTCCCCCTGTCGGGTGAAATTTGAGTTAACCCTTTCACCCGATCTGCAGGAGCGCGATCCTGCCATGACGCCACATAGGCGTCACAGGTCGGATTGGCACTGACTTTCATGACTCCTACGTGGGGTTACAGGTCGTGAAGGGGTTAAAGAAAAAAAATAAATAAAAAATACTAAAAAAAAAACCCATAAGATATTGTACCCATTAAGAAATATTTGTATGGAAAAAAAAAGTACACATATTTGGTATCTCCGCTTCCGGAACTACCTGACCTATAAAACTGTCCCACTAGTTAACCCCTTTAGTAAACACCATAAAAAATGAATAAAAAACAAGTCCGAAATCAACGCTTTGTCATCATACCTCCGAACAAAAAGTGGAAGAAAATGTGATTTAAAAAAAGGATATAAACAAAAACATGGTACTGCTGAAAACGTCATCTTGTCTCGCAAAAATTATTATTTTTTTCTATAAAATAGTTTGTGTAAAAGCGCCAAAACATAAAAAAGATATAAATGAGTCATTGCTGTAAACGTATTGACTCGAAGAAGAAAATTGCCTTTTTACCACGTGCGGAATGCCATAAACCTGTCCCCCTCCTCCCCCCTCCCCAAAAAAATCCTGAATTGCTGTTTTTTGTAAATTTTGCCTCCCAAAAAGCTGAATAGAAAGCGAACAAAAAAATGTCATGTTTGTGAAAATAGTACCAATAAGAACGTCAACTCGTCCCGCCAAAAAACAAGCTCTCGCATGACTGTCGGCCAAAATATGGTTATGCAAAAACTATTTTTTACAATAAGAGGCTTCTTTTAGTGTGTGACAGCAGCCAAACATAAAAACCCGATATAAATCTGGTATTGCTGTAATCGCACCGACCCGAAGAATAGTCGCCTAATCACTTATACTGCACGAAGAACGGCATAAAAAATAAAAACAATTCTTCACCTGCTGTTGATTTTTTCATTCTGCCTCCCAAAGATCGCAGTAAGGCTCCGCGCACATTTATCCTGCACTCTGCACTGAGTGCTTGCACTGGGGTTTCCGTGTAAATTTCTGAAATACGTGATTCAGATGTAACCTCTGGCGGAAGATTCCCCATAATGAGGCAGATGGAGGCACTGTGGACACCGTCTGACCTGTGATCCGTCGGTGTCAGTCTTTTTAGGATAGCATAAAGTGCTGTTGGCCACATTTTCTGCACTTCTGATAAGGACACCACTGTACAGAGGCCGGATGGAGTCTAGATTAACTCTGCTGCCTCAGTATAGTGACTGGATCCATCGGGGTTTCATCTGAATCATGTTACTCAGAGATTTAGATGGAAACTCTGATGTAAGTGCTCAGCGTAGAGCGCCTGATAAATGTGATCCCAAACGTTATGTAAAATGTTCCCAATAAAAGCTTCAATTCGATCCTCAAAAAAAGCAAGTCCCCACTCAGGTCTGTCATCTGTTAATGGAAATATAGGGGGCTTCCACGTTACTGGTAGCACAAAGGCTATGGAAAAGCAAAATGGCTCCTCACCATCCAAAAGAAAGTCAGCAAATTCTCCGCTCCCAAATCCAAATGCTGCCCCCTCCCTTCTGAGCCCCAGTGTGGCTAAACCCCATATGGCATCCACATGTTTGGCATTTCTGAAGCAATGAAAGTCCGCCTAACATAGAAGTCTCCAGAAGCACGGGCTGGTCATAACATACTGGTGACTGCAACATACTGGTCACTACAACGGCAGTTTGCAATTTTCAACATTCATTTCTGCTTGTTTCTGGAAAATACCCATGGAGTCAAAATCAACACTAAACCTGTAAATAAATTCCCAGAGGGGTATAATTTCCTTGAGTGGGGATTCTGCTCTTATAGCCATTTGGGGCTCTTTATGTGGAGTCTGCAAACTGTTCTAGGAAAATCTGTGCTCCAGAGTGCAAATGGCTCCTTTCCTCTTGATTCTCTCCTTATGGCTAAGTAGTACTGTACAGCCTCATATGGGGTATTGCCACATTCAGTAAAGATTGTGGGAGAAATTATGGTGCCATCTTTACCCATTTCTTGTGTGAAAATGTAAAATCTGGGGCTAAAACAAAATTCTGGTGGTAAAAATGTAGTTAGTTTTTCTAAACTTCACAATGGTATAAAAAATGTTGACACACCTGTGCTGTCAATATGATCGCCACACCCCAAGATGAATTCATTGGGGCCTGTAGTTTTTAAAATGAGTTCACATATAGGAGGTTTCTGTTGCTCTGGCACCTCAGGGGCTCTTGGCGCCTTTTCCCTTCTGAGCTTTGCACTGTGCCTCAAAAGTAGTATTCCCCCACATATGAGGTATTGGCGTATACAGAAGAATTTGCACTTCAAATTAGCCGTATGAAAATGCCATATTTGGGGATAAAATAACATTTTTGTGGGGAAAATTTGATTTTTATTATTTTTAAGACTCAATGTTATAAACTTCTGTGAAGCACCTTGGGGGTTCAAGGTTCTCACCACACATCTAAATGCATTGCTTGAGGGGACTCGTTTCCTAAATGGTGTCACTTGTGCGGGATTTTCATTGTTTAGGCTCATCAGGGGCTCTCCAAACGGGATATGACATCCGCTAATGATTTCAGGAAACTTTACATTCAAAAAGTCAAATGGCGCTCCTACCTTTCCAAGCTCCGCTGTGCGTCCGAACAGTGGTTTTCTCCCTCATATGGGGTATCGGCATGCTCAGGGGAAATTACACAAGAGACTTTGAGGTCCATTTTTTCCTGTAACCCCTGTCAAAATAAAAAAAAGTTTTGGATGTGAAGTAAATTTTTTATGAAAAAAAGAAAGTTATCTCTTCAGAGAGGAAGAGGACTAGAACTCTAGCACCATCTATTGGAAGTAGCAATCCTAACAGTCAATGTCGACCCTTTAACGAGCCTTGTCACATGACAGGATAAAAGCCAAACCAGAATCTCAATTTGCAGACACTGTGTTTTGAGGTACTGCCCCTCTTCAGTACAAAGTGGAGATCTGGTTTGGCTGAGTCAGAGGCATCTGACCGGGAAAAAAAGCTAATGTTCATTTTTTGTTCCATATTCCAATAATTCCCGTGAAGCATCTGAAGGGTTAATAAACTTCTTGAATGTGGTTTTGAGCACCTTGAGGGGTGCAGTTTTTAAAATGGTGTCACATTTGGTTAGCAGCACGGTGGCGCAGTGGTTAGCACAGCAGCCTTGCAGCGCTGGAGTCCTGGGTTCTAATCCCACTCAGGACAACATCTGCAAAGAGTTTGGTATGTTCTCTCCGTGTTTGCATGGGTTTCCTCCGGGTACTCCGGTTTCCTCCCACATTCCAAAGACATACTGATAGGGAATTTAGATTGTGAGCCCCATCAGGGACAGCGATGAAAATGTGTGCAAAATTGTAAAGCGCTGCGGAATGTTAGCGCTATATAAAAATAAAGATTATTATTATTATCGTCGTATAGACCCCTCAAAGTGACTTCATATGTGATGTGGTCGATAAAAAAAATAATAAAAAAGTTATACATTCCCCCAGCAAGTAGGCGCGGCCTCACTTTCCATCCACATACTGAATACAAGTGTATGGAGCAAGGTCAGGCCCACCGGCCGGAGATGTGTGAGTCGCCCGCCAGGGCTGTGGGGTACCCGATACCGTGTCCGGTGTTCACAGGGAGATGTCACGGTGGCGACCCTGTCCGTCCATGTAAAAGGGGGTTTTGAATAAAGTTTATGTTCGTGATGCCACCTGTGGTATTCGGTCAGTGAGGACCGATGCTGCTTTAAGGGGTCCTCTGTGGTGATGTTATGGCAGCTAGATGGTATAACTTCCCACAGGTGAAGTATATCACCTGGGCTCCCAGTGTGTGGATGGAAGATGGTGAATGGTGCAGTAAAGAACGAGGACACAGGTTTGCAGTCTCTTTACCTGGTTTACTGAAGACTTCAAGCATCCACAGTCCAGGGCACCAGATCACAGGGCAGGCAGGGTCCGGCCGGCTTGGAAGCTAATCCAGAGATCCCTTTACCAGGTGGAGTTAAAAGCCTTCCTCAAGCGCGGTGGTGTTGTCTGTTATGATCCAGTGGTAGGATCTCAAAACTGACCTGACACATATGACCAGAATATAGGACAAGTTCTGGGGATGTGGAAGCTGTACTGACCGCAATCCTGATCCTATCCACAAACACTAAAGGTAGCTGTGGAGCGTTCCTAAAATCCTAGACGCCTCGTTCACAGCCTGAGAAACTGACTACCCCTAGAGAGAAAGCAAAGACCTCACTTGCCTCAGAGAAATAACCCCAAAGTTATAGTCAGCCCCCCACAAATAATAACTGTGAGTTAAGGGGAAAAGACAAACGTAGAAATGAAACAGGTTCAGCAAATGAGGCCCGCTAACACTAGATAGACTGAAAATAGATAGGAGTCTGTGCGGTCAGTACAAAAACTATCAAAAATAAACCACGCAGAGAATACAAGAACCCCCACACCGACTCACGATGTGAGGAGCGCACTCTGCACCCCAGAACTTACCAGCAAGCGAAAAATCACATATAAGCAAGCTGGACTGAACTCATCATATACAGAGAAACGTTTTCAAGGAAATAATGAGCAAAATGAACAAACAAACTTAACTTCTCCAGCAGGAGACTGGTCACAAGGAATATTCAGGAGCTCTCAGAAACAGGACTGAATACACCGACAGCAGGCAACAAGTGAAGGTCCAGGTGGAATTAAATAGGGACCAGTCATAGCAGGAAATGAGGCAACTGAGCCCTGCTACAGACCCGCAGTATCGCTAAAGGCCACCAGAGGGAGCCCAGACGGAATTCACAACAGTACCCCCCCTTGAGGAGGGGTCACCGAACCCTCACCAGAGCCCCCCGGCCGACCAGGACGAGCTGAATGAAAGGCACGAACCAAATCGGCCGCATGGACATCGGAGGTGACAACCCAGGAATTATCCTCCTGACCATAGCCCTTCCACTTAACCAAGTACTGAAGCTTCCGTCTCGAAACACAAGAATCCAAGATCTTCTCCACCACATACTCCAATTCTCCCTCGACCAAGACAGGAGCAGGAGGATCAACAGAAGGAACCACAGGCACCACATATCTCCGCAACAATGACCTGTGGAACACATTGTGAATGGCAAACGAAGCTGGGAGGTCCAAACGAAATGACACAGGGTTGAGAATTTCCAAAATCTTATAAGGACCGATGAAACGAGGCTTGAACTTAGGAGAGGAAACCTTCATCGGAACATAACGAGAAGACAACCATACCAAGTCCCCCACACGAAGTCGGGGACCCACACAGCGACGGCGGTTAGCAAAGCGCTGAGCCTTCTCTTGTGACAACGTCAAATTGTCCAACACATGGTTCCAAATCTGCTGCAACCTATCCACCACAGAATCCACCCCAGGACAGTCAGAGGGCTCAACCTGACCCGAGGAGAAACGAGGATGAAAACCAGAATTGCAAAAGAAAGGTGAAACCAAAGTAGCAGAACTAGCCCGATTATTGAGGGCGAAATCAGCCAATGGCAAAAAAGTCACCCAATCATCCTGATCAGCTGAAACAAAACATCTCAAATAAGTTTCCAAGGTCTGATTAGTTCGTTCGGTTTGGCCATTCGTCTGAGGATGGAAGGCCGACGAAAAAGACAATTCAATGCCCATCTTGGCACAAAAGGACCGCCAAAATCTGGACACAAACTGAGATCCTCTGTCAGACACAATGTTCTCCGGAATACCATGTAAACGAACCACATTCTGAAAAAACAGTGGTACCAAATCGGAGGAGGAAGGCAGCTTAGGCAAGGGTACCAAATGGACCATTTTAGAAAAACGATCACAAACCACCCAGATGACAGACATTCTCTGAGAGACAGGAAGATCTGAAATAAAATCCATGGAAATATGCGTCCAAGGCCTCTTCGGGACAGGCAAAGGCAAAAGCAATCCACTGGCACGAGAACAGCAAGGCTTGGCCCGAGCACAAATCCCACAGGACTGCACAAAGGAACGCACATCCCGCGACAAGGAAGGCCACCAAAAGGATCTCGCCACCAAATCCCTGGTACCAAAAATCCCAGGATGACCCGCCAACACCGAAGAATGAACCTCGGAAATAACTCTACTGGTCCATCTGTCCGGGACAAACAGTCTCTCCGGTGGACAACGGTCAGGTCTATTGGCCTGAAACTCCTGCAACACTCGTCGCAGATCAGGAGAGATGGCAGACAAAATCACTCCCTCTTTGAGGACACCAGTCGGTTTAGAAACTTCCGGGGAGTCAGGTACAATACTCCTAGAAAGGGCATCAGCCTTCACGTTTTTCGAACCCGGAAGATATGAAACCACGAAATTGAAACGAGAGAAAAATAGCGACCATCGAGCCTGTCTCGGATTCAACCGTTTGGCAGACTCGAGATAAGTCAAATTCTTGTGATCCTTCAAGACCACCACACGATGCTTGGCTCCCTCAAGCCAATGTCGCCACTCCTCAAATGCCCACTTCATTGCCAACAACTCTCGATTACCAACATCATAATTCCGCTCGGCAGGCGAAAACTTTCTTGAAAAGAAAGCACATGGTCTCATCACAGAGCCATCAGAGCTTTTCTGCGACAAGACAGCCCCTGCTCCAATCTCAGAAGCATCAACCTCGACCTAGAAAGGAAGAAAGACATCGGGCTGGCGCAAGACAGGAGCCGAAGAAAAGCGACGTTTCAGCTCCTGAAAGGCCTCCACGGCCGCAGGAGACCAATTAGTCACATCAGAACCCTTCTTGGTCAAATCCGTCAAAGGTTTAACCACACTAGAAAAATTAGTGATGAAGCGACGGTAAAAATTAGCAAAACCCAAGAACTTCTGAAGACTCTTCACAGATGTAGGTTGAGTCCAGTCATGAATAGCCTGGACCTTGACTGGATCCATCTCAATAGTAGAAGGAGAAAAAATAAAGCCCAAAAAGGAAATCTTCTGGACTCCGAAGAGACATTTAGAGCCCTTCACAAACAAGACATTGGCACGCAGGACCTGAAACACCATCCTGACCCGCTTCACATGAGATTCCCAATCATCGGAAAAGACCAAAATATCATCCAGGTACACAATCATAAATCTATCCAGATACTCTGGGAAAATGTCGTGCATGAAGGACTGAAACACAGAAGGGGCATTAGAGAGCCCAAAAGGCATCACCAAGTACTCAAAATGGCCTTCGGGCGTATTAAATGCTGTTTTCCATTCATCGCCCTGCTTTATGCGCACAAGATTATACGCTCCTCGAAGATCTATCTTAGTGAACCAACTGGCCCCACTAATCCGGGCAAACCGATCAGACAACAGTGGCAAGGGGTAGTGAAATTTGACCGTGATGTTATTTAGATGGCGATAATCAATACAGGGTCTCAGAGAACCATCCTTCTTGGCCACAAAAAAGAACCCCGCACCCAAAGGGGACGAGGACGGGCGAATATGCCCCTTCTCCAAGGACTCCTTTATATAACTGCATAGCGGTATGTTCTGGTACAGATAAATTAAAAAGTCGTCCCTTAGGGAACTTACTACCAGGAATCAGATTTATAGCACAATCACAATCCCTATGAGGAGGTAGGGCATTGGATCTGGGCTCATCAAATACATCCTGGTAGTCCGACAAAAATTCAGGGACTTCAGAATGAGTAGAAGAAGCAATTGACACCAAAGGAGCATCGCCATGAATTCCCTGGCAACCCCAACTTGACACAGACATTGCTTTCCAATCCAGGACTGGATTATGAGCCTGCAACCATGGCAGGCCCAACACGACAACATCATGCAAATTATGTAGCACAAGAAAGCGAATCACCTCCTGATGTGCAGGAGCCATGCACATGGTCACTTGAGTCCAGTACTGAGGTTTATTCTTGGCCAATGGTGTAGCATAAATTCCCTTTAGTGGAATAGGGAATTGTAAAGGCTCCAAGATAAAACCACAGCGCCTGGCAAATGACAAATCCATCAAATTCAGGGCAGCACCTGAATCCACAAAAGCCATAACTGAGTAGGATGGCAGAGAGCAAATCAGAGTAACAGACAAAATGAATTTAGGTTGTACAGTACCAATGGTGACAGACTTGGCGAATCTTTTTGTGCGCTTAGAACACTCTGAAATAACATGAGCAGAATCACCACAGTAAAAGCACAACCCATTCTGACGTCTGTGGTTTTGCCGTTCAACTCTGGTCAGAATCCTGTCGCATTGCATAGGCTCAGGCTTTTGCTCAGAAAATACCGCCAGATGGCGCACAGGTTTGCGCTCCCGCAAACGCCGATCAATCTGAATGGCCAAAGACATTGACTCATTCAGACCCGCAGGCGTGGGAAACCCCACCATAACATCTTTAAGGGCTTCAGAAAGACCCTTTCTGAAAATCGCCGCCAGGGCGCACTCATTCCATTGAGTGAGCACAGACCACTTCCTAAACTTCTGACAGTAAATCTCTGCTTCATCCTGACCCTGAGAGAGAGCCAGCAAAACCTTCTCAGCTTGGTCTACCAAATTTGGTTCCTCATAAAGCACTCCAAGCGCCAGAAAAAACGCATCCACATTTAGTAATGAAGGATCTCCTGGCGCCAGAGAGAATGCCCAATCTTGGGGGTCACCATGCAACAAAGAAATAACAATTTTAACTTGCTGAACAGAGTCACCAGAGGAGCGAGGTCTTAGAGAAAGGAATAACTTACAATTATTCTTAAAGTTCAAAAACCTAGATCTATCTCCGGAGAACAGCTCAGGAATTGGTATTTTAGGCTCTGACATAGGACTGCGGACTACATAATCCTGAATGCCCTGTACCCTTGGAGTGAGATGGTCCACACTAGAAGACAGACTCTGAATGTCCATATCTGCAGCTGAGTTCAGAACCACCCAGAGATTAAGGGGAGGAGAGAAACTAAACACAGTGCAGAGGAAAAAAAATAAAAAATGACTTCAGAATTTCTCTTCTCCCTCTTCTGCTGCATTAACACTTTATGGCCTGCTGTACTGTTATGATCCGGTGGTAGGATCTCAAAACTGACCTGACACATATGACCAGAATATAGGACAAGTTCTGGGGATGTGGAAGCTATACTGACCGCAATCCTGATCCTATCCACAAACACTAAAGGTAGCTGTGGAGCGTTCCTAAAATCCTAGACGCCTCGTTCACAGCCTGAGAAACTGACTACCCCTAGAGAGAAAGCAAAGACCTCACTTGCCTCAGAGAAATAACCCCAAAGTTATAGTCAGCCCCCCACAAATAATAACGGTGAGTTAAGGGGAAAAGACAAACGTAGAAATGAAACAGGTTCAGCAAATGAGGCCCGCTAACACTAGATAGACTGAATATAGATAGGAGTATGTGCGGTCAGTACAAAAACTATCAAAAATAAACCACGCAGAGAATACAAGAACCCCCACACCGATTCACGATGTGAGGAGCGCACTCTGCACCCCAGAACTAACCAGCAAACGAAAAATCACATATAAGCAAGCTGGACTGAACTCCTCATATACAGAGAAACGTTTTCAAGGAAATAATGAGCAAAATGAACAAACAAACTTAACTTCTCCAGCAGGAGACTGGTCACAAGGAATATTCAGGAGCTCTCAGAAACAGGACTGAATACACCGAAAGCAGGCAACAAGTGAAGGTCCAGGTGGAATTAAATAGGGACCAGTCATAGCAGGAAATGAGGCAACTGAGCCCTGCTACAGACCCGCAGTATCGCTAAAGGCCACCAGAGGGAGCCCAGACGGAATTCACAACAGTTGTCGTCCCTTACTGCCTATGGCTTCAGATAAGTTCCTCACAGTTCTTCTCTCTGTCCCCCATATAGGATAGGACAATACCTGTATGACAGGTAACTCGAGCTTTTTTACAGGGAGTCTATCACGCCCCGGGCTATATGTGTTACTGTGTCTTCAGGTGTGTGTGGCGGACAGGTAACTTGCAGTTCAGCTGTCCTGCCGGTCTCTGCTGTAAGTCTGAGTCCCTTACAACCTCGGTGTTCCAGCTACCGGTAATCTACGCTTCAGAGAGAGGCTGCTCGTTCGCAGGTGGTCTCCCCTGATGTCACTCTCCTGTGCTTCTCTCTCCTTCACGCTCACTGAACAATGTCCTTTCCTTCTGTATGCCTCTGTCCAGGAGCTGCAGCACTTTCTAGTGGCTGCATGGCTCCTCATATGTTCTTCCTGGCACTTTCTGTCCGAAACTAAACTCACTTTCCCTCCAAATCACAATATATATGCATATGCAGTGAAGTCACCTAGGAATAGGATCAAAAGCTCCCCCTTGTGGCCTGGAGTGTGAACATGTTGTGTGTATGGTGATTACCTGATAAGAGTTATCCTTCATCACTTCCAAAGGTAACATCACTCTCCCTGTGAGGAAAGCAATGCTACTGTGACGACCAGGACCCTGGGGCACCACATGTGTAATTCATACATACTCTCCAGACCTGGGTCTGAAACCAGCGAATGTTCATGTGCTTGGAGGTATTCATAGGTCTGCTGTCACAGACTGACTGCAGATATCGGTTTTGACCAAACAACCCCTTTAAGAATGGGCCGCTACTCATGGGCCATGCTTGTGTCCTTACCCCCCAGGCTAACATTTGCCAGTCAGCCCCTGGCCCCAGTAGAAAGGAATTTTTATAAAATGAATATTTTTGTCAAACACATTTTACCCCATTTTACAATTAATTCACTCACATACCAAACAATTATTCAGACAAATTCTTGTCCACATTACCCATGTCTGTATACTCCAGAATGTGGGCCCCACAAATGTTCCTGAAAAGTCAGGTAATCTGACAAATCCAGGAATTGATTACTCACATAAATATTTTTGACCATTCATCTTAGTTTGACTGCTTTTACGATTGTCTTGCTAAACAAAACTTTTGTTTCCATTTATATCTAATACTAGCTGATGAGCCCGGCGTTGCTGTTCCTGTGGCATAGTAAATATCTGTGGTTAGTTATAGCACCTCACTTCTCATATTTTCCCATCACGCCTCTCATTTTCCCCCTCACATCTTTCATTTTCCTCCTCACATCTCTCATTTTCTCCCTCACACCTCTCATTTTCCCCCTCACTCCTCTCATTCCCCCATCACTCCTCTCATTCCCACCTAACAGTTGTCATTTTGACCTCACATGTCATTTTCTGATCACTCCACTATTTTCCCTCTCTCCTCTTATTTTGCACTCACACCTTTTCATTTTCACCTCACACCTCTCATTTTCACCTCACACCTCTCATTTTCCCCCCAGTATATACATGTTTTTCATCTCCCTTATATATAGTATACACCTGTATGTCATCTCCTGTATATAGTATATACCTGTATGTCATCTCCTCTGTAAATAGTATATACCTGCTGTATCTCATCTCCTATATATAGTATACCTGTATGTCATGCCCTGTATATAGTATATACCTGTATGTCATCTCTCCTGTATATAGTATATACCTGTATGTCATCTCCTCCTGTATATAGTATATACCTGTGTCCTCTCCCCTGTATATATTATATACCTGTATGTCATCTCCTCTTATATATAGTATATACCTGTGTGTCATCTGCTCCTGTATATACACTCACCGGCCACTTTATTAGGTACACCTGTCCAACTTCTTGTTAACACTTAATTTCTAATCAGCCAATCACATGGCGGCAACTCAGTGCATTTAGGCATGTAGACATGGTCAAGACAATCTCCTGCAGTTCAAACCGAGCATCAGTATGGGGAAGAAAGGTGATTTGAGTGCCTTTGAACGTGGCATGGTTGTTGGTGCCAGAAGGGCTGGTCTGAGTATTTCAGAAACTGCTGATCTACTGGGATTTTCACGCACAACCATCTCTAGGGTTTACAGAGAATGGTCCGAAAAAGAAAAAAAATCCAGTGAGCGGCAGTTCTGTGGGCGGAAATGCCTTGTTGATGCCAGAGGTCAGAGGAGAATGGGCAGACTGGTTCGAGCTGATAGAAAGGCAACAGTGACTCAAATTGCCACCCGTTACAACCAAGGTAGGCCTAAGAGCATCTCTGAACGCACAGTGCGTCGAACTTTGAGGCAGATGGGCTACAGCAGCAGAAGACCACACCGGGTACCACTCCTTTCAGCTAAGAACAGGAAACTGAGGCTACAATTTGTACAAGCTCATCGAAATTGGACAGTAGAAGATTGGAAAAACGTTGCTTGGTCTGATGAGTCTCGATTTCTGCTGCGACATTCGGATGGTAGGGTCAGAATTTGGCGTAAACAACATGAAAGCATGGATCCATCCTGCCTTGTATGGAGCATCTTTGGGATGTGCAGCCGACAAATCTGCGGCAACTGTGTGATGCCATCATGTCAATATGGACCAAAATCTCTGAGGAATGCTTCCAGCACCTTGTTGAATCTATGCCACGAAGAATTGAGGCAGTTCTGAAGGCAAAAGGGGGTCCAACCCGTTACTAGCATGGTGTACCTAATAAAGTGGCCGGTGAGTGTACATGTGTCATCTCCCCTGTATATATTATATACCTGTGTGTCATCTCCCCTGTATACAGTATGTACCTGTATGTCATCTCCTGTATTAGACCTCGTTCACACGTTATTTGATCAGTATTTTTACCTCAGTATTTGTAAGCCAAATTGGCAGCCTGATAAATCCCCAGCCAACAGGAAGCCCTCCCACCTGGCAGTATGTATTAGCTCACACGTGCACATAATAGACAGGTCATGTGGCTGACAGCTGCCGTATTTCCTATATGGTACATTTGTTGCTCTTGTAGTTTGTCTGCTTTTTAATCAGTTTATTTTTGAAGGATAATACCAGCGTTGTGTGTGTTTTAGGGCGAGTTTCAGGTGTCCAGTTATTGTTGAGTTGCGTGTGGCGACATGCATGTAGCGACTTGTGAGATGAGTTTTGTGTGGCGACATGCGTGTAGCAACTTTTTGTGTGTCGAGTTGCATGTGACAGGTTAGTGTAGCAAGTTGTGTGCAGCACGTTTTGCACATGGCGAGTTTTGCGCGTGGCGAGTTTTATGTGTGGTGCGTTTTGAGTATGTGCAAGTTTTGTGTGAGGCAACTTTTGCATGTGTTGCAACTTTTGTGCATGTGGCAATATATCCGCGTGTGCAAGTTTTGCATGTGTCGAGTTTTCCATGAGGTGAGTTTTGCACGTGTGGCTAGTTTTGCCCGTGGCGAGTTTTGAGCGGTGACTTTTGTGTTTCGACTTTTATGTGGCAAGGTTGGTGTGTGTGGTGAAATGTGTGGTATATGTGTTCAAGCACGTGGTAGTGTGTGGTGCATTTTGTGTGTGTGTTCATATCCCCGTGTGTGCTGAGTATCCCATGTCGGGGCCCCACCTTAGCAACTGTATGGTATATACTCTTTGGTGCCATCGCTCTCATTCTTTAAGTCCCCCTTGTTCACATCTCGCAGCTGTCAATTTGCCTCCAAAACTTTTCCTTTCACTTTTCCCCATTATGTAGATAGGGGCAAAATTGTTTGGTGAATTGGAAAGTGCGGGGTTAAAATTTTGCCTCCCAACATAGCCTGTGATGCTCTTGGGGTCCAGACGTGTGACTGTGCAAAATTTTGTGGCTGTAGCTGCGACGGTGCAGATGCCAATCCCTGACATACACACACACATTCAGCTTTATATATCTAATATATAAAGCTGTATGTGTGTATGTCCAGGATTGGCATCTGCACCATCGCAGCTACAGCCACAAAGTTTTGCACAGTCACACGTCTGGACCCCGAGAGCGTCATAGGCTATGTTGTGAGGCGAAATTTTAACGCCGCACGTTCCAATTCACCAATTTTGCCCCCATCTACATAATGGGGAAAAAGTGAAAGGAAAAGTGTTGGAGGTAAATTGACAGCTGCCAGATGTGAACAAGGGGGACTTAAAGAATGAGAGGGATGTCGCCAAAGAGCATATACCGTACATTAGTAAGGTGGGGCACCGACATGAGATACTCAACACACACTGGGATATGAACACACACACAAAATGCACCACACACTACCACGTGCTTGAACACATATACCACCCTCAGCACTCATTTCACCACACATACACCAACCTCGCCACATAAAAGTCGAAGCACAAAAGTCGCCACTCAAAACTCGCCACGCGCAAAATTTGCCATATGCAAAACTAGGCTCATGCAAAACTCACCTCATGGAAAACCCGCCACACGCAAAACTTGCACACGCGGATATATTGGCACATGCACAAAAGTTGCCTCACACAAAACTTGCACATACTTAAAACGCACCACACATAAAACTCGCCACGCGCAAAACTCGCCATGTGCAAAACGTGCTGCACACAACTTGCTACATTAACCTGTCACATGCAACTCGACACACAAAAAGTTGCTACACGCATGTCGCCACACAAAACTCATCTCACAAAAGTCGCTACATGCATGTCGCCACATGCAACTCAACACACACAACTTGACACATGAAACTCGCCCTAAAACACACACAAGTCTGGTATTATCCTTCAAAAATAAAAATCTGATTAATAAGCACACAAACTACAAGAGCAACAAATGTACCATATAGGAAATACGTCAGCTATCAGTCAC
Organism: Ranitomeya variabilis; assembly: GCF_051348905.1. Lineage (NCBI taxonomy): Eukaryota > Metazoa > Chordata > Amphibia > Anura > Dendrobatidae > Ranitomeya > Ranitomeya variabilis. The sequence goes on along the minus strand of NC_135238.1, from coordinate 99,148,444 downwards.
ATGACCTGTCTATTATGTGTATGTGTCACGCCGTAAACGGCGATAAAGGGGCAGGACGGCATACTGGGACCCGCACCTGTCCCTGCCACTATAAAGGGGCCCTGGCTTACCTTTATCTCAGCGGTACCTATAATGGTTAGGAGGCCTGAGCCGCCAGTGTATCCCTGTCTCCTGTGCAGGCCCTATCAGCAGCTCTCAGCAACTTCAGCAACAAGGTTTAACTCCTGCTCTGCTGGCACAAGACAGCCAGGTCAGAATTCAGGAGAAGAGCTTCTGTTCACCGTGTGTGAACGAGGCCCAGAGCGCTGCGGTTCTCTGGAACCTCTCTGTCGCGGTATCCCTGTGACAGTACGAGTGAGCTAATATATACTGCCAGGGGGGAGTGCTTCCTGTTGGCTGGGGATTTATCAGGCTGCCAATTTAGCTTACAAATACTGGGGTAAAAATACCAAATAATGTGTGAACGAGTTCTAATACAGGAGGAGATGACACACAGATATATACGATATACAGGAGGAGATGACATACAGGTACATACTATATACAGGGGAGATGACACAGGTATATACTATACACAGGAGGAGATGACACACAGGTATATACTATATACAGGAGGAGATGAAATACAGGTATATACTATATATAGGAGGAGATGACATACAGGTATGTACTATATACAGGAGGAGATGACACAAGTATATACTATATACAGGAGGACATGACACAGATATATACAATATACTGGAGGAGATGACATACAGGTATATTCTATATACAGGAGGAGATGACTTACAGGTATATACTATATACAGGAGGAGATGACTTACAGGTATATACTATATACAAGGGAGATGACATACAGGTATATACTATATACAGGGGAGATGACATACAGGTATATACTATATACAGGAGATGACATACAGGTATATACTATATACAGGAGATGACATACAGGTATATACCATATATAGGAGGAGATGGCATACAGGTATATACTATATACAAAAGAGATGACATACAGGTATATACTGTATACAGGGGGAGATGACACATAGGTATATACAATATACAGGAGGAGATGACATACAGCAGGTATATACTATTTACAGGGGAGATGACATACAGGTATGTACTATATACAGGGGAGATGACATACAGGTATATACTATATACAGGACATGACATACAGGTGTATACTATATATAAGGGAGATGACAAACATGTATATACTGAGGGGAAAATGAGAGGTGTGAGGTGAAAATGAAAAGGTGTGAGTGCAAAATGAGAGGAGTGAGGGAAAATAGTGGAGTGATTGGAAAATGACAGATGTGAGGTCGAAATGACAAGTGTTAGGGGGGAATGAGAGGAGTGAGGGGGAAAATGAGGTGTGAGGGAGAAAATGAGAGATGTGAGGGGGAAAATGAGAGGCGTGATGGGAAAATAAGAGATGTGAGGTGCTAAAACGAACCACAGACATTTACTGTGCCCAGGCAAAGCCGGGCTCTTCAGCTAGTCTAATATATAAAGCTGAATGTGTGTGTGTGTGTGTGTGTGTGTGTGTATGTGTGTATGTCCGGGATTGGCATCTGCACCGTCACAGCTACAGCCCCCAAATTTTGCACAGTCACACATCTGGACCCCGAGAGCGTCATAGGCTATGTTGTGAGGCGAAATTTTAAGCCCACGCATTCCAATTCACCAAACAATTTTCCCCCTATCTACGTAATGGGGAAAAAAATGAAAGGAGAAGTGTTGGAGGCAAATTGACAGCTGCCAGATGTGAACAAGGGGGACTTAAAGAATGAGAGCGATGGCACCAAAGATTATATACCGTACAGTTGCTAAGGTGGGGCCCCGACATGGGATACTCACCACACAGAGGGATTTGAACACACACCCAAAATGCGCCACACACTACCACGTGCTTGAACACATTCCACCCTCAGCACTCATTTCACCACACATACACCAACCTCGCCACATAAAAGTCGAAACACAAAAGTCGCCACTCAAAACTCGCCACCCCAAAATTCGCCACCCCAAAATTCGCCACATGCAAAACTAGGCTTACGCAAAACACGCCACACGTGCAAAACTCACCTCATGGAAAACTCGCCACACGCAAAACTTGCACACACGGAAAAATTGCCACATGCTCAAAAGTTGCAACACATGCAAAAGTTGCCTCACACAAAACTTGCACATACTCAAAACGCACCACACATAAAACTCGCAATGCACAAAACTTGCTGCACACAACTTGCTACACTAACCTGTCACATGCAACTCGACTCACAAAAAGTTGCTACACGCATGTCCCAACACAAAACTCATCTCACAAGTCGCTACTTGCATGTTGCCACACGCGACTCAACACACACAACTTGACACATGAAACAAGCCCTAAAACACACACAAGTCTGGTATTAGCCTTCAAAAATGAAAATCTGATTAATAAGCAGACAAACTACAAGAGCAACATATAGGAAATACGGCAGCTGTCAGTCACATGACCTGTCTATTATGTGTATGTGTGAGCTAATATATACTGCCGGGGGGGCTTCCTGTTGGCTGGGGATTTATCAGGCTGCCAATAGAAACCAATCACAGCTCAACTTCTATTTTGCTACAGTTAATTAATCTGAGCAACAAAGGACATTCTCAGTGTAACAAAGCTTGTGTGAGGTAATAGCCTATCAGTTAGGGTGTGTTGGTGGAAAGGCTGATGTCAGTCACATTACTTCTATGTGAGAGGATATAGAAACTGCCAGTTACAGACTATTTTTACCACAATAATGCCTCATAAGAAAAGGAATTCCATGGCACGAATGTCAGCTGATGCAAAAAGAAAAGCTGCATTACATGGCAATGAAAAATGTGAAGACCGAGAAACAAGGCTGACACACATGAGAACAGCAGCTGCTTCCTCTAGAGCCATTGAACTTTCTGAGGAGAGGGAACTGAGGCTTGCAGACAAGAGAACAAGAGCTGCTTCCTCAAGGGCCAATGAACTTAGTTTTTGCCTTTTAATAATTACATTTCTATCTATTTGTTTTGTGGTTTTTGTGTGCAGAATAAATTTTTTGTTAACAAATTCTATTTTGCTAACAGCAGTTATTAACCCGGGCTAAGCCGGGTAGTACAGCTAGTTACTTATATTTATGTTGGTGATACGGGCATGATCATTTTATTGGAGGGTCTCTAATAATGAGGAAGTTCCGTACTTATACACGATGGGTTTTACTGCATGGTTCTTGCCAAACCTCCTGTGCCAGACAGTACTTTCAGGATTCTGTAGGGGATTGTTTGTTTTGTGCAGATAGCGGGAGCCTGCTATGATGTATCACTATAAAACTAAAATACCTTTATTGATTCAAGACTTGGTAAGTTGTAGCACCGTAAATAAAGGTGCACGCAAGATTAACAGTAAAATTGTAAAAACAATAGCAGAACCACTAGGTGAAATGTATGTCACATAGATCCAGATTTAAGGTAGACATACTGCAAGGAAATTATCTATGTAGTATTATATCATGACCATATATTATTTTTATTTATTTATATAGCACCATTGATTCCATGGTACTGTGCATGAGAAGGGGTTACATACAAATTACAGACATCATTTACAGTTAACAAACTAACAATGACAGACTGATAGAGGGGAGAGGACATTCTACAGGATGGTGATGAAGGAGACAATAGTTGGGGGCTGCGGCAGCTCCGGTGTTGGTGAGAGGGGGGTACCTCCGGTGGTGGTGAGGAGGCAGTAGGGTCATTGCAGGTTGTAGGCTTTCCTGAATAGGTGGGTTTTCAGGTTCCATCTGAAGGATCCGAATGTGGTTGATAGTCGCACGTGTTGGGGCACAAAATTCCGGAAGATGGGGATATTCGGGAGAAGTATTGGAGGCGATTAGGTGAGGAGCCAGTAAGTGTAAAGGAGAGAAGGAGGTCTTGGGAGGACGGGAGATTACGTGAGGGAAGGTATCGGGAGATTAGGTCAGAGATATATGGAAGATACAGGTTATGTATGGCTTTGTAGGTCATTATTAGCAATTTGAACTGGATACGCTGACGGAATGGGAGCCATTGAAAAGATTTGCAGAGGGGAGAAGCAGAGGAGTAGCGAGGAAAGAGATGAATTAGTCGGGAAGCAGAGTTGAGGATGAACTGGAGAGTTGTGAGAATGTTAGCAGGAAGGCCACAGAAAGGAATGTTGCAGTAGTTGAGGCAGGAGATGATGAGAGCATGCACAAGCATTTTAGTAGATTGAGGGTTGAGGAAAGGACGGTTTCTGGAGATATTTTTGAGCTGGAGGCGACAGGAGGTGGAAAGAGCTTGGATGTGTGGTTTGAAGGAGTCAAGGGTTACTCCGAGGCAGCGGACTTTTGGTACAGGGGAAAGCATGATGTCATAAATGGTGATAGATCAGGTAAGTTAGATCTGTGAGCTGGAGGAAAGATGATGAGTTCAGATTTGTCCACATTGAGTTTGAGAAAGGAGGAGGATATGGCTGATAGACACTCCGGGATTCTGGACAGCAGAGAGGTGACGTTTGGGCCAGAGAGGTAGAACTGAGTGTCATCATCATAGAGGTGGCACTGGAATCCATGGGACTTTGAGTCGTCCCAATCCAAGTGTATAGATTGAGAAGAGTAAGGATCCAAGAACAGAGCCTTGGTACTCCAAAAGAGAGAGGTTGGGAAGAGAATATAGTGTGGGAGTGGGAGACACTGAATGTGCGGTTAGAAAGGTATGAGGAGATCCAGGATCGGGCGAGGTCGTTGATGCCAAAGGAGGAGAGGATCTGTAGTAGGAGGCAGTGGTCAACTGTGAAAGAGGAGTATAGAGTATTGTCCATTAGCTTTGGCTATAAGTAGGTCTTTAGTAATTTTGGTCAGGGCAGTCTAAGTGGAATGATGTTGACGGAGACCAGATTGTAGATTGTCAAAGAGCAGGTTAGATGAAAGGTGAGAGGAAAGTTCAGCATGGATGTGCTGCTCCAGCCACTGCTACTTAGTGAACAATTGTCCCATGTAATAAGTATAGAGCCCAGTACAATGACCTAAACAAACAATGTAGTAAAGGTACCGTTACACTAAACGACTTACCAACGATCACGATCAGCGATGCTATCGTTGGTAAGTCGTTGTGTGGTCGCTGGGGAGCTGTCACACAGACAGCTCTCTCCAGCGACCAATGATCAGGGGAACAACTTCGGCATCGTTGAAACTGTCTTCAACTATGCCAAAGTCCCCCTGCAGCACCCGGGTAACCAGGGTAAACATCGGGTTACTAAGTGCAGGGCCGCGCTTAGTAACCCGATATTTACCCTGGTTACCATTGTAAAAGTAAAAAAAAAAACTACATACTCACCTTCTGATGTCTGTCACGTCCCCCGGCGTCCACAGGGTTACGCGCTGCTGCCGAGAGCTTCCTGCACTGACTGAATGTGTCAGCGCTGGCAGCAGCGGTGACGTCACCGCTGTGCTCTGCTTTACGGCCGGCCGGCGCTGACACATTCAGTGCAGGGAAGCCGCCGGCGGGGGACGTGACGGACATCAGAAGGTGAGTATGTAGTGTTTTTTTTTTTACTTTTACAATGGTAACCAGGGTAAATATCGGGTTACTAAGCGTGGCCCTGCGCTTAGTAACCCGATATTTACCCTGGTTACAAGTGAACACATCGCTGGATCGGTGTCACACACACCGATCCAGCGATGACAGCGGGTGATCAGCGACGAAATAAAGTTCTGGACTTCTAGCTCCGACCAGCGATATCACAGCAGGATCCAGATCGCTGCTGCGTGCCAAACACAACGAGATCGCTATCCAGGACGCTGCAACGTCACGGATCGTCGTCGTTCTTGCTGCAAAGTTGCTTAGTGTGAAGGTACCTTTAGAATGTAGATATCTGATATATTTGTATAGCTAGGGAGAGGTAACTGGATTAAACTCTGGAGTGGTAAATGGGAGCAGTGAACAGTGCAGTGTGCAAGAGAATGAGACTACTGCAGCATAGTAAATTGGTGGGAGAGGAAATAGTTACCACAACGCGTGTTTTGGACCTTAGTCTTTTGTCAGGGGTTGTCCTGACTAAGGTCCGAAACGTGCGTCGGGATGTGTGCAGCACGTGCATCTACCACCCACCAGGTAACTATTTCCTCTCCCACCACTTTACCATTTTTCAGTAGTCTCATTCCCTTGCACACTGCACTGTTCACTGCTCCCATTTACTAGTGGTTTTCCCCCACATAGTCTCTATCTCCATTCTCAGGAGAAATTGCACAACAAATTTTGCAGTCCATCTTCTCTTATTACCCTTTTGAAAATAAAAAATAATGGGTCTGAACTAAAATCTTAATTTTTTTCCTACCATGTTGCTTCAGTTCCTGTGAAGCCGCACCGTGAAGGGTGCAGTTTTTAGAATGGTGTCACTTTTGGGTATTTTCTGTCATGTAGACCCTCAAGTCACTTCACATGTGAAGTGGTCCCTAAATAAAAATTTGTTTTGTAAATTTTGTTGGAAAAATAAGAAATTGCTGGTCAACTTTAACCCTTTCTAACTTCCTTACAAAAAAAAAATTGTTTCCAAAATTGTGCTGATGTAAAGTAGACATGTGGGAAATGTTATTAACTATTTTGTGTGACATTTTAATGATTTAAGGGCATGAAAATTAAGTTTTTAAATTGTGAAATTTCGCCTAATTTTTGATTTGTTCATAAATAAACGCAAGTCATAGCAAACAAATTTTACCATCATGAAGTACAATATGTCATGAGAAAAAATAATCTCAGAATCATTGGGATCCTTTGAAGCGTTCCAGAGTTATTACCTCATAAAATGACAGTGGTCAAAATTGTAAAATTTGGCTAGGTCATTAACCCCTTTCTGACATTAGACGTACTATCCCGTCGAGGTGGTATTGGGCCCTTATGACCACCGGTGGGATAGTACTTCTAACAAGATCAGCTGCGCTCACGGGGGGAGCGCGGCCGGGTGTCAGCTGATGATCACACCTGACATCCGGCACTATGTGCCAGGAGCGGTCACGTGTGCCAGGAGTAATGTCAAGGAAATTTTACCACTAACATGAAGTACAATATGTCACGAGAAAACATTGTCAGAATCACCGGGATCCGTTGAGGCGTTCCAGAGTTATAACCTCATAAAGGGGTTAAGGTCAGAATTGGCTTAGGGGTTAAGGGTGCTTTCACATAAGTCATCTACGCAACAAATTTTCAGTCCAGATTTCCCAGAAGGAAAATCTACCTCCATATTATATAGTACCAAGCAGCACTGGAAGCACTGTAATTTGATCCCCAGACTGCAGAAAACAACTGCAACATTTATTGACCCTCACTGTGGATTTGAAAGCAGAAACCATGGTGTTTTCTGCACAATATGCTGATGACTGCTGATAAATGGTGCTGTGGAATTTCTTCTGCAGGGACATCCAGTGTGGACACAACTTTTATGAAGCATTTCAAAATGTTGGTCATCTGATCTGATGAGCATTTCTGGGTGTTGTTATAACTAGTATTTCAGGACATTTGTTGATATCGGCAATGGTAATGCCTTAAAGGGGTCGACCAATTTTATTCTCGTCATGTATTTTGTACTTGGGATACAAGCCCGCATTGATTCTTGTGAGTGAGTTTATGTAATAGACACTTTTTGTATTATACGTTAACTCTTTCTGTGTCTCAATCCTCATTAAATTGTCATCTGTACTTGTGAGGGTAATACTCCTTGTTCTTTGTAGGTGTCTATTTCAGGACATTTGTTATCGGCAATAGTAATGCCTTAAAGGGGTCGACCACTTTCTCTTGTTTGTGCAGCTTTCCTCACACACTGCCCAGCACTTCTGACCATACTGGTGGAGGAACATATGACCAGACCATCAGCCTCCTTTATGCAGCTTTCCTCACACACTGCTCAGCACTTGTGACCATATAATGGCTGCTGGTGCAGGTGTATGTGACCAGACCATGAGCCTCCTTCATGCAGCTTTCCTCACACACTGCCCAGCACTGGTAACCATACAATGGCTGCTGGTAGAGGAACGTGTGACCAGACCATCAGCCTCCATGCAGCTTTCCTCATGCACTGCCCAGTACTTGTGACCATACAATGGCTGCTGGTGTAGGAGCATGTGACCAGACGATCAGCCTTGTCCGTGCAGCTTTCCTCACACACTGCCCAGCACTGGTAACCGTACAATGGCTGCTGGTGGTGAAGCATGTGACCCATTAGCCTCCTTCATGCAGCTTTCCTCACACACTGCCCAGCACTTGTGACCATACGGTGGCTGCTGGTGGAGGAGCGTCTGACCAGACCATTAGCCTCCTCCATGCAGCTTTCCTCACACACTGCCCAGCACTTCTGACCATAGTGGTGGAGGAACATGTGACCAGACCATCAGCCTCCTCCATGCAGCTTACCTCACATACTGCCCAGCACTTGTGACCATACAATGGCTGCTGGTGGAGGTGTATGTGACCAGACCACCAGCCTCCTCCATGCAGCTTTCCTCACACACTGCGCAGCACTGGTGACCATACAATGGCTGCTGGTAGAGGAACGTGTGACCAAACCATCAGCCTCCTCCATGCAACTTTCCTCATGCACTGCCCAGTACTTGTGACTATACCATGGCTACTGGTGTAGGAGCATGTGACCAGACCATTAGCCTACTCCATGCAGCTTTCCTCATACACTGTCCAGCACTGGTAACCGTAAAATGGCTGCTGGTGGAGAAGCATGTGACCAGACCACCAGCCTCCTCCATGCAGCTTTCCTCACACTGCTCAGCACTTGTGACCATACAGTGGCTGCTGGTGGAGCGTGTGACCAGAACATCAGCCTTCTCCATGCAGCTTTCCTCACAACGCTGTCTAGTAATTGTGACCATTCCATGGCTCAGGGGAGGACACTAACAGCTTGGGGCCCCTGTGCAAGAAATGCGTCTGGCGTCCCCCTCCTTTTTTGGTGACAAAGCTACAGAGATATATGTATATATATGTCTGTCTTTATTACATACCTTTCTCTCTTGTTAGATATATAATGCAATGACGTCTGATGTACCTCGGGAAAGCTTCTTTTCTAATGGAGGAGCTGATGGACTGGTCTTCTGGTCACCGGCTGCTCCTTCAGCAGTAATTTTATATCGAAGAGAGGGGACTATATAATAAAAGAGGGAGCTATGAATAACAAGAATATACCGTATTTTTCCAACTATAAGACGCACTTTTCCCCAAATGGCGTGAGTAGGGTCCCTTCCACAGGTGAGGCGACGCCGCGGCCCGGTATCCAAGGCGAGCAGCAGAGCTGGGTGAGTCACGACTTTCTCGGTGGCGGCGGCCATCTTCCTGAGGCCGCGCTTGTGCAGATTGAGTTTTCTGCTTCCTGGAGCTTCAGGAAAATGGCCGCGGGAGGCCACGCGTGCGCAGATTGAGGTCGTGGCGGCCATTTTCCTGAAGCAGAGTTCGCAGATTGAGATCTCGGCTTCAGGAAAATTGCTGCGCGATCTGCATCTGCACACGCGTGGCCTCCCGCGACCATTTTCCTGAAGCCCTGGGAAGCAGAGTACTCAAAATGCGCATGTGCGGCCTCAGGAAAATGGCCGCCACCACGGAGAAACTGGTGATTAACACAGCTCTGCTGCTCACCTTGGATACCGGGCCACGGCGTCGCCTCACCTGAGGAAGTGACCGCACATCTGCCGCTGCCACAGCACTGCCGCAACTCCCCCATGGACACCAGGCTATGGCATCACCAACCTAAGTAGGAAGGGACCCTGCTCAGGTGCACGCCGTACCTCCCACTGCGCCTCAGCATCACCGCACCTCTGCTGACACCATGCCTCCTGTGACCCTGCTCTGACACCGCCTGCCCTCAGGTAAGATATCTTAAATTCGGACAATAAGACGGACCCCCATCTTAAAAAAAAAAAATCTTTTTTTCTGCAATTTTCACCCCAAAATTGGGGTGCGTCTTATGGTACGGTGCGTCTTATAGTCCGAAAAATGCGGTACTATGTAAGAGACAGTGCTGTACATTACAGCAGAGAAAGCTATATAAGTGATGGCATCATATATAGCTAGAGACGATGGTACGTAATAAGGGACAGTATTATACATAATAAAGAGGAAACTATGTAACTAAGGACAGCGCTATACATAATAAGTGAGTACACTATATACAAAGGGACTGTGCTATACATAATAAGTGAGTGCACTTTATACTAAGGGACTGTGCTATACATAAGGCTACATTCCTGTATCCGTGTGGTATCTGTGTGCTATGCGCTTGTAGAGACGCATTGAGGATGTCCTATGCTGATCCTCAAAATCAGATCAGAACAAAACATTCTCAGATCCGTGATTTTCATGTATGTGTAAATGAACCTATAAAACTCTGAGTCCGTTTGCAGTCCAATAAATGAAATCTGAAAGTACACGGACATTTTACACAAATATGAGAATGTAGAATAAGGGATATTGCAAATAACATCTTTACTCCAAGTCACACGGTGCAGACAGAACAATATTTACATCCAGGCACTTACTGCTGACATCCGGTCTGATTAGAGCCGCTTTCTCCTGTTTCTTCTCCATCTGGTCAGACCTTCATGTCGACATCTCTCAACCACGACACGTCTTGTCACAATGATCATCGCAGCCCTGAAAATAACAAGGTCCCATATATTATAAGCTTGTGTTTCTCCCCTCATTACAGATACATACCCCAACATTAAAAATATACAGTGAGAAGCAGCACTGTGTGCCTATTTAATTATAATCTCTGCTGCCCAATAATATAAATTACTAGCTGTACTACCCAGCTTCGCCCGGGTTAATAACTGCTGTTAGCAAAATAGAATGTGTTAACAAAAATTTATTCTGCACACAAAAACCACAAAACAAATAGATAGAAATGTAATTATTAAAAGGCAAAAACTAAGTTCATTGGCTCTTGAGGAAGCAGCTCTTGTTTTCATGTCTGCAAGCCTCGCTTCCCTCTGCTCAGAAAGTTCATTGGCTCTTGAGGAAGCAGCTGCTGTTCTCATGTGTCAGCCTTGTTTCTCGGTCTTCACATTTTTCATTGCCCTGTGATGCAGCTTTTCTTTTCGCATCAGCTGACATTCGTGCCATGGAATTCCTTTTCTTATGAGGCATTATTGTGGTAAAAATAGTCTGTAACTGGCAGTTTCTATATCCTCTCACATAGAGGTAATGTGACTGACATCAGCCTTTCCACCAACACACCCTAACTGATATGCTATTACCTCACACAAGCTTTGTTACACTGAGAATGTCCTTTGTTGCCTATATTAACCAATCAGAGCTCAGATTAATTAACTGTAGCAAAATAGAAGTTGAGCTGTGATTGGTTGCTATTGGCAGCCTGATAAATCCCCAGCCAACAGGAAGCCCCCCCGGCAGTATATATTAGCTCACACATACACATAATAGACAGGTCATGTGACTGACCGCTGCCGTATTTCCTATATGGTACATTTGTTGATCTTGTAGTTTGTCTGCTTATTACCGTAATCAGATTTTTATTTTTGAAGGATAATACCAGACTTGTATGTGTTTAGGGCGAGTTTCATGTGTCAAGTTGTGTTGCGTGTGGCGACATGCATGTAGCGACTTTTTGTGTGTTGAGTTGCATGTGACAGGTTAGTGTAGCAAGTTGTGTGCAGCAAGTTTTGCGCATGGCGAGTTTTGCGCGTGGCGAGTTTTGTGTATGGTGCGTTTTGAGTATGTGCACATTTTGTGTGAGGCAACTTTTGCATGTATTGCAACTTTTGTGCATGTGGCAATTTTTCCGCGTGTGCAAGTTTTGCGTGTGGAGAGTTTTCCATGAGGTGAGTTTTGCACATGGAGTTTTTGCGTGTTGCGAGTTTTGAGCGGCGACTTTTGTGTTTCGACTTTTATGTGGCGAGGTTGGTGTATGTGTGGTGAAATGTGTGCTGAGGGTGGTATATGTGTTCAAGCACGTGGTAGTGTGTGGCGCATTTTGTGTGTGTTCGTATCCCCGTGTGTGGTGAGTATCCCGTGTCGGGGCCCCACCTTAGCATCTGTACGGTATATACTCTTTGGCGCCATCGCTCTCATTCTTTAAGTCCCCCTTGTTCACATCTGGCAGCTGTCAATTTTCTTCCAACACTTTTCCTTTCACTTTTTCCCCATTATGTAGATAGGGGCAAAATTGTTTGGTGAATTGGAGCTCATGGGGTTAAAATTTCGCCTCACAACAGCCTATGAAGCTCTCGAGGTCCAGACGCGTGACTACAAAATTTTGTGGCTGTAGCTGCGACGGTGCAGATGCCAATCCCGGGGAGAGAGAGACACACACACACACACACACACGAACACACACACACACAGCTTTATATATTAGATTGAGTTTGTGACTCTGCCCAATTACCTGTAAGGCTAGGTTCACATTGCGTTAGTGGGTGATCGCTAACGGACAGCGTTGCACGGCGAAAATGTCGCAATTAACGCCGTGCAACGGGTCCGTTAGCGCACCCATTGACAGCAATGTAAATTTCGCCTGCAGCGCATCACTAGCGCGTGCCTTTTTCGGCTCGCGCTAGAGATGTGCCGTTCTCCTGTGACACGCCTCGGACGCTGCTTGCAGCGTCCACGGCGCGCCCGAGGTCCGTTCCCCGCTCTCGCAGATCGGGGATCTGCGAGAGCGGGGACGTTAACGCGACCCCTGAACGCGGCCCCTAAATAAACATTGCTTTAGCGCAATCCGCTAGCGCTAAACGGATTGCCCTAACGCAATATGAACCTAGCCTAAGGCTATGTGCACACGCATTATATGCAAGGTTTTACAGAACAAGAAAAGTGAATGAGATCCCTGAAGTCTCAGGCACACGCTGCTTATTGTTTCCTTGCAGGTTTGCAGCAAATTCAAATCTGCATAATGTCAATTCTTGCAGTATATGTTACCCGTACTAATGCGCAACAAAAGCATGGCAAAAGCGTTGCCAAAGATTTATTGTATTTTACTCAGCGTCCTTCCTGCCAACACATTAGGGAATGCATCAGAATTTTCTCCTGCAAATCTTGAACTTGTGCACATAGCCTTAGTCCCTGTCCTATGTCCCTCCCCCCATTCATTATAAGTCCTTTATAGCATCATAATGAATTTGGGGGTTGGAGAAGACATTATCAGGTACTGAGTATCCTCCCAATTTATTAAAAGTCCCTAACAGAGTCTTCTCCCTCCTTTCAGTTAATTATAAAATGTCCTATGCACCTTATCGCCTCATCTTCCCAATAAATTTTAAGTCCCCGATAGCATAACAATGAATTGAGGCGGGGGAGGACACTATCAGGGGCTTAGCACACTTAACCACCCAATTCATTTCACATCCATATCTTTTGCGGGTCATTCCATGCAAAGTGAACCAATGATTTTTACCTCTATATTTTTAATTCTTTTGAGATTTTGTTATTTGGTAATAGTGTGTCAGAGAATGCAAAATGTGAAGAAGAAAAAATTCTAGTAATTTTTTTTATTATTATTGATTTTCAAAGTTCGGAAAAAGTGCGAATTTCGGTGTTGCCTGCCTTTACGTTTCTCCTTATAACTCAGGCTAGAAAAAAAATAGAGAAACAAAGTAAACATCATTCTACTCAGAACTGTACAGGCTTTCACCAGATATGTCACAAGAGTATCTTTGATAATATTTTACCCATGGGAACGCAAACCCAAAATTTTAAAATGCATTTCCGAAAAAAGCGTTTAATTTGAAAATTTCAAAAACTGTATATGTGCCTGCTATGCTCCTAGGCACATCTGTACCAAAATACAAGTTGGGATTGTGATGGGATCATATTTTAAAAAATAAAACTATTAGCCTCAATTCGAAAATCTCCAATTAAGATCTGTTCAGCCTGTGGTATAAAAGTGTGGGGTCTATATTTACCAAATAATCCATGATTTTTAGATATTACTGTATTGTTTTATTATGTTACAGAGTATTAGAAGCAGGAGAGGACAGAGGAGAAAGCTTTGTTAGGGCTGAATGAGCAGGGGTAGACAGTGAATGCAGAGCAGATGACAGGCCGGCAGCTCCAGCCTCCAGAGGCCACATTCACACCAAATCTTAACACCCAGGCAACTTTTCTAATGCAGGGAGAAAAATATTCTTAATATCCAGTTCAAGTATTGTACAAACCAGGACTACAAAGAGGAGGAGAGTTTGTGAAAACATCGGTTACAGGAAGCAGAACCCATCACAGGGACTCGGCAATACCACACTGTCATCCCATGTAGTGGAAATGAAGACCGTTAAGTCCATGAAGTGGTAGAAGGTGGCTCAAGATTGGCAATGGATGACATAACTGGTGATGTGACCTGTGAATATGATTGGCGCTGGTGGTGGCTACTGTACTCTCCAAAGATTGTGAAAATGAAGAAGTAGAAGTGACTTTTTTGCACCTTCTGGTCCAGTGCAGTCCTTTGTGTATCCAAGAAAACCAGACATTGTAAAAGTTACAAAAATCAGATGTTAACTCAGGTGGAGCCGAACACCATGACAGGCCGCACATACTCTGACACACAAGGAACTGGCCATTGCTAGTAAGCGCTGATGGACAAGATCACATTTCACCCACTAGAAGGGACACATTGATGATAAAAGGCCAGTGTGAAAACCTACTATTAATTGTTTGATTAGTTCATATTTTATAGAACGAGGATTTAACTACTGTACTATTCTTTTTAAACACTTCATAAATGGCATGTTTAGTGATCTAGTAGAAAACAAATTGTTACAAGTATAAATAGGTCATAAAAATATTGGCTCTTTTAGTCTGGTTTTTAACCCCTTAATCCCATCTGACGTACTATACCGTCGAGGTGGGGTGGGCCTTAATTCCCGGTGACGGTATAGTACGTCATACGCGATCGGCCGAGCTCACGGGGGGAGCGCGGCCGATCGCGGCCGGGTGTCGGCTGCATATCGCAGCTGACATCCGGCACTATGTGCCAGGAGCGGTCACGGACCGCCCCCGGCACATTAACCCCCGGCACACCGCGATCAAACATGATCGCGGTGTACCGGCGGTACAGGGAAGCATCGCGCAGGGAGGGGGCTCCCTGCGTGCTTCCCTGAGACGATCGGTACAAGGTGACGTACTCACCTCGTACCGAACGTCTTCTCCCTGCAGGCCCCGGATCCAAAATGGCCGAGGGGCTGTATCCGGGTCCTGCAGGGAGCACTTCCGGGTCGGAGCAGGCTGCAGATGAAAGCTGCAGCCTGCTCCGATGAAAGTATGATCGCGGATCTGATAGAGTGCTGTGCACACTATCAGATCTGCGATCTGTGATGTCCCCCCCTGGGACAAAGTAAAAAAGTTTAAAAAAAAAATTCCACATGTGTAAAAAAAAAAAAAAAAAAAATCCTAAATAAATAATACAAAAAAAAAAATATTATTCCCATAAATACATTTCTTTATCTAAAAAAAACAAACAAAAACAATAAAAGTACACATATTTAGTATTGCCGCGTCCGTAACGACCCAACCTATAAAACTGGCCCACTAGTTAACCCCTTCAGTAAACACGGTAAGAAAAAAAAAAAAAAAAAACGAGGCAAAAAACAACGCTTTATTACCATACCGCCGAACAAAAAGTGGAATAACACGCGATCAAAAAGACGGATATAAATAACCATGTTACCGCTGAAAACGTCATCTTGTCCCGCAAAAAAACGAGCCGCCATACAGCATCATCAGCAAAAAAATAAAAAAGTTATAGTCCTCAGAATAAAGCGATGCCAAAATAATTATTTTTTCTATAAAATAGTTTTTATCGTATAAAAGCGTCAAAACATAAAAAAATGATATAAATGAGGTATCGCTGTAATCGTACTGACCCGACGAATAAAACTGCTTTATCAATTTTACCAAGCGCAGAACGGTATAAACGCCTCTCCCAAAAGAAATTCATGAATAGCTGGTTTTTGGTTATTCTGCCTCACAAAAATCGGAATAAAAAGTGATAAAAAATGGTCACGTGTCCGAAAATGTTACCAATAAAAACGTCAACTCGTCCCGCAAAAAACAAGACCTCACATGACTCTGTGGACCAAAATGTGGAAAAATTATAGGTCTCAAAATGTGGAGACGCAAAAACTTTTTTGCAATAAAAAGCGTCTTTTAGTCTGGTTTCACACTTGCGTTTTTATCTGCATGCGTTTTTTAAAAAAACCGCATGTGTGAAAAAATGCATGTAAACGCGGTAAAACGCATGCGTTTTTATAGAAAAACACAAGAAAACAAGAAAAAAACAAAAACCCCTAACCCTACCCCTAACCTGAAATACGTGGCACTGAAATATACGTTTATATACGTATATAAGTGCCACGATATTTCAGTGGCCACGTATTTAAGTGCCACGTATTTAAGTGCCACGTATTTAAGTGCCACGTATTTAAGTGCCACGTATTTAAGTGCCACGTATTTACGTGCCACGTATTTACGTGCCACGTATTTTTCAGTGCCTGAAATACGTGGCACTGAAATACGTGGCACTGAAATACGTGGCACTGAAATATCGTGGCACTGAAATATCGTGGCACTGAAGTATTTACGTGCCATGTATTTTTCAGTGCCTGAAATACGTGGCACTGAAATACGTGGCACTGAAATATCGTGGCACTGAAATATCGTGGCACTGAAGTATTTACGTGCCACGTATTTTTCAGTGCCTGAAATACGTGGCACTGAAATACGTGGCACTGAAATACGTGGCACTGAAATACGTGGCACTTAAATACGTGGCACTTAAATATGTGGCACTTAAATACGTGGCACTTAAATACGTGGCACTTAAATACGTGGCTCTTAAATACGTGGCTCTTAAATACGTGGCTCTTAAATACGTGGCACTTATATACGTGGCACTTATATACGTGGCACTTATATACGTGGCACTTATGACTGTCAGAAAATGTTCAGTAAACGGTTAGGGGTGAGGTTAGGGGTAGGGTTTCAGGTAGAATTGGGGAGTTTCCACTGTTCAGGCACATCAGGGGCTCTCCAAACGCGACATGGCGTCCAATCTCAATTCCAGCCAATTCTGCGTTGAAAAAGTAAAACAGTGCTCCTTCCCTTCCGAGCTCTCCCGTGCGTCCAAAAAGGGGTTTACCCCAACATATGGGGTATCAGCGTACTAGGGACAAATTGAACAACAACTTCTGGGGTCCAAGTTCTCTTGTTATCCTTGGGAAAATAAAAATTTGGGGGGCTAAAAATCATTTTTGTGGGAAAAAAAATATGTTTTATTTTCACGGCTCTGCGTTGTAAACTGTAGTGAAACACTTGGGGGTTCAAAGTTCTCACAACACATCTAGATAAGTTCCTTGGGAGGTCTAGTTTCCAATATGGGGTCACTTGTGGGGGGTTTGTACTATTTGGGTACATCAGGGGCTCTGCAAATGCAACGTGACGCCTGCAGACCAATCCATTTAAGTCTGCATTCCAAATGGCGCTCCTTCCCTTCCGAGCTCTGTCATGCGCCCAAACAGTGGTTCCCCCCCACATAGGGGGTATCAGCGTACTCAGGACAAATTGGACAACAACTTTTAGGGTCCAATTTATCCTGATACCCTTGTGAAAATACAAAACTGGGGGCTAAAAAATAATTTTTGTGAAAAAAAAAATAATTTTTTTTTTCACGGCTCTGCGTTATAAACTGTAGTGAAACACTTGGGGGTTCAAAGTTCTCACAACACATCTAGATAAGTTCCTTGGGGGGTCTAGTTTCCAATATGGGGTCACTTGTGGGGGGTTTGTACTGTTTGGGTACATCAGGGGCTCTGCAAATGCAACGTGACGCCTGCAGACCAATCCATTTAAGTCTGCATTCCAAATGGCGCTCCTTCCCTTCCGAGCTCTGTCATGCGCCCAAACAGTGGTTCCCCCCCACATAGGGGGTATCAGCGTACTCAGGACAAATTGGACAACAACTTTTAGGGTCCAATTTATCCTGATACCCTTGTGAAAATACAAAACTGGGGGCTAAATTTCATTTTTGTGAAAAAAAAAAAAATACTTTCACGGCTCTGCGTTATAAACTGTAGTGAAACACTTGGGGGTTCAAAGTTCTCACAACACATCTAGATAAGTTCCTTGGGGGGTCTAGTTTCCAATATGGGGTCACTTGTGGGGGGTTTGTACTGTTTGGGTACATCAGGGGCTCTGCAAATGCAACGTGACGCCTGCAGACCAATCCATTTAAGTCTGCATTCCAAATGGCGCTCCTTCCCTTCCGAGCTCTGTCATGCGCCCAAACAGTGGTCCCCCCCCACAAATGGGGTATCAGCGTACTCCAGACAAATTGGACAACAACTTTTGGGGTCCAATTTATCCTGATACCCTTGTGAAAATACAAAACTGGGGGCTAAAAAATCATTTTTTTGAAAAAAAAAATAATTTTTATTTTCACGGCTCTGCGTTATAAACTGTAGTGAAACACTTGGGGGTTCAAAGCTCTCAAAACACATCTAGATAAGTTCCTTAGGGGGTCTACTTTCCAAAATGGTGTCACTTGTGGGGGGGTTTAATGTTTAGGCACATCAGGGGCTCTCCAAACGCAACATGGCATCCCATCTTAATTCCAGTCAATTTTGCATTGAAAAGTAAAATAGCGCTTCTTCCCTTCTGAGCTCTGCTATGCGGCCAAACAATGGTTTACACCCACATATGGGGTATCGTCGTACTCAGGACAAATTGCACAACAACTTTTGTGGTCTAATTTCTTCTCTTACCCTTGGGGAAATAAAAAAATGGGGGTGAAAAGATCATTTTTGTGAAAAAATATGATTTTTTATTTTTACGGCTCTGCATTATAAACTTCTGTGAAGCACTTGTTGGGTCAAAGTGCTCAACACACATCTAGATAAGTTCCTTAGGGGGTCTACTTTCCAAAATGGTGTCACTCGTGGGGGGTTTCAATGTTTAGGCACATTAGGGGCTCTCCAAACGCAACATGGCGTCCCATCTCAATTCCAGTCAATTTTGCATTGAAAAGTCAAATGGCGCTCCTTCCCTTCTGAGCTCTGCCCTGCGCCCAAACAATGGTTTACACCCACATATGGGGTATCAGTGTACTCAGGACAAATTGCACAACAATTTTTGGGGTCCAATTTCTTCTCTTACCCTTGGGAAAATAAAAAATTGGGGGTGAAAAGATCATTTTTGTGAAAAAATATGATTTTTTATTTTTACGGCTCTGCATTATAAACTTCTGTAAAGCACTTGTTGGGTCAAAGTGCTCACCACACATCTAGATAAGTTCCTTAGGGGGTCTACTTTCCAAAATGGTGTCACTTGTTAGGGGTTTCAATGTTTAGGCACATCAGGGGCTCTCCAAATGCAACATGGCGTCCCATCTCAATTCCAGTCAATTTTGCATTGAAAAGTCAAATGGCGCTCCTTTGCTTCCAAGCTCTGCCATGCGCCCAAACTGTGGTTTACCCCCACATATGGGGTATCAGCGTACTCAGGACAAATTGTACAACAACTTTTGGGGTCTATTTTCTCCTGTTACCCTTGGTAAAATAAAACAAATTGGAGCTGAAATAAATTTTGTGTGAAAAAAAGTTAAATGTTCATTTTTATTTAAACATTCCAAAAATTCCTGTGAAACACCTGAAGGGTTAATAAACTTCTTGAAAGTGGTTTTGAGTACCTTGAGGGGTGCAGTTTTTAGAATGGTGTCACACTTGGGTATTTTCTATCATATAGACCCGTCAAAATGACTTCAAATGAGATGTGGTCCCTAAAAAAAAAATGGTGTTGTAAAAATGAGAAATTGCTGGTCAACTTTTAACCCTTATAACTCCGTCACAAAAAAAAATTTTGGTTCCAAAATTGTGCTGATGTAAAGTAGACATGTGGGAAATGTTATTTATTAAGTATTTTGTGTGACATATGTCTGTGATTTAAGGGCATAAAAATTCAAAGTTGGAAAATTGCGAAATTTTCAAAATTTTCGCCAAATATTCGTTTTTTTCACAAATAAACGCAAGTTATATCAAAGAAATTTTACCACTAACATGAAGTACAATATGTCACGAGAAAACAATGTCAGAATCGCCAAGATCCGTTGAAGCGTTCCAGAGTTATAACCTCATAAAGGGACAGTGGTCAGAATTGTAAAAATTGGCCTGGTCATTAACGTGCAAACCACCCTCGGGGCTTAAGGGGTTAACATATAATTAGGAGGAGACTGCATTTAGAAAACCACACTTGAGGATCTGATCAACTTTTTTTCTTTTGGCTTGTTCAATGCTTTCAGGTTGAAAATGCTGAGCAAGTTGTGTTATGATGATTAAGATGTATTTATTCTGGCACTTCGGTATTTGTTTTCTGTGTTTCTTTATTGTTGCATATAAATGCTGATTTCAATAAGTTGTAATTTGAAAAGAAAAAAGGAAGAAACTCACAAACATAAAATCAGATGATTCAAGGCTTAAAAAAAAAAAAAAAATACAAATTTGATAGGTCCCAAGTTGAATCCCTGTACAAATGTAATCAAGAACACAAGTAACACACATGCATGTTTTCACAATTTTAAAACATACGCTTTTTTTCACAATTGCGCATCAAAATTTTTAATTTGATTTCTCCAAAACAAAATATAAAGAAACATAGTCTTGTGACATATCAAATGAAAGCCGGTACCGTTCTGGGAAAAATGATGCCTCTCCCAACTCTTTATCTTAATTCTAGCCCGAGATATGATAAAAAAAATGTAAAGCCATACCAGGCCACAATCCGCGCTTTTTCAAAACTTTAGAAATCTGTAAAAAATTAACCGATGAAGAAGAAAATTCAAAACTTTTAATTTGAAATTAACTAAAGTTGTACTTCATAAAAACAAAAAATAAAAAAAAATCTAAAAGATGTCAGGTAAAAAAAAATATTCATATTCGGATCACTTGATATGGAATGACCCCTTCTACCCCTCCTCCTGTTCATAAATCCATTATAAGTCCCCGTTACTCCCTTCCCAATCCCCCACATCCATTATTGCCCTCTCTACCACCCCAATCATTGTTCTCCCCACCACCCTACTTCATTGCACTCTCCAACACCCCATAGTTCTACCCCACCACTCCCATCATTGACCTCTCCCCCACTGCCATATTTTCCCTTTCCACCACCCCCATCATTGCCCTCCCCCATCACCACCTTCATTGTCTTCTTCCCCACCACCCCATCTTTGTCCTTTCCATCTCCTCCATCAT
The DNA here is from genome assembly GCF_051348905.1 of Ranitomeya variabilis. Taxonomy (NCBI): domain Eukaryota; kingdom Metazoa; phylum Chordata; class Amphibia; order Anura; family Dendrobatidae; genus Ranitomeya; species Ranitomeya variabilis. The sequence goes on along the minus strand of NC_135238.1, from coordinate 99,127,154 downwards.
TGCCCTCATGATTCTCGTTTGATCTGACATGCACTGTGAGCTGCTAGGTCTTACATAGACAGGTGTGTGCCTTTCCAAATCAAGTCCTATCAGTTTAATTAAACACAGCTGGCCGTCAATTAAGGAGTAGAACCATCTCAAGGAGGATCACAAGGAAATGGGCAGCATGTGACTTAAATATGAGTGTCTGAGCAAAGGGTCTGAATACTTATAACCATGTGATATTTCAGGGGGGGTTTATTACATTTGCAAAAATTTCTACATTTCTGTTTTTTTTTTCAGTCAAGATGGGGTTCCGAGTGTACATTAATGAGAAAAAAATTAACTTTTTTGAATTTACCAAATGCCTGCAGTGAAACAAAGAGTGAAAAACTTAAAGGGGTATGAATACTCTCCATACCCTCCATACTCCATACACACTGTGTGTTAAAACTGGTGACATGTTGTCTTTTAATAGTGGAAGAGAACTTTTGGAAAATGAAAGGACAAAGTATGAAGATGTGAAAAAGCAATCTGAATCTTCAAAGTGGAGTGCAATTTTAACCCCTTTCTGACATCTGACATACTATCCCGTCCATGTGACCCAGGCCCGTATGACCATGGACGGGATAGTACGTCATGCCCTTTAATATGACACTGTGACTTAAGTCGCGGTGATCGCATTAAAACAACGATGCCATCTTACCTGTAGGAAGATGGTGTCTCGGGGCCTGTCTCCACCCACCCGGCCTCCCAATTGCTGTGATAGGCTGTTCAATTCTGGCCATGCCAGGCATTGGCCAAAACTGCTCAGATTGGCACGAGCGAACATCACATCGATTGTGCCAATCGCAGGGCACAGTCGCAGTGTTACTGCACTGTGCCCTGAATGTACCTGCCTGCAACTGTAAGTGTTGATCCCCGATCTCTCCTTATCCACCCCAATCCTTCATATCCCCCTGTGAAGAAACCAGATTGTATCTTAATTACCCACACAGCTACCTTTTTGCAAACCAATAAGAACTGAATTTCCATCTGTATATTGGCTTGTGCATTTAAGTGTTTGTCTGGTGGTTCAAGAGGACAGACTTGCAGACTGATACCATTTAACATAGTGTAAAGGCCCCGTCTCACATAGCGATTTACCAACGATCACGACCAGCGATACGACCTGGCCGTGATCGCTGGTAAGTCGCTGTGTGGTCGCTGGGGAGCTGTCACACAGACAGCTCTCCAGCGACCAACGATCAGGGGAACGACTTCGGCATCGTTGAAACTGTCTTCAACGATGCCGAAGTCCCCCTGCAGCACCCGGGTAACCAGGGTAAACATCGGGTTACTAAGCGCAGGGCCGCGCTTAGTAACCCGATGTTTACCCTGGTTACCAAAAAAAACAAACAGTACATACTCGCCTTTCGGTGTCCAGGTCCCTTGCCGTCTGCTTCCTGCTCTGACAGTGCCGCCGTACAGTGAGAGCAGAGCGCAGCGGTGACGTCAGCGGTGCTGCGCTCTGCTTTCAGTGTACGGCCGGCAGTCAGTCAGAGCAGGAAGCAGACGGCAAGGGACCTGGACACCGAAAGGCGAGTATGTACTGTTTTTTTTTTTTGGTAACCAGGGTAAACATCGGGTTACTAAGCGCGGCCCTGCGCTTAGTAACCCGATGTTTACCCTGGTTACCAGTGAAGACATCGCTGGATCGGTGTCACACACACCGATTCAGCGATGTCAGCGGGGCCTCAACGACCAAAAAAAGGTCCAGGCCATTCCGACACGACCAGCGATCTCACAGCAGGGGCCTGATCGCTGGTACGTGTCACACATAGCGAGATCGCTACTGAGGTCGCTGTTGCGTCACAAAACTAGTGACTCAGCAGCGATCTCGCTAGCGATCTCGCTATGTGAGACGGGGCCTTTAGTCTGTAGTGGTGACTGTACATTGAGTGTGTTGGGCTTTGTTTATTGATGTGTGCTTATATGCTAATAGTGCTACTTAATCCCATCACCATTGTTTGCCTTATCTTGATGTTGGACTGGGAGACCCTGGGTGATTCTGGGAGTGGCTTACATGCCTTGGGCATAGAAAGACTCAGAGATCACATCCTGGAGTCGGAAGTAATACAGAGCTACCAGCTGGACATTCTGCAAACCACACTGCAGACTAGAGAAAGGACTGCAGCCAATTCATCATGGCACCATCACGAGAGACACTGATCTATGATTCTATAGGATACAACCTAGGGGTTGTTGGCTCTGGTTGGAAGGACACAGATCTGATCCAGTGACCATCTCTGAACCATGGATCTGTTTGGAGAAAGCCAGGGTTGGGACCCGCTGGTCGCCTGGTTCCATGGAGATGGTCAGATAAGCCAGGTGGTGACTCTCGTGTCAACTGGCTTTGGACCTTGTATGGACTCTATGGACAGTTCTTGGTCATCTCCCTATGCTTGTCGTTACCCCTTCTCTGTGCATTCATCCACAGATGGAGTAGCGACCCTGGGAGCTCTGACATCATGTCAACTGGCTTTGGACCTTGTATGGACTCTATGGACAGTTCTTGGTCATCTCCCTATGCTTGTCGTTACCCCTTCTCTGTGCATTCATCCACAGATGGAGTAGCGACCCTGGGAGCTCTGACATCGTGTCATACTGGAAATATGTGGAGACGCAGTGATATTTTATATGCGCCCATGTACCCATACAATTCCAGGCATGTTGGTAATGTTCTGTTTGCTATTGCGTGCTGTGGTTCAATAAAGTATTGCCACCCTGTTTTACCTTAACCCTGTGTTGTCTGTGTAGTGTATTGCCCACTGGGAGATAGAGCGGGCGTTCAGTGGTATGAGCCTTGGTCCATGCAGTCTTGCTAAAGACAGGCGGGCCAGCGGACGAGAGCACCCACTGACCCCGCTTCTCCGTAACACCCCCCTTCTACCCTTTCCCCCTCTTTTTACTCCCCTCCACCCCCCCTTTGCGCTTCCTCTATGCCCACATTTAGCAGCCGCCAGGCGATGATTGGTGACTCAGTTCACCGATTAACTCTTGTGCTCGCTTTTCTTTTTCATCCCCCCTTTGTGCCACCGAGCGTTGATTGGTGACGCAGTTCACCGATCAACACTCATGCTCGCTTTTCTTTTTCACTCACCTTTGCGCTGCCAATTGTTGATTGGTGACGCAGTTCACCAATCAACAATCGTGCTCGCTTTTCTTTCACCCCCTCCGTGCGGAAATTCCAGCAGCCGCCAAACTTTGCTAAGTGATGCAGTTCACTTATCAGAGACCGTGCCTGCTGTTTTCCATTTTTTTCACCCCTCTTTGCGCCACCTCCATGCACACGTCCAGCAGCCGCCAAACTTTGATAAGTGACGCAGTTCACTTATCAGAGCACTTCCTGCTGTTTAACACTTTTCTTTTCACAGGCATTTTTTTCTCCCTATTTGCTTTTTTCTTTTAGCTTTTTGTTTTCAGACAAGTTTGCACCATCACTATCCCTCGCACACACACACATACAGTTACAAATAAATTACACACAAAACATCATATTCACAAAAAAAAGTTCCGTTCGTCCCAACAGCGCTAGTTTCAGTGGAGGAGGCATATGCTTTTCTGCGGAGCTGCCACACAGACGTCCCAGGACAGATGAGGCCGCGCCCAATCCTGAAGATGAACCAGCGCACCCCACCGTGGACCCACCGTGAATCAGGAATCAAGTTTGACTCCACCAGCCTCACAGAAATAGAATTTTTCAAAGTCTTTTTCTCTGAAGATTTTGTTAACCTCATGGTGGGCCAAGCTAATTTATATGCTCTGCAATTTTTGGCGCAAAACCCCGATTCATCATTTTCTAACTGGTCTCCTGTAGACACAGTTGAAATGATACAGTTTTGGGGCCTGGTCCTTCATATGGGAATGCTGAAGAAGCCAGAACTACTGCAATATTGGAATGTTGATATTTTATACAACTCTTTTGTTCAGAATGGTCATGGCCCGGACGCGTTTTGAGGCCATCCACAAATTCCTGCATTATACCGATAATGCACAGTGTCCCACACGAGATGAACCTAACATTGACAGCGTGTTCAAAGTTCGACCGGTCATCGAACACTTCAACAAAAAGTTTGCTAAAGTGTATGCGTGGATGAGTCCTTAGTTCATTTTACGGGAAAGCTCAGATTCCGTCAGTATCTTCCCAGCAAGAGGGCCAGGTACGGAATCAAACTCTATAAGCTGTGTGAGAGTACCTCAGGGTACACCCACAGGTTTACTGACAGGGAATTTAGATTGTGAGCCCCAACGGGGACAGTGATGATAATGTGTGCAAACTGTAAAGCGCTGCCGAATATGTTAGCGCTATATAAAAATAGATTATTAAAAAAAAATAAAGGACACCAGGATTGAATCCCCTGAGTGTCCCCCGTCCTGGGAGTGAGTGGGAAAATTGTGTGGGATTTGTTGCACCCACTGCTGGATAAAGTATATCATCTTTACACCGATAACTTTTATTCCAGCATCCTACTCTTCAAATACCTCTCTGGTACTGCAGCCTGCGGTACTGTCCGCAAAAGTCAGAGATGCCTCCGGAAAACACTACTTGGGCAGATGCTCAGAAAGGGTGACAGCAGAGCCCAATGTAGCGACCACCTACTGGTGGTCAATTACAAGGACAAGATGGATCTCCTCTTGACCACCATACTGGGGTACAACAAAAACATGGGGGGCGTTGATCTCTCCAATCAACTCCTCCAACCGTACGGTGCTTTGAGAAAGGCCAAGGTGTGGTACAAAAAGCTGTCAGTGCACATCGTACAAATGGCAATGCTCAACGCTTTCCTTCCGTCACGATGTGCACCCCACACCGATACGTCATACCTTCAGTTACAGGGGGTAGTGGTTAAGACCCTGAAATTTGGCACTCAGGAAGGAGCGGATCCCCAGTACTTAGGGAACTGAAGGTGTTCTTATCGTACCAGGTCAGCAATTTCCCGGGAGTGGTCCCGCCAACTGAAAGAAAAGGTAAACCACAAAAAAGGTGACGAGTGTGTTACAAAAGGGGAATACTCAAGAACATATATCTTTTATTGTTATTTTGATTGCTGGTGTTGTGTGGCTCGGTAATATTAGCAGGGTGTTGGTTTTGAGGACATCGTTTTATCGAGTTCACTCTCGTTACCCCTTCATTTCTTCTTATCACCATGGCATTCTGTTTTGGCTTTAGGTCATTTGGTTGGTACCAGTTGCACCGTATACCTATTTAGGGATTATTAGGGTGCATCTAGGGTTAGCCGTCGGTGAGTGGGGGCGCCAATTTGCATACAAGCTAGGGTGCCAACCTCCGCTGGTAAGAAGGGTTTAATAGGGTCCATTAGTGCCATATAGGGGTATTTTATATTACACAGCATCCAATCGCTTTGTTTGCAGGCTTAGGGCCTTTGTGTGTGTTATTGTCTTTTTCTATATTACACTGGTCAACAGCATTTTTGGTGCCAAAGATATTTCATCGAATTTAAGGTATTTTTGGGGTGCTGATTCTGAATATGTCATCAGTTTTGCCAGATTGGCTCAAGTTTTTGAGATTTTTGGTATCTTATTTATAGCACTTGTTGGTAAATGCGACGCATCATCTCATTAATTTATTTGGATTAGTACTTGAACTGAGCAGTTCTCAATATAGTTTTGTGTTAATTAGTGTTCTAAAAGTTTGTTCATAGCTTGATTTTTGCACTAACTTTATGTTGTTGTCTGTTTTCCAGTGAAAAGCATGAACTCATCAAGAAGAAGTTGTCTTAACGATCCAGACTCATTCTGTTACATTTGTGGTGAATACACACTGCCAAAACATAGAAGAAACATAACAGACTTCGTAAAAAAAGTGTATTTTGCCTATTTTGGGGTTATGCTTGGGGACCAAGACAAGTTTTGGGCACCACACATAGTGTGCAAAGCATGTATTGAATTATTACGAAAATGGAGCAAAGGACAAAGAAAAAGCTTCAAATTTGGTGTTCCAATGGTGTGGAGAGAGCCAAAAAATCATCATGATGACTGTTATTTATGGTAAACACAGGTACAGGCACATCTTCACAATGAGGGACAGGCCTTCTTGCAGATTCCATGTTACTCCCATTTTCGTTTCTTATGCTTATTGAATCCTTGCACTTGCACTGCACAGAAATAACAGTCATCATGATGATTTTTTGGCTCTCTCCACACCATTGGAACACCAAATTTGAAGCTTTTTCTTTGTCCTTTGCTCCATTTTCGTAATAATTCGATACATGCTTTGCACACTATGTGTGGTGCCCAAAACTTGTCTTGGTCCCCAAGCATAACCCCAAAATAGGCAAAATACACTTTTTTTACGAAGTCTGTTATGTTTCTTCTATGTTTTGGCAGTGTGTATTCACCACAAATGTAACAGAATGAGTCTGGATCGTTAAGACAACTTCTTATTGATGAGTTCATGCTTTTCACTGGAAAACAGACAACAACATAAAGTTAGTGCAAAAATCAAGCTATGAACAAACTTTTAGAACACTAATTAACACAAAACTATATTGAGAACTGCTCAGTTCAAGTACTAATCCAAAGAAATTAATGAGATGATGCGTCGCATTTACCAACAAGTGCTATAAATAAGATACCAAAAATGTCAAAAACTTGAGCCAATCTGGCAAAACTGATAGCATATTCAGAATCAGCACCCCAAAAATACCCCAAATTCATTAAAATATTTTGGACACCAGAAAAAAAAAATTTTTTGGTTGACCTGTGATTAATAAAGTAATCATTTTAGGCATTATTATTATGTGAGTCTGAATACTCAAGAACACCATTTATCAATGCGACACCTGGCCTGTGTATGAAAGAATGCTTCAAATTGTACCACACCTCCATGCACTACTAATTTGCTTAGATTTACAGGAAACAGTAGATTAGTTCCAAAAAGGGGGCAAATTTAGATAAGTTCCTTGGGGGTCTACTTTCCAAAATGATGTCGCTTGTTGTTTTTTTTTTTTTTTTTTTTTTTTTTTTTTTACTGTTTTGGCACATCAGGGGCTCTGCAAACCGAACATGATGCCCGCAGACCATTCCATCAAAGTCGGCATTCCAAAACGTAACTACCCTTTCGAGCCCCGATATGTGCCCAAACAGTTTTTTTCCCACATATGGTAATATAGGTTAGCAGTGTACTCAGGACAAATTGGACAGCTCTTGGGGTCAAATTTTCCTGTTACCCTTGGGAAAATAAAAATTGGGAACTAAAAGATCATTTTTGTGCGCAAAAAATAGGATTTTTTATTTTTACGTCCGGGAATTATAAACTTTAGTGAAACACTTGGGGGTTTAAAGTGCTCACCACACATCTAGATAAGTTCATTAGGGGGGTCTAGTTTCCAGCCAATTTTCGTTTGAAAAAGTCAAACGGCGCTTCTTCCCTTCCGAGCCCTGCCGTGCGCCCAAACAGTGTTTTTCCCCCACATATGGGGTATTGTCGTACTGAGGAGAAATTGCACATCAACTTTATCTGTTCATTATTATTGCTAATTATTGCTAAAAGGTCATTTTTGTGACTAAAAAGCTAAATGTTCATTTTTTCCTTCCATGTTGCTTCTGCTCCTGTGAAACACCTGAAGGGTTAATAAACTTCTTGAATGTGGTTTTGATCAACTTGAGGGATGCAGTTTTTAGAATGGTGTCACTTTTGGGTATTTTTTGGGTATTTTGCCATATAGACCCCTCAAAGTAACTTCAAATGTGAGGTGGTCCCTAAAAAAATGGTTTTGTAAATTTTGTTGTAAAAATGAGAAATCGCTGCTCAGCTTTTAACCCTTATAACTTCCTAAAAAAAAAAATTTGGTTCCAAAATTGTGCTGATGTAAAGTAGACTTGTGGGAAATGTTATTTAATAACTATTATGTGTGACATATTTCTATTTTAAGGGCCTAAAAATTCAAAATTTGAAAATTGCTAAATTTTCCAAATTTTCGCCAAATTAACGTTTTTTTACACAAATAAACTCAAGTTATATCGAAGAAATTTTTCCACTAACGTGAAGTACATTATGTCACGAGAAAACATTCTCAGAATCACCAAGATCTGTTGAGGCATTCCAGTTATTATCTCATAAAGGGACAGTGGTCAGAATTGTAAAAATTGACCCGGTCATTAACGTGCAAACCACCATTGGGAGTAAAGGGATTAAACATAAAGTCACTGGATTGATTTGCTTACTTATTTAAAAAAAAAAACAAATGAACTTTGGAGCCATTTTTTTAAGTATGTTGTCTGTTCAACCGATGTTATTGTTAGGAAGCTAATCTTCATTGCCAGGAGAGATGTTGACAAAAGGTTGACTGTTTATCAGCACTCTTCCTTGCAGCCCTGGCTGCTGCCAAATTGAATTTCATCCCAGTCCACATGATATGAACATGATTCTCAGAAGTAAGTTGACTTTTAGTTTCATGTGGTAGATGAAGACAATTCTCTCGACCATAGACTGTGACAAGGAGATTTTACAGGATGAAGTAAAAATGGACCGGTCATATAGAGCGCAAGCGACACAGTTAAGCTGGTATTAAGAAGTCTTAATTTAATATTTCCATTATTTAATATTTCCTATTGTGGAAATATTAAATGAAGACTTTTTAAAACCAGCTGAACTGTGTTGCTTGCGCTCTATATGACCGATCCATTTTTACTTCATTATCCTCTTCTGAAGTATCCGGCCAAAGCTGCAGTGTGCTACCTGCACTAAAAAAAACTCCCATCGCCAGCTTGGCACTCCTGTGAAGCCGCCGCGTTCTGACTCTGTTCACAAGGAGATTTTTACAGAAGATTCAGAGAGTGCATTGAATGCAAATCCTACCACCTGTCCTGATGTGTATTAGAGAAAATCCAATTATATTATTTTATAGAATGACTGATCCACTCATTGTGCCCATTACAATTGATGTAATAGGCAGAGAAGACTTGTGAAAATTTTGAGAATTTTGCAGAGCATCTTTTGAATCAGAAAACAAATTGCATACCATGGTCAGAAACTGTGAGTAGGAAGGCATAAGGGTATGTGTCCACATTCAGGATTGCATCAGGATTTGGTCAGGATTTTTCATCAGTATTTGTAAGCCAAAACCAGGAGTGGGTGATAAATACAGAAGTGGAGCATATGTTTCTATTATACTTTTCCTCTAATTGTTCCACTCCTGGTTTTGGCTTACAAATACTGATGGAAAATCCTGACCAAATCCTGATGCAATCCTGAACGTGGACACATACCCTAATACAGGGGTCAGGAACCTTTTTGGCTAAGAGAGCCGTAAACGCCACATATTTTGAAATATAATTCCGCGAGAGCCGTACAATATGTTTAAAGGGCCATTGACAGATCAATCGCTCCAATGTTCACTTAGTACAGCAAGGAATGCTCCTCCCTACTGTATAAAGCCACAACTGGACTGAAACAATGGTAATTAGCAGTAAAAAAATTAAATAAATAACTTACATTGTGAGCTTGCGATGCATGACATCAGTCCAGCAGTCTGGCTTCTTCTTTTTCCTGCGCATGACTGGAAGCTGGCATTCTTCCCACCTGATGTTGAGAGAATGCCAGCTTTGAGGCATTCACAGAAGAAAGAAGCTGGAATGTTGGACATGTCACACAACGCATTGTCAGTTATGTCAATTATCTATTTTATTATTTTACAGCGAATTATTGTTTAGGTCCAGCGGTGGCTTAGTGCAGCAGAGAGGAACACTCCTTTGTGTACTAAGTGACCGCTGGAGCAATTGTATCTGTCAGTGGCCCTTTTAAAAGTGTTGGTCTTACAGAAAATGAACAAAAAAGAGAGGCTCAGACCCATAGGGAACTAAAGCATTTACTACTTAAAGTGGTACATACAAGCAGGCACACCCAGCGTAATAAATAATTGAACTTTATTAAATAGTCTCACTGTACATAAAGTGCACACATTGACTTGTATTTAATTTTAAAGAACAACAAATCTCCGAACTCTTTTTTTTATAACATAATAACGTTTTAATGCTGTTGCTAACCAACGATGAATAGAATACTTCCTACCATTAATGTGACTTCTGGTGCTGCATGGATTTGCTGATGGCTTTGTAATCTGGTTCATACGTGGTGAGGTTTAGCTTCATGCAGGCGTTGAGACTTCCATCCGTTAAACGTGAACGTATGTTAGTCTTGATGTGCTTTAGATGTGAGAAAGACTGCTCGCATGCATAGGTAGAGCCAAACATTGTCAGTACAGCAATACCCACACGCTGCAGTGTTTGGTATGTGACAGGAAGTGCATTCCAAGTTTTGACAATCAGCTGGTCTGCATGTTGGAGTTGTTTCATTTCTCTCCACTTGTGTTTGCTTGCCAACTCTGCTTGCTGTCGTGCAAGTTTTTCCAAATCTTCATTAAGTGATTTAAACTTATTCACCCACATGTCTGAAGCCTTCAGGTCAGCAGCTTGTAGCTCAAAATCTCTGATGGAGACACCAGGGATATAACTCAGGTCAGTGCTGTCCAGTGCACACTCATGTGGATGAGTGATGAACTTAAAAAGACGAGTGTGCTCACTAAATTCTCCAAAGCGCGCTTTGAATGATTGCAGGAGATTGGATGTAAAGCCTGCTAGCTGCTGAATATCAAGATGTTGTGCAGGGTCATTTGCTGTGCATGCATCTTTAAACTCTCCCAGTTTTTCAAAGTGTATTAAACGACCTGTTTCAATGTCTGCGATAAACAGTTCCAGCTTATTTTCAAATGCAAACACAGCTTGTTGAAGCGATAAAACTGTATTACCAACGCCTTGCATTTTCACATTGAGCTGGTTCAGATGTTCAGTCATATCTACAAGATAGAAGAACTTCAGGAGCCACTCAGTGTTGGACAACTCAGGATGGTCAACATTTTTCATTTCAAGAAAAGTTCGTATTTCACTCAGACAAGCTGCGAAACGGCTGAGCACCTTCCCTCTTGACAGCCAGCGCACGTTGCTGTGCAGAAGCAGACCAGGATAATTATTCCCAACTTCATCCAGGAGTGTTTTAAACTGGCGATCATTTAAAGCACGGGCAACAATAAAGTTGACCACCTGAATGACAAGTGACATCACCTCACCAAGCTGCTCACCAAACATCTGAGCACAAAGTGCCTCCTGATGTAGGATGCAGTGAAAACTAAGGATAGGTCTTTTTTCATGTTCACGAAGAAGCGCTACAAATCCTTTGTTTTTTCCTACCATGCATGGAGCACCATCAGTACACACTGAAATAAGTTTATGCATTGGTAGATTTTTTTCTTTAGTGAACTCAGTGAATGACTTGAACAAATCATCCCCTCTTGTTGTCCCTTTCAGAGGCAAAACAGCAAGACTTTCCCCATGTAACGTGTCACCGACAGCATACCTTGCAATGATGCTGAACTGAGATATATGGCTTACGTCAGTTGATTCATCCAAAGCAAGAGAAAAGAACAGAGCTGTATTTATGTCCTTCACTTGGGATGCCTCAATCTGATTTGCCATCATGATGGCACGGTCATGAACTGTTCTTGCTGACAGAGGCATGTCTTTTATCCGTTTGATAATCTTGGCTTTATCCGGAAAATCATCAAAAAGTTCATTGGCAACATCAAGCATAAATGTTTTGGTATACTCCCCATCTGTGAATGGTTTTCCGTTTCTGACAATTGCCAAAGCACCAACAAAGCTAGCCGAATTTGTCACCTTGTTGGGTCCAAACTCGAAGTTGCTGCTGACTAGCTTGCACTTTGCACAGCAGCTCTTGACAGGCTTTCTTCCTGCTGTCCCCTGCAGGATATTTCGATGCAAATGAAGCATGGCGTGTGTCAAAGTGGCGCTTTATATTTGACCGCTTCATGGATGCAATTTTATCATTGCATATAAGACAAACTGGTGAACCTGCTCTCTCCACAAAGGCAAATTTGTCTGTCCACTCCTGCTGAAAAGTATGATACTCCTCATCCTTCTTTCTTTTAGCCATCTTCTTCAATAAAGGGCAGTACTGTGGGGGTGAATAGAAGGCTCTGAGTCATTATTTCTTTAATTTGTGGATTTGTCTGCAAGCAGGGCCAACTCCAGGTTTCTTTTGGTCCTTGTGCTATAGAACTTTAGTAGACCTCTAGAAGAGCTGTCTTCTTTTCGTCACGGGTTAGTCGGGTGCTGACGCCGGCCGTGTTCAGCTGTCACTTTCAATACCCCAGCATGGCCCACCATATGGGTAAGATGTCAGCTGTAGGGATACCTACCACACCCCAGTAGCCCCCCCCCCCCATCCAGTGACTACAGGTGGTGTGCCCTTACCCATACCTATTACACCCAGTGACTACAAGCAACATCACCCACCCCTGCCCACGTACCTATTACATTCAAAACATCATAATTTTATCTAATAAAGCCCCATTTGTGTTTAGATATTTTCTTACCTCAAATTTTATCCTTGGGGGGGAGTCTGCAATTTGATTGAAGGTCGCTTCTTCTCAACTTAGTGTTCTTCACCAATATGGCGCAGATAGCTTCACAACTTCCAGTCTTTCCGAGGAAAAAACAGTCACTGAGCAAAGAAGAGACACTGTGACAGGAACAGTCAAAACTCCTCTTCTGGGACATAAATCTGAGGTCAGAACAATAGGTAAGTATAAAGGGGCTTTATTAGCTAAAAGGAGCAAGTACTTCAGCAGTGAATGTAGCTCATTGCTGAACTAATAACTCTGTTTTTGTATCAAAGTGACATTCATTTTAATTTAACACAGCTTATCTTGATCACTTTATTGAGAGTTTGTCACACAAGCTTATTGTTTCTCAAATTTTCCCATATATAGAATAACCCACATTCACACAGAGTAATACAGCACAGAAAATTGCACTCCTCAGTGCTGCCTGTGTGAGGCTAGATTCGAAGCACAAGGGCTGTGTATACTGCCCAATTTCAGTCCAGAAATGCTGCAGCATTCCTCCTGCCACTGAGCTCCTATTGACATAAAGACCCTGACAATAAATGTTGCAGGTCTGCGCTGACCTCCTGTTATGCTCAAGAGGAGCTCAATGGGAGCCCACAGGACTCGCAGAAGCATTTCTGCACTCAAATTGGGCAGTATACACAGCCCATGTTCATCGCGCCAACACTGAAGAATGAAGTACAATTTTCAGTGCTTCATTCCTCAGTGTGAATAGGAGCCTAAGTGTGCCAAAAATCTAGTTTCTCTGAGAATAAGACAGTCTTATATTACTGTCACCCAAAAACGTGGGGTGTCTTAGAAAACACCTGGTGGAAGCGGTGGGCTTCTAACAGTAGAGGACCACCACTGATGTCACAGTCCCATCACTGCTATCCGCTGCCTGTATACCGCTGCCTGGAATAGTGGAGGCTGCAGCGCTGGCTGTGATAGGATTGTGCAAGATGTCACATCCTATCACCTCCACCGCAATCCTGGAAAGCACAGGGGTATCACTGCCTTAAGTGCTGTATACAGGCATCAGTTAGCGGTGATTGGCCTGTGACACTATTAGGCTATTATAATTACTATTATAATGTTCACCTTCAAAGCAGCAGCACAGCCAGGGGTTTCTGGAACGTCCAAGGGAGACACAAGGGAGGAGGCAGATGCCGCTTCACTAGGGGACGCAGGTGCGTGCTTGTAGACGGCGCGGCTATGCAGGGAGTTATGGGAAATGTAGTCCATGCTCCCTGCCGCTCACCACTGCCGCCAATGCTTATCAGGCCATCAAAGAACTACCAATATCAGCGTGCACCGCGGCCTGATGGAGCGCGGTGCATGCATCCTTCCCATAGACAGGTAGGAGCCCTGTCTGCGAGCCAGATACGGCCATCAAAGGAGCCATATCTGGCTCGCGAGCCATAGGTTCCCGACCCCTGCCCTAATAGAAACATATGCTCCACTTTTGCATTTATCACCCACTCCTGGTTTTGGCTTACAAATACTGATGAAAAATCCTGACCAAATCCTGATGCAATCCTGAACGTGGACACATACCCTTAGAATCTGAAAACACTTGTGCAGAACACTTGGGCCAGATGTGGAGCAGATAAAAGTCCAGGTAGCAGAACAAAAGAAAATATCTTGGAAAACTGGGCCACTCGCAGCTCAAGAAGATATGAAATAAAGTCAATTGAAATTTTAGCCCAGGGTACAAGATGAATAGAGTGGCTGTAGAGGACTGAAAAGACCCTCAGGAGAATATTTGAATTGGGCTTATTAACCCCTTAACCCCCAGAGCTTTTTTCGGTTTTTCGTTTTTCGTTCCCTTTCTTTCTAGAGCAATAACTTTATTTTTCTGTCAACATGGCCATGTGAGGGCTTGTTTTTTGCGGGACGAGTTATACTTTTGAACGACACCATTGGTTTTACCATGTCGCGTACTAGAAAACGGGAAAAATAATTCCAAGTGCCGTGAAATTGCAAAAAAAGTGCAATCCCACACTTGTTTTTTATTTGGCTTTTTTACTAGATTCACTAAATGGTAAAACTGACCTGCAATTATGATTCTCCAGGTCATTACGAGATTATAGACACCAAACATGTCTAGGTTATTTTTCATTTAAGTCGTGAAAAAAAATTCCAAAACTTGTAAAAAAAAAAAAATTGCACCATATTCCGATACCCGTAGAGTCTCCATTTTTCGAGATCTCCGATTAGTTGAGGGCTTGTTTTTTGCGTGCCGAGCTGACGTTTTTAATTATATGATTTTGGTGCAGATATGATTTTATGATCGCCCGTTATTGCATTTTAATGCAATGTTGCGGCGACCAAAAAATAATGTAATTTTGGATTTTTGGCTTTTTTCTCGCTACGCCATTTAGTGATCAGGTTAATCCTTTTTTTATTGATAGATCGGGCAATTCTGAACACGCAATACCTAATATGTGTAGGTGTGATTTTATTTTTGTTTTATTTTGAATTTGGCGAAGGGGGTGTGGGGATTTATATTTTTATTTTCATTTTTATTTTTTTTTTTACTTTTGGCAGGCTTCAGTAGTCTCCATAGGAGACTAGAAGCTGCCACAGTCCGATCAGCTCTGCTACATAGAGGCAATGTTCAGATCGCCTCTTTGTAGTAGAATTGCTGACTTGCTATGAGCGCCGACTACTGGGAAAGATGTGGGCTCACCGCCGGAGCCCACATCAAAAAGAGGGATACCGACATTGGCGTACTATTACGCCCGATGTCGGTAAGGGGTTAAAGAAGCACTCCCATCAAAATGTGTATCCTCGTAATATGCTGCAGTTATCATATTAAATAGCACTGTTTTCCTAGGATTACGTATTTTGATGTTCTACCCAGTTATTATCTTTTTTCCATTAGGTCTATTCCATAATGTGATTTAAAAACAGACTAGCTGAATTCTAAACTCTATGTAGAAACAGAAAGTCTCTTTTGTCTGCGTGAGTCATTAGTAGAACTGCAATTCTACCTTACTGCAGATTTCATGGCTGGTGGAGCAGCAGAGCAGTTGGGTCAGGAGTTGAAGAGGAGGATGACTCCATGCAGGGACTAGAGACTTCCTGTTTCTACATAGAGCTTAGAAGGAGGAAGCTAGTCTGTTTTAAATCACGTGATGTCCTAAACTTAATACATGAGCTGAGAATTGAGTTGTGTGGACAACACCCATGAACAGCTGACCTGAGTTGGCAGATAGGCACCATGAATTACTAGAGCTTAGTGTATGAACACAACACATAGGAACAACAGAACTGAATTGGCAGATAGGTGCCTTGAAGTAGCAGAGCTGAGTACAGGGCCCTAACCTAGGTATAGCAAAACTGAGTTTGTGGCTAAGCTGGTTCAAGCACTTTGTATGCATACACTACCCCAGTGATTCTCAACCTTTTTACCATGAGAGATGATCGCGAGCCACAATCTGTGCAAAGAAATCATAGCCACATTGCAATCAATCATGGATAGCTGGTCATTAGTTTACCACTAGTCGTTAAAGGGTTATTCTGGGTTTTCCAGGTTAATGTGGATCAGTGGGCGAGTATCTACTACTCTTTCCTATACTACATTCAGACTGCTGTTGTAAAGAGTGGACCAGTTATGTCCAGAAATTTAGAAATTAATTTGCTCTGTCTGATTGTTTCTACTGTAGCGTAGTGTTCACTACGTGTCTTGGAGACACTCGCTTGGCACGGGATTAACGTACTCAGGCACGGTTTTCTTATAAAACACAGTCTCTTAGGTTTATTTCGCATCAGCATAAACCACATCCTCAGAACTTGGTAACAGCTTGAACACCGTCTGTACATATTCAACTTCACCGCACTCCGTCACTAACCCCGGTTAGCATAACACACGGACCTCGTCCGTTACCTGTTGGCGACCTTGACAGGTTCCTGGACACCTCTTGGCCTCAGAGGTGCTCCATACACAATGTCTCTCTCCTCTGACCCCGGTCAGCATAACACACGGATCCCTTTCGATTACTTGTTGGTGCCGCACAGGTTCTCGGATACCTCTCCTCCACAGAGGTATCCTTCAGACGTTCTCACTGACCCCGGTCAGCATTACCCCCGGTTATCAGACCGTTCCACAGCATGGGCTTGTGCCAGGTCCAAAGCCCCACCATGTGCTCTCCAGGGAGGTGACACTCCCAACACATGGGCTCTCCAGGACCTTCCAGCACAGACCATTCAGGTCCAGACTCAGAGACCATGTGACCAGACCTCAGTCACATTATATGGAACCAACCACTCCCCTAGATGGGAGTGTGTGTGTGTGCCTAGTTTGTCCCGCCCATCTCACATAACTTGCCCTGCCAACCTCCCATTATAACCATACAAAATACTTGTGGGACTATAGGTCCCAGAACACAACATCGCTTCAGGCTGGCAGCACAGAGTCTCCTCCTCTGCGACACACATGTCGGCCATTCACCATAATGCCGGACTTTGTCACGTCATCACATCCATGCATTCCTTTGGCCTCCATACGCCTCCATGAGCACTCTGGGAAGCCCATACAGTGCCCCCTATCTGTACCAGAGGTCACTATACTACACTACATAGTGGACGAGTGCAGAAACTGTTTATTTCCTTGCATTATTTCAGCCTGTAAATCAGTCCAGAGCACTGCATTCTGTGATTTTTTTTTCCACAGCACAAAAGCGAACATTTGGGAATACACGGGCCGAAAATACTTGTGAATATAGCTTAACCCCTTCCCGACCTTTGACGCCACATAGGCGTCATGAAAGTCGGTGCCAATCCGACCTGTGACGCCTATGTGGCATCATGGAATGATCGCGTCCCTGCAGATCGGGTGAAAGGGTTAACTCCAATTTCACCCGATCTGCAGGGACAGGGGGAGTGGTACTTCAGCCCAGGGGGGGTGGCTTCACCTCCCCGTGGCTACGATCGCTCTGATTGGCTGTTGAAAGTGAAACAGCCAATCAGAGCGATTTGTAATATTTCACCTATGAAAATGGTGAAATATTACAATCCAGCCATGGCCGATGCTGCAATATCATCGGCCATGGCTGGAAAACCTAATCTGCCCGCCACCACCACCGATCGCCTCCCCAGTCCTCCTTTCTGCCCCGTACTGTGGTCCGCTCCCCTCTGTCCTCCTGTCCGCTCCCCCATCCTCCTGTCCGCTCCCCCGTGCTTCGATCCACCCCCCCATGCTCCGATCCCCCCGTGCTCCGATCTCCCCCCCTCATATTTACCGAGCCTCGCGGTGTCCGTCCGTCTTCTTCATGGGCACCGCCATCTTCCAAAATGGCGGGCGCATGTGCAGTGCGCCCGCCGAATCTGCCGGCAGGCAGATTCGTACCAGGTACATTTTGATCACTGTGATAAAACCTATCACAGTGATCAAAATAAAAAAAATTGTAAATGAACCCCCCCCCTTTATCACCCCCATATGTAGGGACAATAATAAAAATAAAGAAAATATATATGTATTTTTTTTCTTCTCCCACTAGGTTTAGGGCTAGGGTTAGGATTAGGGTTAGAATTAGGGTTAGAACTAGAGTTAGGGTTAGATTAGACTATGTGCACACATGGCGCGGATTTGGCTGTGGATCCGCAGCGGATTGGCCGCTGCGGATTCATAGCAGTTTTCCATCAGGTTTACAGTACCATGTAAACCTACTGAAAACCAAATCCGCTGTGCCCTTGGTGCGGAAAATACCGCACGGAAACGCTGTGTTGTATTTTCCGCAGCATGTCAATTCTTTGTGCGGATTCCGTTTTACACCTGCTCCTCAATAGGAATCCGCAGGTGAAATCCGCACAAAAAACACTGGAAATCCGCGGTAAATGCGCAGGTAAAACGCAGGGCCTTTTATCTGCGGATTTTTAAAAAATGGTGCGGAAAAATCTCACACGAATCCGCAATGTGGGCACATAGCCTTAGGGTTAGGGTTGGAATTAGAGATAGGGTTGGAATTAGGGCTAGGATTAGAAATAGGGTTAAGATTAGGCTTGTGGTTAGGGTTATGGGTGTGTTGGGGTTAGGGTTGGGATTAGGGTTAGGGTTGGGATTAGGGTTAGGGGTGTGTTGGGTTAGGGTTGTGGTTAGGGGTGTGTTGGGGTTAGGGTTATATCTAGAGTTGGGATTAGGGTTTGGGGTGTATTGGGGTTAGTGTTGGAGTTACAATTGAGGGGTTTCCACTGTTTAGGCACATCAGGGGTCTCCAAACGCAACATGGCGCCACCATTGATTCCAGCCAATCTTGCGTTCAAAAAGTCAAATGGTGCTCCCTCCCTTCCAAGCCCCGACGTGTGCCCAAACAGTGGTTTACCCCCACATATGGGGTACCAGCATACTCAGGACAAACTGGGCAACAATTATTGGGGTCCAATTTCTCCTGTTACCCTTGCGAAAATAAAAAATTGCTTGCTAAAACAATTTTAGAGGAATTAAAAATTATTTTTTATTTTCACGGCTCTGCGTTATAAACTTCTGTGAAGCACTTGGGGGTTCAAAGTGCTCACCACACATCTAGATAAGTTCCTTGGGGGGGGGTCTAGTTTCCAAAATGGGGTCACTTCTGGGGGGTTTCTACTCTTTAGGCACATTAGGGGCTCTGCAAATGCAACGTGACACCCGCAGACCATTCCATCAAATTCTGCATTTCAAAACGTCACTGCTTCCCTTCCAAGCCCCGACGTGTGCCCAAACAGTGGTTTACCCCTGTAAAACAGTGGTTTACCCCTGTGGGGTATCAGCGTACTCAGGAGAAACTGGACAACAACTCTTGGGGTCAAGTTTCTCCGGTTACCCTTGGGAAAATTAAAAAATTCTGGGCTTAAAAAATATATTTGAGGGAAAAAAAACACATTATTTTCACGGCTTTGCGTTATAAACTTCTGTGAAGCACTTGGGGGTTCAAAGTGCTCACCACACATCTAGATAAGTTCCCTTGGGGGTCTAGTTTCCAAAATGGGGTCAATTGTGGGGAGTTTCTACTGTTTAGGAAACATCAGGGGCTCTGCAAACGCAACGTGACGCCTGCAGAGCATTCCATCAAAGTCTGCATCGCAAAACGTCACTACTTCCCTTCCGAACCCCAACGTGTGCCCAAACAGTGGTTTACCCCCACAAATGGGGTATCAGCGTACTCAGGAGAAACTGGACAACAACTTTTGGGGTCCAATTTCTCCTGTTACCCTTGGGAAAATAAAAAATTCCGGGCTAAAAATCATTTTTGAGGAAAGAAAAATTATATTTTATTTTCACGGCTCTGCGTTATAAACTTCTGTGAAGCACCTGGGGTTTAAAGTGCTCACTATGCATCTAGATAAGTTCTTTGGGGGGTCTAGATGGGGTCACTTGTGGGGGAGCTCCAATGTTTAGGCACACAGGGGCTCTCCAAACGCGACATGGTGTCCGCTAACGATTGGAGCTAATTTTCCATTCAAAGTCAAATGGCGTGCCTTCCCTTCCGAGCCTTGCCGTGCACCCAAACAGTGGTTTACCCCCACATATGAGGAATCTGCGTACTCAGGAGAAATTGCCCAACAAATTTTAGGATCCATTTTGTCCTGTTGCCCATGTGAAAATGAAAAAATTGAGGCTAAAAAATTGTGTGTGAAAAAAAAAACACTTTTTCATTTTTACGGATCAATTTGTGAAGCACCTGAGGGTTTAAAGTGCTCACTATGCTTCTAGATAAGTTCCTTGGGGGGCTTAGTTTCCAAAATGGGGTCACTTGTGGGGGAGCTCCAATGTTTAGGCACACAGGGACTTTCCAAACGCGACATGGTGTCCGCTAACGATGGAGATAATTTTTCATTCAAAAAGTCAAATGGCGCTCCTTCCCTTCCGAGCCTTACCATGTGCCCAAACAGTGGTTTACCCCCACATGTGAGGTATCGGTGTACTCAGGAGAAATTGCCCAACAAATTTTAGGATCCATTTTATACTGTTGCCCATGTGAAAATGAAAAAAATGAGGCTAAAATAATTTTTTTGTGAAAGAAAAGTACTTTTTCATTTTTACTTATCAATTTGTGAAGCACCTGGGGGTTTAAAGTGCTCACTATGCTTCTAGATAAGTTCCTTGGGGGGGTCTAGTTTCCAAAATGGGGTCACTTGGGGAGCTCCAATGTTTAGGCACACGGGGGCTCTCCAAACGCGACATGGTGTCCGCTAAAGATTGGAGCCAATTTTTCATCAAAAAGTCAAAAAAAAAAAATTGTTTCCAAAATTGTGCTGATGTAAAGTAGACATGTGGGAAATGTTATTTATTAACTATTTTGTGTCACATAACTCTCTGGTTTAACAGAATAAAAATTCAAAATGTGAAAATTGCGAAATTTTCGCCAAATTTCCGTTTTTTTCACAAATAAACTCAGAAAATTATCGACCTAAATTTACCACGAACATGAAGCCCAATATGTCACGAAAAAACAATCTCAGAATCGCTAGGATCCGTTGAAGCGTTCCTGAGTTATTACCTCATAAAGGGACACTGGTCAGAATTGCAAAAAAACGGCCAGGTCATTAAGGTCAAAATAGGCTGGGTCATGAAGGGGTTAAGGCTGTAATAAGACACTTGTATATCTCTGTCCCACCATGATTTTTTGGACTGACTGCTGGACTCCTGAACCGATTTTAACAGCCTCATAGGCATATATAATAAGACTTGTTAAGTTCAGGTCCTTAAGGCTGGTTTCACACTTGCGTTTTGATCTGCAGCGTTTTTAAAAAAAACGCATGTGGTGAAAAAACGCATGAAAACGCATGCAAACGGTGCGTTTTTTAGACGCATGCGTTTTTGCGGCAAAAAAAAAAACGCGGCAAAACGCGGCGTTTTCCCGCATTTACATGCGTCTTTTCTCGCGTTTGCGTTTTTGAAACGCATGCTGAGAAGTGTGTGACAGCTACCAATCATCAAAATCAACTAGAAAACACACTATTAATAGAATTAGCTAGGGTTAGGGTTAGGATCCCTAGGGTTAGGGGTAGCTTTTTATTAGAATGTCCTGGTCACCAGGTCACTGATAAGCCACCCCCCACCATCAAGGTGATAAAGGGATCCAAACCCTACCCCTAACCCTAACCATAAGGATCCAAACCCTACCCCTAACCATAACCCTTGGGATCCTAACCCTACCCCTAACCCTAACCATAGGGATCCAAACCCTAACCATAACCCTAGGGATCCTAACCCTAAGGGTTAGGATCCTAACCCTAAGGGTTAGGGTTAGGATCCCTAGGGTTAGGGTTAGGATCCCTAGGGTTACTAGGGATCCTAACCTTAGGGTTAGGGTTTGGATCCCTATGGTTAGGGTTAGGGTTTTCTTGTTTTTTTTGTGTTTTCTTGTGTTTTTCTATAAAAACGCATGCGTTTTTAACGCAAACAAACGCATGTGCTTAAAAACGCATGCGTTTACATAGACAGCAATGCTTTTTTTTGCCGCAAAAAAATGCATGCGTTTTTTCGCGGCAAAAAAACGCCGCTAGAAATTACTACAGGTTGCATTTCTGCAAATGAACGCATGCGTCAAAAAACGCATGTGTTGCCGAAAACGCGTCAAAGCGCATGCGAAAAATGCATGCGTTTTTAATGTTAAGTATAGGGAAAAAAACGCATGCGTTTTTTTGCGTTTTATTGCGCTAAAACGCAGCTTACAAAAACGCAAGTGTGAAACCAGCCTAAATGATGGTTTCAGACTGTGAGTTATGGATGTCTGAGGCTTTTTGCCAAATTCAGCCATCTGCGATTTGCTGTCCTATCATTGACCATGATGCACAGAGTAAGGGCTCATGCTCATCTTCGTGAAAAACGGACTAGTGCAATCTGATTTTTGCAACATCTTGACTGTTTCTCAGCTCAAATCGTGCTGCGATTGCACCACGTATATCGTACGATGTGTGCCAATGCAAGTCAATGGGTGCAGGAAAAATATTGCATGGCACATGGACTCTGCATATTCTGTCCGATTTTTACTCACCTATCCCCTAGAAAATCCGACATTTCATCAGCAGAGTACAGTAAATTCACTGTGTGAACCATTTGTCCCACGACAAGTCTAACTCTACATCTAGATGCCATGCTGAATGCAGGCATGATATGAATGTTCAGCCTGACATTCAGCAGAGACATTGAGCTGCTCGTGATTGCACAGCATCAGTGTCTCATGGTGACACAAATAAGGTGAGAGGAGGTGATAGCCGATGAACTCCGTTCACCTCACTGACGTCACGGCTAGCGTGAGAAAGTTACTTTATTTTTCTGGCCAAATATAGGTATAAGGGCTTGTTTTTTGCGGGACAAGTTGTACTCTTGAATGACACCATTCAGTTTAACTTATAGTGTACTGGAAAAAAATTCAAGTCTGTTGAAATTGCAAAAAAAAGTGCAATTTCACAAAGATGACATAGGAATAACCCTACACATGTAAAAATAGAGAAAGCCGGCTGTGATTGAGGGGAAATACACGGGAAGGCGATGGAGCCAGGACAAGCGAGTAATAGCATGTATGACAAGAAAATCTCCCCATGTACAATCTAAGCATATCGAGAGATCTCTAGGCTCCAATTTGAGGGTAAAAGTATGTCCTTTTGGCCTTCATCAAGTTGGTGTAATCGCGGTATTCTTACAAAAAAAAAAGTTTAGAACTACCTTTAGTAGCAAATGTGTCAAACGAAGAGCCACAAGGAAACTATAGGAGAGATGAAGCGCACATAGGGTCTTATCCGACAATTTCAGAATCTGTTATTCCGATAACTGCTCACCTGGTGCCCCTTTGATAGGGTATATAAATGTCAGCTGCCGCAGATCCACGGGTCAAAGATAGAACATATCAGGAGCCATACAAAGGTTTTTTGTGGATATTGTCCACGCTGCTGAACAAATGGAAATACGGACTTATTGATGAAAAGGAATGGTGGTTTAAGGGTATGTGCACACGTTCAGGATTTCTTGCAGAAATTTCCTGACAAAAAACTAACATTTCTGCCAATAATCCGCATGCATTTTTTTTGCGGTTTTTACGCGTTTTTTGCACTTTTTTTTCCCGTGTTTTTCCCCAATGCATTAACCCCTTTCTGACATTGGACGTACTATCCCGTCGAGGTGGGCCCGTATGACCACTGACGGGATAGTACGTCCAGCGCAAAAGGCCGCGTTCACGGGCGGCTGATCGCGGCCGGGTGTCAGCTGCCTATCGCAGCTGACATCCGGCACTATGTGCCAGGAGGGGTCACGGACCGCCCCCGGCACATTAACCCCCGGCACACCGCGATCAAACATGATCGCTGTGTGCCGGCGGTACAGGGAAGCATCGTGCAGGGAGGGGGCTCCCTGCGGGCTTCCCTGAGACCCCCGGAGCAACGTCTCTTACCTCTCCTCCCTGCAGCAGGCCCGGATCCAAAATGGCTGCGGCATCCGGGTCCTGCAGGGAGGGAGGTGGCTTACCGAGTGCCTGCTCAGAGCAGGCGCTGGTAAGCCTGCAGCCCTGCACATCAGATCGCTGATCTGACAGTGCTGTGCAAACTGTCAGATCAGCGATCTGTGATGTCCTCACCTGGGACAAGGTAAAAATGTAAAAAAAAAAAATTCCCAAGTGTAAAAAAAAAAAAAAAAAAAAAATTCCAAAAAAAAAGCAAAAAAAAAAATATATATTGTTCCTATAAATACATTTCTTTATCTAAATAAAAAAAACAAAACAATAAAAGTACACGTATTTAGTATCGCTGCGTCCGTAGCGACCCGACCTATAAAACTGTCCCACTAGTTAACCCCTTCAGTGAACACCGTAAAAACAACAAAAAAAAAAAACGTGGCAAAAAACTACGCTTTATTATCATACAGCCAAATAAAAAGTGGAATAACACGCGATCAAAAAGACGGATATAAATAACCATGGTACCGCTGAAAACGTCATCTTGTCCCGCAAAAAACGAGCCGCCATACAGCGTAATCAAAGAAAAAATAAAAAAGTTATAGTCCTCAGAATAAAGCGATGCAAAAATAATTATTTTTTCTATAAAATAGTTTTTATCGTATAAAAGCGCCAAAATATAAAAAATGATATAAATGAGGTATCACTGTAATCGTACTGACCCGAAGAATAAAACTGCTTTATCCATTTTACCAAACGTGGAACGGTATAAACGCCTCCCCCAAAAGAAATTCATGAATAGCTGGTTTTTGGTCATTCTGCCTCACAAAAATCGGAATAAAAAGCGATCAAAAAATGTCACGTGCCCGAAAATGTTACAAATAAAAACGTCAACTCGTCCCGCAAAAAACAAGACCTCACATGACTCTGTGGACCAAAATCTGGAAAAATTATAGCTCTCAAAATGTGTTAATGCAAAAAATATTTTTTGCAATAAAAGCATCTTTCAGTGTGTGACGGCTGCCAATCATAAAAATCCGCTAAAAAACCCGCTATAAAAGTAAATCAAACCCCCCTTCACCACCCCCTTAGTTAGCGAAAAATTAAAAAAATGTATTTATTTCCATTTTTCCATTAGGGCTAGGGTTAGGGCTAGGGTTAGGGCAAGGGCTAGGGTTAGGGTTGGGGCTAAGGTTAAGGCTACAGTTAGGGTTGGGGCTAAAGTTAGGGTTAGGGTTGGGGCTAAAGTTAGGGTTAGAGTTTGGATTACATTTACGGTTGGGATTAGGGTTGGGGGTGTGTCAGGTTAAGGGGTGTGGTTAGGGTTACCTTTGGGATTAGGGTTAGGGATGTGTTTGGATTAGGGTTTCAGTTATAATTGGGAGGTTTTCACTGTTTAGGCACATAAGGGGCTCTAAAACGCGACATGGCGTCCGATCTCAATTCCAGCCAATTCTGCGTTGAAAAAGTAAAACAGTGCTCCTTCCCTTCCGAGCTTTCTCGTGCGCCCAAACAGGGGTTTACCCCAACATGTGGGGTATCAGCGTACTCGGGACACATTGGACAACAACTTTTCGGGTCCAATTTCTCCTGTTACCGTTGGGAAAATACAAAACTGGAAGCTAAAAAATTATTTTTGTGGAAAAAAAAAAAGATTTTTTATTTTCACGGCTCTGTGTTATAAACTGTAGTGAAACACTTGGGGGTTCAAAGATCTCACAACACATCTAGATAAGTTCCTTGGGGGGGTCTAGTTTCCAATATGGGGTCACTTGTGGGGGGGGTTTATACTGTTTAGGTGCATTAGGGGCTCTGCAAACGCAATGTGACGCCTGCAGACCAATCCATCTAAGTCTGCATTCCAAATGACGCTCTTCCCTTCCAAGCTGTGCCATGCGCTCAAACAGTGGTTCCCCCCACATATGGGGTATCAGCGTACTCAGGACAAATTGGACAACAACTTTTGGGGTCCAATTTCAACTGTTACCCTTGGAAAAATACAAAACTGGGGGCTAAAAAATAATTTTTGTGGAAAAAATAAAAAATTTTATTTTCACAGCTCTGCATTATGAACTGTAGTGAAACACTTGGGGGTTGAAAGCTCTCACAACACATCTAGATGAGTTCCTTAGGGGGTCTAGTTTCCAAAATGGTGTCACTTGTGGGGGGTTTCAATGTTTAGGCACATCAGTGGCTCTCCAAACGCAACATGGCGTCCCATCTCAATTCCTGTACATTTTGCATTGAAACAAACGGCGCTCCTTCCCTTCCGAGCTCTCCCATGCGCCCAAACAGTGGTTTACCCCCACATATGGGGTATCAGCGTACTCAGGACAAATTGTACAACAACTTTTGTGGTCCAATTTCTTCTCTTACCCTTGGGAAAATAAAAAATTGGGGGTGAAAAGATCATTTTTGTGAAAAAATATGATTTTTTATTTTTACGGCTCTGCATTATAAACTTCTGTGAATCACTTAATGGGTCAAAGTGCTCACCACACATCTAGATAAGTTCCTTAGGGGGTCTACTTTCCAAAATGGTGTCATTTGTGGGGGGTTTCAATGTTTAGGCACATCAGGGGCTCTCCAAACGCAACATGGCGTCCCATCTCAATTCCAGTCAATTTTGCATTGAAAAGTCAAATGTCGCTCCTTCGCTTCCGAGCTCTACCATGCGCCCAAACAGTGGTTTACCCCCACATATGGGGTATCGGCGTACTCAGGACAAATTGTACAACAACTTTTGTGGTCCATTTTCTCCTGTTACCCTTGGTAAAATAAAACAAATTGGAGCTGAAGTAAATTTTTTGTGAAAAAAAGTTAAATGTTCATTTTTATTTAAACATTCCAAAAATTCCTGTGAAACACCTGAAGGGTTAATAAACTTCTTGCATGTGGTTTTGAGCACCTTGAGGGGTGCAGTTTTTAGAATGGTGTCACACTTGGTTATTTTCTATCATATGGACCCCTCAAAATGACTTCAAATGAGATGTGGTCCCTAAAAAAAAAAATGGTGTAAAAATGAGAAATTGCTGGTCAACTTTTAACCCTTATAATTCCATAACAAAAAAAATTTTGGTTCCAAAATTGTGCTGATGTTACTTATTAAGTATTTTGTGTGACATATCTCTGTGATTTTATTGCATAAAAATTCAAGGTTGGAAAATTGCGAAATTTTCAAAATTTTCGCCAAATTTCTGTTTTTTTCACAAATAAAAGAAGGTAATAGCAAAGAAATTTTATCACTATCATGAAGTACAATATGTCACGAGAAAACAGTGTCAGAATCACCAGGATCCGTTGAAGCGTTCCAGAGTTCTAACCTCATAAAGGGACAGTGGTCAGAATTGTAAAAATTGGCCCGGTCATTAACGTGCAAACCACCCTTGGGGGTGAAGGGGTTAAATAGCAGGAAAAACTTGAAAAATCCGCAAAAAAATGAACATTCTGCTTTTTTTACCACAATGCGTTTTTTCGCGGAAAAAAGCGCATCATGTGCACAAAAATTCCGGAATGCATTCTAAATGATAGGATGCATATGTATGCGTTTTTATGGTTTTTTATCTCGTTTTTATCGCGAAAATTCCTGAACGTGTGCACATACCCTTAATCAGCGCATTTCGAGTTCTATATATGACTTCTTCCTTAGGAAATACCACACACCTATCATACCTTTATGTTTGTGGTATTTCCTGAGGAAGAAGTCATATATAGACTTTGAAACGCATTGAATAAAAACACCATTCCTTTTCATCAATGCGTCCCGATTTCCATTTGTTCAGCAGCGCGGACAATTGCCACAAAAATCCTTTAAACGGAGTACCACATCGTTAACAATCTTGTCTGGGTTCTGAATTAATGTGATGCTTATCTAACACTTGATAATATTTTTATTTTGTCTTTTGGGTACCTTATGTCTATTTGAGTCACTAGAATGTCAGGATGAGCTAAAGAAACATAGGGTTTGCTGGCCAAACCTCTTTTAACTTTTTTTGCCCTTGGCATAAACAGATGAGGGATTTTTGTTTTATTGGACAAGGTGTGCATTGTCAAGAAAATCTTTGTGGTGGAGTGAAATACAAAAAAATCAGCTATTCTGGCCTTTTTTTTTGTTTCATTTTTACAACGCCATTTTAATCAAGCAATCAACAGGTTAATTTTCTTTCTGAGTGTCACTATGATTACAATCCTCTATTGTTTCTTATGGTTTGCTCTTAAAAAAAATAAATAAATTTGGTTTGTGTTGCCAGGTTTTAGGACCCATAACTTTTGTTTTATTTTTCTGGAGATACAGCCATTTGATTCATTGTTTATTTTTTGCAGATAAAGTTTTATTAGTATGTATGACTGTTTGATCCAGATCCATCTGTTAGGCCGGGGTCACACTAGACCGTAATACGGATGAGTGCTATGCGATAAAAAAATCGCATAGCACTCGGCCCAATGTTAATCTATGCTCCAGCTCCCATCATCCGATATTTTCTCCACCGTATTTCGGATCCGAGGGAACTCGCAGCAGGCTGCGATTGTCAGCGTATCTCGGCCGAGACTCGCCAATGCAAGTCTATGGGTGCGAGAAAAAATCGGATTACACACGGACCATGCGTGTGCATTGCGAGAAATACGCAGCGGTGTTCTATAGAAAAGCCGGTAATTCAATTGCCGGCTTTGCATTTCTCCTTCACAAACCCGACAGGATATGAGACATGGTTTACATACAGTAAACCATCTCATAACCCCCTTTTTTTTTGCATATTCCACACTACTAATGTTAGTAGTGTGTATGTGCAAAATTTGGCCGCTGTAGCTGCTAAAATAAAGGGTTAAATGGCGGAAAAAATTGGCGTGGGCTCCCACGCAATTTTCTCCGCCAGAATGGTAAAGCCAGTGACTGAGGGCAGATATTAATAGCCAGGAGAGGCTCCATGGTTATTGGCCCCCCCGTGGCTAAAAACATCTGCCCCCAGCCACCCCAGAAAAGGCACATCTGGAAGATGCGCCTATTCTGGCACTTGGCCACTCTCTTCCCACTCCCTGTAGCGGTGGGCTATGGGGTAATGAAGGGTTAATGCCACCTTGCTATTGGAAGGTGACATTAAGCCAGATTAATAATGGAGAGGCGTCAATTATGTCACCTATCCATTATTAATCCAATTGTTTGAAAGGGTTAAAAAACACACACACACATGATTTAAAAGTATTTTAATGAAATAAACACAGCGGTTGTTTTAATAATTTATTGCTCTCTCAATCCATTTTCAGACCCTCGCTTGGCAAAACAATAAACACACAATATACATACCCTCTCTGATGTCCTATCACGTCCCACGAGGTAATCCATCTGGAGGGGTTAACTAATATTACAGGCACGAGCTGCGATAAACCACTCGCTCGTGCCTGTAATCCCCGGGTGCTGAAAGGAAAGCAGTGATCTATACTTACATTCAGTCGCGGTGATGCGCCCTCTGGTGGATGTTCTCATGAACTGCAGCCTGGGAACTTTTTCCCACGCTCCAGGTCATATGAGGACATCCACCAGGGGGCGCATCACTGCGACTGAAGGTAACTATAGGTCATTGACCTACATTTCCTTCAGTCGCGGTGATGCGCCCCCTGGTGGATGTCCACATATGACCTGGAGCGTGGGAAAAAGTTCCCAGGCTGCAGTTCATGAGAACATCCACCAGAGGGCGCATCACCGCGACTGAATGTAAGTATAGATCACTGCTTTCCTTTCAGCACCCGGGGATTACAGGCACGAGCGAGTGGTTTATCGCAGCTCGTGCCTGTAATATTAGTTAACCCCTCCAGATGGATTACCTCGTGGGACATGATAGGACATCAGAGAGGGTATGTATATTGTGTGTTTATTGTTTTGCCAAGCGAGGGTCTGAAAATGGATTGAGAGAGCAATAAATTATTAAAACAACCGCTGTGTTTATTTCATTAAAATACTTTTAAATCATGTGTGTGTGTGTTTTTTAACCCTTTCAAACAATTGGATTAATAATGGATAGGTGACATAATTGACGCCTCTCCATTATTAATCTGGCTTAATGTCACCTTCCAATAGCAAGGTGGCATTAACCCTTCATTACCCCATAGCCCACCGCTACAGGGAGTGGGAAGAGAGTGGCCAAGTGCCAGAATAGGCACATCTTCCAGATGTGCCTTTTCTGGGGTGGCTGGGGGCAGATGTTTTTAGCCACGGGGGGACCAATAACCATGGACCCTCTCCTGGCTATTAATATCTGCCGTCAGTCACTGGCTTTACCATTCTGGCGGAGTAAATTGCGCGGGAGCCCACGCCAATTTTTTCCGCCATTTAACCCTTTATTTTAGCAGCTACAGCGGCCAAATTTTGCACATACACACTACTAACATTAGTAGTGTGGAATATGCAAAAAAAAGGGGATATGAGATGGTTTACTGTATGTAAACCATATCTCATATCCTGTCGGGTTTGTGAAGGAGAAATGAGAAGCCGGCAATCGAATTACCGGCTTTTCACAGATATCGCGCTGAATGAAATATAAATACAGAATATATATATATATATGTGTCTCAATGACATATATATATATATATATATATATATATATATATATATATATATATATATATATATATATATATATATATATATATATATATATATATATACACTGTATATATGTTTTCCCGACCATTTGAGCACATAAATCCATTAGATGTCGGTTTTGCAAGCTTGCGAGAAAATCTCGGCATACGGATGCCATACGGATGTCACACGGATCATTTGATGCGAGGAAATCGCATCCTCGCACTGCACACGGATCACTGTTTTTGAAACATTTGTGCGATTCTCGGCCGTGAAAAACGGACCGTTTTTTTATACGTTAAGTGTGTCCCCGGCCTTATGCAGAGGCCCTTTCTGCATACATGGAGACAAGACATAGCGTTGATCCTCACACTATAAATACTCAGATGCCGCTCAGTAATGAAAGCATGATGTTAGAAGATTGAAAAAGGGCGATCACTCCCTCTGTCAGCCCATTGGCTCTCCCGTAATGTGATATCATGGGGTCTCGACTGGCTGCTATGGTTCAGCAATGTCCTCAGTGTCTGCCTTCTCCCTCTGCCAATCTGAGCCCAAGGCGAGGCATGATAGTCTGTCAAACAGTGTCATGTTAGATAATGCATATGTTTTACCGTGTAATATCAATACACTGGATTGGCAGTATTCAGTGTTCTCAGACAGTGCAGTGTTGTCCCCAGGAGCCGCATGTATGGGAACACTTTCTGGTCCCTCTTTACTCACTAAGCAGTGAGATCATTGAAGAGAGACAAGGAAGTGTTCTATTCACTTGGCTCCTGAGAATTCCGCAATGATCATGTTATCATGCTTGTCCCTGCAGGACAGCAGCTTCTCTATCACTTTTACACTGTACTTTTGCTCTGATCAGCGCATTCTCGCTCCAATCACAACACAGACCAGTGTGACAACAGTAGATAGTGATGCTGCAGACAAGCAGAGAAACGTTTACTAATAAAGCAGCACTATGTCCCTGCGAGCAGCCTGCTACTAGTCTCGCTGCCTGCGCTTTAAGGTACCTTCACACGAAGCGACGCTGCAGCGATAGCGACAACGATGCCGATCGCTGCAGCGTCGCTGTTTGATCGCTGGGGAGCTGTCACACAGACTGCTCTCCAGCGACCAACGATGCCGAGGTCCCCGGGTAACCAGGGTAAACATCGGGTTGCTAAGCGCAGGGCCGCGCTTAGTAACCCGATGTTTACCCTGGTTACCAGCGTAAAAGTAAAAAACCAAACAGTACATACTCACCTGCGCGTCCCCCAGCGTCTGCTTCCTGACACTGACTGAGCTCCGGCCCTAACAGCACAGCGGTGACGTCACTCAGTAACAGCTCAGTAAGTGTCAGGAAGCAGACGCTGGGGGACGCGCAGGTGAGTATGTACTGTTTACCAAGCCCTGCGCTTGGTAACCCGATGTTTACCCTGGTTACCAGTGTAAAACATCGCTGGTATCGTTGCTTTTGCTTTCAAACACAACGATACACGGCGATCGGACGACCAAATAAAGTTCTGGACTTTATTCAGCGACCAGCGACATCACAGCAGGATCCTGATCGCTGCTGCGTGTCAAACTAAACGATATCGCTAGCGAGGATGCTGCAACGTCACGGATCGCTAGCGATATCGTTACAAAGTCGTTTCGTGTGAAGGTACCTTAAGAGTTATACATAGTGCAGAGGGAGGGTTCAGTAAGAAGGTTTGCAATCCACAAGATGGACGCACTCTTCCCTTGAAAAATATTTATAAAAAAGTAAAGGTTTTTCGATGGATACTGACTTTCAAAGCAGTCAGTATCCAAAAAAGTAAGCACTTGCAATCATATTTTTTAATAAAACTAGATTTTTGCCAATAGGTTCTCTTTTAGGGCTGGGCACTGATCTGCATGAGAATCTGCCTCCAGAGCTTATTTTAAATAAAAGGAGGAGTTACCAGTGTGATACATGTAAGGAACATAGAACAGTAGAACTGAACTTTGTCTAATAGCAAACATATTAGCAGCTGCAGATCTCACAGCTCTGCTGTATTGCAACAATGGCTGCCTGTCAGGTATAATGACACATACAGTCATGGCCAAAAGTATTCACACCCCTGCAATTCTGTCGGATAATACTCAGTTTCTTCCTGAAAATGATTGCAAACACAAATTCTTTGGTATTATTATCTTCATTTAATTTGTCTTAAATGAAAAACCACAAAAGAGAATGAAGCAAAAAGCAAAACATTGATCATTTCACACAAAACTCCAAAAATGGGCCAGACAAAAGTATTGGCACCCTCAGCCTAATACTTGGTTGCACAACCTTTAGCCAAAATAACTGCAACCAACTGCTTCCGGTAACCATCAACGAGTTTCTTACAATGCTCTGCTGGAATTTTAGACCATTCTTCTTTGGCAAACTGCTCCAGGTCCCTGATATTTGAAGGGTGCCTTCTCCAAACTGCCATTTTTAGATCTCTCCACAGGTGTTCTATGGGATTCAGGTCTGGATTCATTGCTGGCCACCTTAGAAGTCTCTAGTGCTTTCTCTCAAACCATTTTCTAGTGCTTTTTGAAGTGTGTTTTGGGTCATTGTCCTGCTGGAAGACACATGACCTCTGAGGGAGACCCAGCTTTCTCACACTGGGCCCTACATTATGCTGCAAAATTTGTTGGTAGTCTTCAGACTTCATAATGCCATGCACACGGTCAAGCAGTCCAGTGCCAGAGGCAGCAAAGCAACCCCAAAACATCAGGGAACCTCCCCCATGTTTGACTGTAGGGACCGTGTTCTTTTCTTTGAATGCCTCTTTTTTTCTCCTGTAAACTCTATGTTGATGCATTTGCCCAAAAAGCTCTACTTTTGTCTCATCTGACCAGATAACATTCTTCTAAAACGTTTTAGGCTTTTTCAGGTAAGTTTTGGCAAACTTCAGCCTGGCTTTTTTATGTCTCCGGGTAAGAAGTGGGGTCTTCCTGGGTCTCCTACCATACAGTCCCTTTTCATTCAGACGCCGACGGATAGTAAGGGTATGTGCACACGTTGCGGATTTCTTGCAGAAATTTCCTGAAGAAAACCGGAAATTTTCTGCAAGAAATCCGCATTTTTTTTTTTGCGTTTTTTTTCCGTTTTTTTCGCGTTTTTTTAGCATTCTGCAAGCGTAATTAGCTTGCAGAATGCTAAAGTTTTCCAAGCGATCTGTAGCATCGCTTGGAAAACTGACTGACAAGTTGGTCACACTTGTCAAACATACTGTTTGACAAGTGTGACCAACTTTTTACTATAGATGCAGCTTATGCCGCATCTATAGTAAAAGATAGAATGTTTAAAAATAATAAAAAAAATAAAAAAATGCTTATACTCACCCAGACATCTCATCAGCGGCGTCCGTTCCTCTTCCTAGCTGGTCTGTGCGCACAGGACCTTCCGTGACGTCACGGTCACGTGAGCGGTCACATGACCGCTCACGACCAATCACAGGACAGTGACGTCA
This sequence comes from Ranitomeya variabilis, assembly GCF_051348905.1. NCBI lineage: Eukaryota > Metazoa > Chordata > Amphibia > Anura > Dendrobatidae > Ranitomeya > Ranitomeya variabilis. The sequence continues at coordinate 99,093,286 of NC_135238.1, read as the reverse complement.
TCGGCGAGGTCCTTCAGCGTACATCAGCTACAGGAACCGAACGGCAGCGTGCAGTGGAGGCGGGAAGACATCGAGGGTGAGTATAGGACTATTTTTTATTTTAATTCTTATTTTTTGACCACTTATATGGTGCCCAGTCCGTGGAGGAGAGTCTCCTCTCCTCCACCCTGGGTACCAACCGCACACAATCTGCTTACTTCCCGCATCGTGGGCACAGCCCCGTGCGGGAAGAAGGCAGATCAATGCACTCCTAGGTGTGCGGAATCCCCTGCAATTCCGCATTTTAATGAACATGTTGCTTTTTTTTCCGCGATGCGATTTTTTTCGCGGAAAAAAAGGCTACATTTGCACAAAAAATGCGGAATACACTTAAAATAATAGGAGGCATATGTAAGCGTTTTTTTCGCGTTTTTATCACGTTTTTATAGCGAAAAAACGCGAAAAAAACGCGAAAAATACTTAACGTGTGCACATGGCCTAAGGGTTGACACTGTTGTACCCTCGGACTGCAGGGCAGCTTGAACTTGTTTGGATGTTAGTTGAGGTTCTTTATCCAACATCCGCACAATCTTGCGTTGAAATCTCTTGTCAATTTTTCTTTTCCGTCCACATCTAGAGAGGTTAGCCACAGTGCCATGGGCTTTAAACTTCTTGATGACACTGCGCACGGTAGACACAGGAACATTCAGGTCTTTGGAAATGGACTTGCAGCCTTGAGATTTCTCATGCTTCCTCACAATTTGGTTTCTCAAGTCCTCAGACAGTTCTTTGGTCTTCTTTCTTTTCTCCATGCTCAATGTGGTACACACAAGGACACAAGACAGAGGTTGAGTCAACTTTAATCCATGTTAACTGGCTGCAAGTGTGATTTATTTATTGCCAACACCTGTTAGGTGCCACAGGTAAGTTACAGGTGCTGTTAATTACACAAATTAGAGAAGCATCACATGATTTTTCGAACAGTGCCAGTACTTTTGTCCACCCCTTTTTTATGTTTGGTGTGGAATTATATCCAATTTGGCTTTAGAACAATTATTTTTGTGTTTTTTTCATTTAAGACAAATTAAATGAAGATAATGATACCAAAGAATTTGTGTTTGCAATCATTTTCAGGAAGAAACTGAGTATTATCTGACAGAATTGCAGGGGTGTGAATCTTTTTGGCCATGACTGTAGCTTACCAGTGAGATCGGGAGAGCTAAGAGCGGCTATTACACATCACACTGGTAACTCCCTATTTTATTTATAATAATCTCTGGAGGCAGATTCTCATGCAGATCAGTGTCCAGTCCTTGAACTGGAACAGTTCATTTACATAGAAGAAAAATTTGGATTTTTTTGGAATAAGACTTTGGATTACAGATCACAAGGTATCTTTTTATACAGCATCCTATGACCTACAAGCTCATATTGACAGCTTAGGTGGGTTGATCCAACTGACAGATTCCCTTTAATTGCATTAATTTACCAACCAAAGCTTTAGCCTTCAGTTTGTGTGTTTAATATGTGTTCAATCCTTCTTTGATTATTTACAGGTTTAGAAAGTGTATTTTACTCACTGAAAGCGCTATGGCTGGTGATTGTCTAGAAAGAACACTAATAAATATTTCAGAAGTTGAGGAGTTCGAAAATGAGACAAGAAGTGGAATAGATGATTGGGAGGAGCACAGCAGTGAATCAAGTTTCTTGTATGAGGTAAATTGCATTTAATCAAATAAATTATTTGGAATCTTTTGAACCTTAACTGAAACATTATATAATTTGATACACAAATAGTGGATAGGTAATATATCTAACAATAATAAGAGCAAAATATTACTCTTGCGTTATTGCAATTTTTTAGAAAATACAACACTATCTTAGTACCCAATTTTGATAATTTGATATAATTGATCCATCAAGTGACATCTACTCTATTGTCTGTTTCTATAAACAAGAGGAACGGAGATAAATTTTTTTCTTCAATGTATTACTAAAATAGCATTGTTTAATAGTCCTGTATAGCTGTAAAACAGTTGAATTGGTTTTCATGCCTGGTCAAACATAATTTTAAAAGAAAACAAACAGCTATGTTCACTTTCAGAGCACCTTTTTTATTGCGCCAATACATTTTCATTTACAAAAGCAACTGCGAAAAAGTTTTTATATAAAGTGAACCAGTCACCATGAAAATGCTGCTCAAGCTGCAGGTATCCTGCTAGAGTAGGTGGAGTTGAGCAGATTTATATTAGTTTTGTGCTCTAGGGCATCATGTATCGAGTAGCAGCAAAGGAGAGATCAGACAGCATCCAAAGATACTTAACAGACAAGCGAGGCTCTGCCCCAGATCAAGATTCTAAAATGGTTTTTGATGCTCGCTTTCGTGCTGCCGCCTCCCCTTTCTCACAAGTTGATATCTCCAGGGAAAATGTGATAGAAGACGCAGGAAGGAGAGACACCCACTCTAACACCTCTTCTATACTTTCCTCAAGCTCTGCTAATGCCCCTGTGGTTGACACCATCTCAGAATCTGATTTTTTTCCATAATCAATGCCAAAGATCTCCATTCTCAAATGGAGAATATTCTGACCAAAACAGATATGGAAGGTTATATTACCCGCTTGGAAAATCTATATAAGTTTGAGATACGAGGCCTGAAGGCGTCAATCTCACAAGTCGCCAATAGAGTGACCCAGTTGGAATCTTCCTCTGCCGCAGAACAAAAGGGGCAAAGTCAAACAATAGAATGCCATTGTACACAGATTGACTCATTATTTGAAAAAACAGTAGAAAAAATGGAAGCGCACTTACCCTGGTGGGATACAAATCACTTTATTGGGACATTCTGAAAAGCAGACAGCAGGGAGGAATGTGGTCAGCTACGGACAATGGCCGTTTCGTGCCTGGTTGCACTTGAACGGGTCCTGACGCTGAACAGATTAGGGGAGTGTTTTATAGACCTAATGAGTCAAAAAACTCCTCCCCACCTGTGTTCAAAACATAAACAGTGTGACGTTTAAAAACAACAATAGTGCATTAAAAACCAAATTCTTTTGACATAAATTATGCTGGGATTAGACACTTGAAAGGACAATATATATGTTACAAGAAAACGGACATATCCACCTTTTCGTTCAGGCCTGACGGTCCTGCCGCGTCTGCGCGCAGAATCCATTTAGCCTCCCTGCGAAGTAGGAGGCGGCACAGATCGCATACTTCGCAGGGAGGCTAAATGGATTCTGTAACATATATATTGTCCTTTCAAGTGTCTAATCCCAGCATAATTTATGTCAAAAGAATTTGGTTTTTAGTGCACTATTGTTGTTTTTAAACGTCACACTGTTTATGTTTTGAACACAGGTGGGGAGGAGTTTTTTGACTCATTAGGTCTATAAAACACTCCCCTAATCTGTTCAGCATCAGGACCCGTTGAAGTGCAACCAGGCACGAAACGGTCGTTGTCCGTAGCTGACCACATTCCTCCCTGCTGTCTGCTTTTCAGAATGTCCCAATAAAGTGATTTGTATCCCACCAGGGTAAGTGCGCTTCCATTTTTTCTACTGTTTTTTCATTGGATTTTGTGCATATTTCTTGGAAGTCGCATCCCACAGTACAGTTGTGGAGGAGTTGTACAGCCGTTGCCAACCTCTATATATTTGCTGGGCTGCGAGCTAAAAGGCTCTGCCGTGGGGCTTTCTTATATCATCAGTGCGGACGTGTGTGTTTTCTTTTTATGGACTTGACTCATTATTTGATATGATAGAGGGGCTCGAGAATCGAAACCGCCGCAATAATACTCTCATACAGTGTTTACCTGAAGCAACTGGCACGGCCGATCTTATTCCCACCCTTTGTGGCATATTTAATACGCTCCTGGAAAGGCCACCTACCAAAGATGTACTTATTGGCAGAGCACACCAAGCTTTAAGACCCCGCAACAATGACTCGGACATCTCCAGAAATGTAATTTGCAGAGTTCATTATTTCAACACCAAAGAAGAAATTGAGACAGTCTCGGTCCAAAGGACCTATGGATTTTGATGGGGTCCATTTACATTTTATGGCGGACTTATCTAGGTCAACCTTAGCAAAACATAGGGCTCTGCGCCCACTGTTGGAAGTTTTTAGAGAAAGAAATGTCCCCTACTCGTGGGGTTTTCCCTTCCAAGTACAAGTGTGCAACCAGCATGTAACTTTCTTTCTGAGGAACCCACACTGATTGCGGTCATTCCTAGAGGACCTGGATGTGCCATAAATTTCCATCATGGATTGGCTCGCAAACCCATTTACTCCTTCGGAGTCCTACGTGAATTGTCGACAAGTACAACAATACCAAACACCCAGAAGACGATCATCCTCTCGTTCTTGTCCAGTTGAACATTGATATCTTTGGTTGTTTCTGTTTCATTCTAGGAGATTCAATTAAAGCGTGTCTGTTGAATTTTGTATGTCACTCACCAAGTTCCTTTTTTAGTGTTTATATTGTGGACTTAAGCTCACCGTAAATCCTTGCATTAAAATAAAACCATTAATCTTTATTATAACTATTAAAAATGTCCCAATATCAAAAAGAACTAAGACTACAACACCAGAAAAAGTAGAATAAACACCGCAGGGAGGTGCCTATCCCTGTACTGGCCCGAGTCTCCCTATCTGCCAGTGTTGGTTGGCACCCTAGAAACCTGCGCAATGGCACCCCCGCTCCACGACGGTTCTCCCTGCTGGCCCTATATAGCCCTGTTTATGGCAGGGAGGTGAAAAAGGTATTTAGTAGGTGGGATAGAAAGAATATATATGGAAATGTCTTCAATTGATGGCATATGAAATCGATGTGCACTATCTCTCTGTCTCTTCGAATAGATGTACAGATCCTCTCTGATGATGATCTATCCTATATAGAGAGTATGTATTAGAGATGTCTTAGATTAATAGCATGCACACTAAATATATACTCTTTCTCCATCTCTTCAATAATATGCATAGACCCTCCTTACTTGATGATAATCTGTCCTATGTTCTAATATGGCTACCTGTGGGAGTAGATACCCTGGGACCACAAGAATGGTGTCTCCACTCGTCCAAAAAGATAACGCTATACCCTTATTAAAAAAGTACTAGGTATCAATAGTGTTTTAATCAGAATATTTAAGTGTAGAACATGTATTAGGACAAAAGGAAAGTGACTCAGTCCAATCTAGACTAACTTAGCTAGTGTATAAAAAGGTGGTAGTAGATAGTGGAGCAGAATTAGTTAACAGATATAGTCATACAACCGTGCCAAGATTGCAATTACCGTTTGTCCTTTAATAGGATCTCCTGTATATTCTATCTAATGTACAATACAGATATCAAACAATTCAAATAAACATTTTGACACGTATAACCATCAAAAGAGCTCCTCCACTCCTCTACATGTGTATATATACAGCACAACTCTATATAGCACAGCAATATATGCCAACACCACCTAAAAAAACAAACTAAAAACCAATGACACTCCAAGCTGCACTGCAACCCAATGCGTTTCCCCCTTTCCAAGGTTCATCAGGAGTATGATACAAAGCAAAGAGTACTTAGCTCAAAGTTGTCCTGAATTCAAAACGTGCTCAATGGCCAGATAACTGTACTCTTTGCTTTGTACCATACTCCTGATGAACCTTGGAAGAGGGGAAGCGCAGAAGACCGGGCTGAGATACCTACAGCGACTGGAGGGTTTTATGGAAGGCCTTTTGATTTTAGGGGGAGACCTCAACCTGACTATGGATAAGATGTGGGACTCCTCAGTGGGTACATCTGATGCCCCATACACAATTATCCTCCTGGAAAAAAAAAAACAATCTCTTCAAATTGCAGACAGTGGATGTGTGGCGTGTCATACATCATAAAGATAGAGATTACACCCATTACTCATCAGTTCACAACCCATATAGTAGAATCGACTTTTGGTTAGTCATCACTTTCTTAGCTGGGGTCCCTGCGCTTGTGTGGGCACTATGACCTGGTCAGACCATGCTCCCATCTTTACTTGCCAGCCATCCATCTCTGTACCACTCCCATGGCATTGGCTTTTAAACCCAAACCTTCTTGAAGACATTAACACCAAAATGCTGTAGAACAAGCCATCTCTGAGTTTTTGCATCATCACAGAATGAACGATACCCCCTCCCCATCCATTGAGAAGCTCTAAAATGTTTAATTAGGGGTGTCCTAATCAAAGAAGGCACTCGACTTAAGAAAGCAAAATCCCATGTGATAGAAAAACTTTTGAAGCAAATACATTCCCTTCCTTGAACAAGCCCATAAAGATCCATCTGCTGACATCTTGATTACCTTGAACAAGCAAAAAGATGACCTGAAGGGACTTCTAGACCAAAGCTACTCAAAACATAGGGAAAGGTTACAGCAGTTCTTATATGAATTTGCAGCCAAAAGTGGTGGCCCTCTAGCTAGAAGCATCCATCCTAAAGTCCCAACTACATTTATCCAATCGATACAGGATTCTACAACATCTGTAATCAATGAATCCAAACAAATTGCTGAGGCATTCAAAGGATATTATAGCTCCCTGTATAATATTGAGGGCTAATATGTAGATATGTCACCAACCCAACTTAATTTGAAAATTGATCAATACATGATAGACACCTTATCTGCCCTCAATACCGGATGACACAAAGGCATCCCTAGAGCAATCATTTGAAGAAGAGGAGATTCTTCAGGTCATCAAAAGCTCACCATTTAATAAATGCCCAGGTCCAGATGGTTACTCTGCCAAATTTTATAAAACATTTGTTACCCAATTAACACCATTTTTAACCAAAGTATTTAAGGCTAGTTTCACATTAGCGTTTAAATCTGCAGCGTTTACTCCGCATACGTAGGTGGTGGAATAAACGCGGCATTGTTTAGACGTATGCGTTACCGCATGCGGTTAAAAAAATGCCGCGTTTGTACGCGTTTATATGCGTTTTTTCATGCGTTTGCGTTTTTGGTGCGCATGATGAGAAATTTCACAAGAGAAAAATCAAGATAACCAGACACCGCCAATGTGACTACAGAGGGCGTGTATTATGGGATTTCTTTATATAGACCCCTGAACAGCTGGAATCTTCAGATTTTGCTCCTGTATCCTGTGTCCTGATGGATCTTCGCATGGAGAGCTTTTATTTCAACCTGGATTTAAGCATCAAGCTGTTTCTTGCCTGTGCTTTAGCTTGGGAGCAAGACAGAAATCGCGAAAGATGGAGAAGGAGACAACGTAGGCGTTTTTGGAGACACCCCATTATCGAACTACGTGAGAGCCGTGGAGCCTATCACATGCTGTATGGCGAGCTTAATGCCAACCCGGAGAAATTCCATGAATATACAAGGATGTTGCAAGACTCGTTCCGGGATTTGCTTGCTCGTGTCCAAGGAGCCATACGGAGACAGGACACCCAGCTCCGTAGAGCGATTCCACCGGAGGAACATCTGCTGGTTACATTAAGGTACGTTCCAAATCTAAAAGAATGACAGTCCAAATTTTGTGTTTTCTGACATGTATGTTTTGGGTATTTTCCTTTCTTTCTTTAGCGTAACCACACCATAAATAGAATAGTTTGTAATTTTTGGGGGGTTTCTTTTTCTTACAGATTTCTGGCAACCGGAGAGAGTTCATCATCCCTCCACTACCAATACCGTCTTGGAATATCCACCCTGTCCGGAATAGTTGTGGACACCTGTCGGGCTTTGTGGAGCGTACTCCGGGATGAGTTTAGACCCCTACCCACCGTCGACATGTGGCTTGAAATTGCGAAAAAATTCTGGAGTGTGTGTGATTTCCCCAACTGTTTAGGAGTGGTGGATGGCCAGAACAGGATCGGAGTATTTCAACTATTAAAAATATTTTTCTGTTGTGCCATGTGCCATGAGGCAATAGCTGATGCGAACTGTCACTTCATCGCCGTGGACATTGGAGCTTTTGGTCGTGGCAACGATTCCCAGACTTTCAAGAACTCGGATATGGGCCGCCGTGTGTATGGCAAAAATTTCAATTTTCCCCTCCACAACCTCTCCCTAACACTCAAGGTCACACCGATGCCATTTGTTATGGTTGGGGATGAGGCGTTTCAGATGTGTGAAAACCTACTGAAGCCCTATTCCAGTCGGGACTTGAACCACACTAGAAGGATCTTTACCTACAGACTGACCAGGGCTCGAAGAACAGTAGAGTGTACCTTTGGCATTCTGGTCTCTAAATGGCGCATTCTTGCATCAGCCATAAATCTAAAAGTGGAAACAGTCGACGAGGTGGTCAAAGCCTGTGTGGTTCTGCACAATTATATAATGGCTAAGGAGCAACCCAAAGTTGAACTGGATGGACCAGTTGCACACCCACTACCCAATTTCCAGCATGACCCGCTGCGGTCAACTGCAGCAGTTGGTCACATGCGGGACCAATTTGTTGCCTTTTTTTATTCAGATATTGGACGTGTGTCATGGCAGGACAATGTTGTGTAAATGTCCTGTTGTAATTCGATCTGTACCAGTAATTTTCTGAAATGATAACATTTCTCATTAATAAACTTTAGTTTTGGTTGTGTTGACTGTGTCTCCTATGTTTTTCCTCTACAAACCAAGGCTGTCCTAAAACTAGCAGTATTTGGTCTGTATTTAATATCAGTATTTGTAATCCAAAACCAGGAGTGGGTGATAAAGGCAGAGGTGCTAGTTATTATGTTAATATCATAATTTACTTATTGTTCCACTCCTTGTTTTGGCTTACAAATACTGATATAAAACACTGGCCACATACTGCTAGTGTTATGGCAGCCATGTTGCTTTATTGGTAAGCTTGTTGACTTCATTGCGTTCTGATTCTGTTCTGCTGTATCCATTGGACAGAGACTGAAGAGACAATGACTGTCACACTAAAGAGATCTATGCTCATCAAGTCAGGTGTCAGAAATAATGAATTCATGATGCACATACAGCTTCATGAATTCCCTACGTCTGACACCTGTGCAGGTGAGCATAGATATACCGTGTGTGATCACCATCGTCCCTTCAATTTGTGTGTAATAGATTATGTACACAGAAGAGAAAATGAAGGTTATACAAGGCAGTTCTCTACTCACCAGGTCAGGTGTCCTAACTAATGAGTTTTTTGACACCTGACCTGTTCAGTAGAGTTCTGTACTGTATGTCCGCCATTTTCTCTTTTGACTGCAACACTAGTCACAGACAAAGTAGAAAGAAGAGATTATGGAGATAATACAAGTATACATTTTTTGGCCCACCTCATATCTCTATACTAAAGACACACAAAACTGCAGTCTTTTTTTTTTTTTTTTATATAACTACTGGAGATATGATGTGGCCAAAAAATAAAGTGTGTGGCGAAGTTTCTTATTTGGCGCACGGTGTGTGTTGCCAGCGGCGGAAGACACAATAAACCAAACATAATTGGGGCAAATCAATTTTTTTTTATTTTTTAACAACCAAAAAATTTATTTAACTGCGCCGGCTTGGGGTAGAGTGATGTAAACGGGGGGTGTGAAGCACTGAGGCCTGGCTAACCGTGGACGACGCAGAGGTGGCAGGAGAAGGGGCAATGAAACTAGTAGGGTCTGGAAGTTCGGGGATGGGGCTTGACACATGAGAGGCTTGAGACACACTGGAAGGGTGAGACAAACCTGACATTACAGACACATTGGGAGGTAAAGGGGGAGGAATACTAAAAGTCCTCTGGGTTTTTTGGGGTTTTTTTTTTGGTTTGCCGGTTTCTGGGAAGCCTTGGTGGGCTCATATGGCGTGGTGTAGTAGTGGGTGATCTGTCAGGGTCCGGCTGCACCATGCCAGAGTCCATAGTGCTCGTAGAGCGTGCAGTCATGTCAGAGTCCATAGTGCTCGTAGAGCGTGCAGCCATGCCAGAGTCCATAGTGCTCGTAGAGCGTACAGCCATGCCAGAGTCCATAGTGCTCGTAGAGCGTGCAACCATGCCAGAGTCCATAGTGCTCGTAGAGCGTGCAGCCATGCCAGAGTCCATAGTGCTTGTAGAGCGTGCAGCCATGCCAGAGTCCATAGTACTCGTAGAGCGTGCAGCCATGCCAGAGTCCATAGTGCTCGTAGAGCGTGCAGCCATGCCAGAGTCCATAGTGCTTGTAGAGCATGCAGCCATGCCAGAGTCCATAGTGCTTTTAGAGCGTAAGGCCATGCCAGAGTCCTTCGTGCTCGTAGAACGTAAGGCCATGCCAGAGTCCGTAGCGCTTGTAGATTGTAAGGCCATGCCAGGGTCCTGCTGCATCGTGGTGGTGGTGGTACGCAAGGCCATGCCAGGGTCCTGCTGCATCATGGTGGTGGCGGTACGGAAGGCCATGCCAGGGTCCTGCTGCATCGTGGTGTCAGTGGAGGAGGTCCAAGCAGGAGCAGCGGTTGTCATGGTGGTGGCGGTGGGATGTCCAACTGCACTCGGCATGGTGGTGGTGCTGTAGTGGTGTCCAGCAGTGCTAGGAATTGAGGTGGCCGTGCACCGGTATGCAGCAGAGGTCGGTATTGAGGTTAATCGTGACAGTGAAGGCACAGGTGGATATGCCGACACTGTCTGCTGGAAATACCGACTCTGCTGCATAGCCTGCACGTAAGCAGCATTGCAGGCCTGCATGACACTCAGCTGGAGATCAGGAGTAAGGTGTTCCGACATGTCCTGCTTAATTTGGTTAAAAAAATGATGTGCTGGCCTCTGGAGGGCGGCTTTCACTTGGTCAAGGCTTTTGGTGACCTCCTGGATACGTGCATTCAAGAGGTTATGTGAAATATCCATTCGGTCACTCAAAGCCTTGATTGCGTCGTGTAAAACCGAGCTCAAGTGCAAAAACTCGGGCATGAGTGACCTGTCCGATGCCCTCTGCCGCTGCCGGGAGGAGCCCCCCCAAAAAAGGGCAGTGGAAGAGGACTGCGAAAGGGGAAGACCTGATGGACCAGCTCCCTGGTCTCCAGTTAGTGTGGAAGGCCCACTTGCTGCAGCGCTGCTGGATGGCTGGGACGGGTCTGTGGCTGTCGGATGAAGGACCGCTCCAGAACCTGGGCCAACAGTTGTGCTCCATGTGCTGTGAAAAAAGGAAAAAGAAAATTAATACCAAAAATTAACCAGACGCAAAATCCTGTGGAATAGAAATATACAGATTATGGCAATACAATTCAACCTAATGCAAGGGATAAATACTTACGTTCTCTGGGCAAGGACCGGTCTTAAAAATGCCAGAACTCGATGGTATTTGTATTTTCCGATTCTTGCTCCTGAACCACTGGGAACACGGCTCTCTTGACGCAGGTCCTTGTTGAAGCGGTCCTTCATCAAACGCCAACGTGTTTTGACTTTGGCCACTGTTAAAAAAAAAAAAAAAAAAAAAAAAGGTCAGAAAATGGACTTTTGGCCGTGCTCACACAACTGTGTGTGATGAGAGAAACTCCTGAGAGTTTCTTTCATCACACACAGTTGTGTGAGCACGGCCAAGGTCTCTGCTGCTTCACACTGCAGTGCAATACTTACCAAATGCATTTCGGACCCGAGTCGGGGCTTTGTCCCAGCCATCCCACATCTCTTTGGCCACCTCATTCCATAGGCGCCGGATCGTCACGTTGTTTGAGTGCAGTGGATCCCGGGTGTCCCACAACGGGACTCGCTCCTGGACCAGGGAGATGAGGAGGTCATTTTCAATTAGGTCATCCTCCCGCTGTGGAACCTAAAAATTAAATAAAGTCATTAAAGTTTAGTGAATTAACATAAGGAAAAAAAAAGAAAAAAGATGCTGAGAAATGGCATGAATAGGAAAGTCAACATACAAAAGGATTCCAGAAGAAAAAAAGTTAAGAAATAGGAATGGAAAGAAAAGAAAATTCAAGAATATTAGACTGAGGATACAGTAAACAGTCAGCCTTGTATACGTACCCGCTGACGTCTTTCCACCCGACCTTGAGTCCGCTGCTCCTGCCCAGTTTGTGCCGCAGTTGAAGAAGAGCTCTAAAATAATGAAAAATTCAAATTGTCACGTGTCGATGTGACAGTGAATACTTACCAATCTGACAAGGCAAGTACTCACCTCACTGACATGCTCGACTTCCGACTGCCCAGGACGAAACTCCTCATCAGAAGAAGAAGCAGAAGACATTCTGATGCATCCATTTTCCTAAAGCCGAGTTCGCATCTCGGCTTCAGGAAAATGGCCGCCGCGATCTCCATCTGCGCACGCGCGGCATCCCGCGGCCATTTTCCTGAAGCCCCGGGAAGCAGAGCACTCCATCTGCGCACGCGCGGCCTCAGGAAGATGGCCGCCCCCACCGATAAACCTCTGAATAACACAGATCACGCACTTTTTTTTGCCGTTGCGCAGTGCATTTGGCTGTTGCGCATGCGCAAACACTACGCCAACGCCGGGAAGATAAGCAAGAGGTGGGGGAGAAACAGCCATTTCACCACGCCCTTTTGACCAGACCTGCGTGATTGATAGCCGAAAACGGCGACTTTACTAAGGTATTTTGGCAGCAAAGGTGGGGAATCAGGGGATAATAAAGACACTTGTCCAGCACAGCTCAGGCCCTATTGAACACTATTTTTACCTCATATTGAAAAAACGGAGTGACAGGTTCCCTTTAAATTAATATTGATGTTATTATTATTATTATTTATTGTTATAGCTCCATTTATTCCATGGCGTTTTACATGTGAGGAGGGGTATACATAATAAAAACAAGTACAATAATCTTAAACAATACAAGTCATAACTGGTACAGGAGGAGAGAGGACCCTAGCCGCGAAGGCTCACATTCTACAAGGGATGGGTGAGAATACAGTAGGCGAGGATAGAGCTGGTCATGCAGCGGTTTGGTCGATCGGTGGTTACTGCAGGTTGTAGTCTTGTCGGAAGAGATGGGTCTTCAGGCTCTTTTTGAAGGTTTCGATGGTAGGCGAGAGTCTGATGTGTTGTGGTATAGGGTTCCAGAGTAGGGGTGATACGCGAGAGAAATCTTGTATACGATTGTGGGAAGAGGAGATAAGAGGGGAGTAGAGAAGGAGATCTTGTGAGGATCGGAGGTTGCGTGCAGGAAAGTACCAGGAGACGAGGTCACAGATGTATGGAGGAGACAGGTTGTGGATGGCTTTGTACGTCATGGTTAGGGTTTTGTACTGGAGTCTCTGGGTAATGGGGAGCCAGTGCAGGGATTGACAGAGGGGAGAGTCCAGGGAATAGCGGGGGGACAGGTGGATTAGTCGGGCAGCTGAGTTTAGAATAGATTGGAGGGGTGCGAGAGTGTTAGAGGGGAGGCCACAGAGCAGGAGGTTGCAGTAGTCAAGGTGAGAGATGATGAGGGCATGGACTAGGGTTTTTGCAGATTCTTGGTTGAGGATTGTACGGATTCGTGAAATATTTTTGAGTTGAAGTCGGCAGTAAGTGGAAAGGGCTTGGATATGTGGTTTGAAGGAGAGATTAGCGTCAAGGATTACCCCGGGGCAGCAAGCTTGTGGGACTGGGGAGAGTGGGCAGCCATTTACTGTAATGGATAGGTTCGTTGGGGGGGGTCGCGTGAGATGGGGGAAAGATGATGAATTCTGTTTTGTCCATGTTAAGTTTCAGAAATCTGGCGGCGAAGAAGGATGAAATAGTGGACAGGCATTGAGGGATTCTGGTTGGTTAGGGAGGTGATATCTGGTCCAGAGATGTAGATCTGTGTGTCATCAGCATAGAGGTGATACTGAAAGCCATGAGATTCTATGAGCTGTCCCAGGCCAAAGGTGTAAATGGAGAAGAGCAGGGGCCCTAAGACTGAACCTTGTGGGACTCCTACAGATAGGGGCGAGGTGAGGTGGTGGTGTTTGAGTGGGAGACGCTGAATGTTCGGTCAGTTAGGTATGACGAGACCCAGGATAGGGCCAAGTCTGTGATGCCAAGGGATGAGAGGGTCTGTAATAATAGGGAATGGTCCACTGTGTCAAAGGCAGCCGACAGGTCGAGGAAGACAGAGTAGTGTCGCTTGCTCTTGGCGGTTAAGAGGTCATTGGTGAGTTAGGGCAGTTTCAGTGGAATGGTGTGACCGGAAGCCAGATTGTAAGCGGTCAAAGAGGGAGCAAGAAGAGAGCTGGGAGGGCAGTTCAAGGTAGACGTGTTGTTCCAGTAGTTTGGAGGCATAGGGGAGAAGTGATATAGGGCGATAGCTAGATACAGAGGATGGATCAAGAGAGGGCTTTTTGAAGATAGGTGTGATGGAGGCATGTTTAAAGCTTGAGGGGAAAACACCAGTTGTTAGTGATAGGTTGAAGAGATGGGTTAGGGTTGGGATGAAGACTGTGGTGAGGTTTGGGATGAAGTGGGATGAGAGCGGGTCAAGTGCACAGGTGGTGAGATGCGATTTTGAGAGTAGAGTGGAGAGTTGATCTTCTGTAATGGTGGAGAAGTTGGTTTTGGAGGTGGAGGGCTGGGAAGTCGGGAGGAAGGGCTCTGGGGGTTGTTGACCAAAACTGTCTCTGATGTTATCAATGTTCTGCTTGAAAAATGAGGCAAAGTCTTCAGCTGAGATGAGGGAGGAGGTGCTGGGGGACGGGGGAGAGAATTAAAGGTTTTTAATAACTGTTTATGGTTGTGAGACAGGGAGGATATTAGAGATGAGAAGTAGGTTTGTTTAGCTGTGGCGAGTGTGGTCTTGAAAGTAGTGAGGGTCTGTTTGAATGTGATGAAGTACTCGTTGGAGTGGGATTTTTTCCATCTGCGCTCAGCAGCCCTGGAAGCTCACCTCAGTTCTTTGGTCAGGCTGGTGTGCCAGGGCTGTCTGTTGATTTTGCGAGCTTTGGTATGTGTAAGTGGGGCAGCAGATTCCAAAGCTACAGCTATTGTGGTGTTATATAGAGCGGCAGCGGCATCCGCATTGTGTAAGGAACTTATATCTGTGAGAGGGAGGAGGGATTCAGAGAATGAATGTAGGTCAAGATGTTAAACTTTTCTCTAAAATCATAGCGACCAGACTAGCCCCCTGATGGCTCCTATCATGCCCAGCGATCAAGTATGATTTGTGCCCCAGAGGGAGGCAAGAGACAACACGATTAAAACGATGCTGCTTATGTCCTACATGAAATTGAAAAAGATCCCACCATGCATTCTGTCGGTTGATGCTGAAAAAGCATTTGACTATGTTAGCTGGCAATTTCTACATGGTGCTCTTAAACAAATCAATTTAGGTCCCAACATTCTCAGCAAAATAATGGCTTTATTTCAAGACCCCCCTGCTAAGGTCCGTTTCAATGGCACCTATTCAGATTCTTTGAGTGTCGAATGGAATAAGACAGGGGTGTCCACTCTCCCCATTATTGTACGTTATTGTGGCAGAACATTTGGCAATGGCACTCAGGAAAAACTCCAATATTCTAGGAATCCCTGTCGGGCGCAAATCTCATAAATTGGCGCTATACACAGATTACCTTTTATTGTACATCACTAATCCTAAAACATCACTACCCTCTATTCTGAAAGAATTTGAGACATATAGTCGACTGAGTAATTCTAAGGTAAATCTGAGATTTTGAACATCAATATCCCACAGGAGGAAACAAAATTGTTTAAAAAGGGGTGCTTTCCTTTCCGTTTGTGTAATGGTTCTATGAAATATCTTGGGGTCCAATTGCCCTCAATTGTCCGAGCTCTTCCATCTGAATCATGAGCCTTTGTTTGGTCGTGTCAAAGCTGAACTCAAGGCTTATGATAAAACACGATTATCTTGGTTCAGTAGAATTAACGTATTAAAGATGGACATTCTTCCGAAACGGCTTTATGTATTTCAAGCGGATCCAATTGCACTCCCCTGTTCCTTTTTTAAACAACTAAATAGAGCCTGTAACAGTTTCATTTGGAGATTAAAAAGATTGACTGGCCATTACATTTTTGGCTAGATCTAAATCTCTAGGGGGGGCTGGCCTCCCGATTGTTCAACTCTTAACATGCTGGGTTGGATGGTGGCTTTGGTTTCATGGTGTGAATCAGAAGGGTTGGGTCACACTAGAGTTATTACTATTGTGCCGAGACTTAACTTCTCTACCCTGGATTTCTAAGCACTTTCATTCTTCAAAGGGACCACTCCCCCCATTAACAGTTGATCTTCTTAGAGTTTGGGGCCAATTGGTAAAGAAACTTAAGATTTCTAAGATTCCAGGACCTATGACACCGATCATTGACAATCCAGAATTCTCCCCTGGAGTTAGTGAGTAAATTCCTGGTCTTTAACTATAAAACTAGACTCCCATCAGGTTCTTGAAAATTTCATTAATTTACCATCTCTAAACAAGCTTAAAACTCTCTACCCCGATCAAACCATACCTTGGTTTTCATACCTCTAGTTCTGGTCTTTCTTTGATTCCCTTCAACCGTTCTCAGTGCTCGAGTCTGACCCTTCTCAGTTTGATTTGTTGCTGATCGGTGAAGTTGCACCCAAGCATACGATCTTCCAAATATATTATGTTTTGTCATCTCAGACTAATAGAGAGCTCCTACGGTTCAAGAAAGAGTGGGAGAGAGAGTTTGGGATGACCTTCTCACAGGAGCAATGGAGCAAATCTTTCTTTTGCACACATATACTTCCATTGGCTTGCAAAGCTCAAGAAAAAAATGACAAAATCATAACTAGAAGGTATTGTTGCCCAGCAGATCTTCATAAGATATTTCCCTCTGTCTCCAATAAATGCTGGAGATGTGAAAATGCTGAAGGCACTATGCTTAATATCTGGTGGGAATTCTATCAAATAAGTGGCCTCTGGAGCAAAGTCTTTGATGTTCACAAACACATTACAGGGAAATCATCATCTAGACCTCCCCAAATCGGACTTATTTCTATGATACCAGGATCTTTTAAATCTATCATAAGAGGATTTCTGAGACACTGTTTATCCGCCACTAGATCAGTCATTCCCAGACACTGGCGTTCTAGAATCACTCCATCTATCCAAGAATGGTCTCTTGAAATGGATTTTTTGTGTAGAATGGAATCACTCTCTTCTCATAATACAATTAGCTCAGACAACTTTTTCCATACTTGGCAAGGATGGATTTTTATTCAGAGATTCCCCGGAGTACTCCTCAATCCTTCTGTCATAATGAAGACACCATATATTGTATTTGTACATACCTGAATCTGGGTGGATTGCTCATCTCTTCCTTTCCCCTTAGGATCTCTTCTTGACTTATCTAATTGTTATAATTTTCTACTAAAAGTTATTTTCTTTCCTTTGTTAGGCTTGACACAGCCCAACTTGATTGCAAGAACTTAAATCGCATATCAAAATACCCCCTTTTTTAAGAAAAGTATGACATTAACAAATTGTTCATTGACGTTAACATATTATCTTGATACTTTTGAAACCTTTTGACAGTATCATTATGGTCTTTACCACTATAATGAAAACTATCTCTTTAGTTGTATTTAGAAATGTTGTAACTATATGCTGTTCTCAATTAATAAATAAACTAGTTTATGAAAAAAACAAAATAGTTTTGTGAGAAAAGACTTTGCATAACCTGTGTTTTCATCACTTAGACCTCTGCTCTTTCTGGTTTTCCAGTCCAGTGAGCTGTTTTATCAGTAACTGACCGCTTTCTCTATTTACAGTATGTTGCGGAAACCTCTCTTTACGGAGTGCTTGGGGGAGGAGACTCAAGGGGTCTTACATGTTTTAACAGGTTTGATCAAATTAAGGCAGCAACCCGTAAGAGACTAAGCATAAATACACACGTCTCCTTCTGTATAAAAAGCCTGTCTGCCGGAAAATCTGGGAGGAAAATGGAGGGGAGAGGGTGGCCTCTTATAGTCCGAATGTAGGCTTACTAGGGGTGATGGCAGTGGTGGAGCAGAGTCCCTTCCTCAGGAAGCCGGCGGTGGCAGAAGTCTGGCGATGCTATGGGCCTGGTATTGGGAGTGAGCTGAGTAGAGTGCATCATTGGTTTCCTGGTGACCATTTTCCTGAAGCCGTGGGCCACTGGAGGCATGGATTACATCGGATCAGGGAGTATACAGTGGTTTATTATTTTTATTTTTTTCCAGGTGATCGAGGGCTTCGGGGATTAGGTGTACGGTGAGTATATGCTGTATGTTGTATGTACTGTATGTCTGTGTATGTATTTTTTTTTTAAACACTTGAACACAGTAGCCGGATGATGGGACTACTTCTGTCCCAGCATCCGGCTACCTGTCGCTGTAGCAGGCATAGCCGCACACCCATGCACACACACAGGCACACACAAACACCCTCACACAGACACGCACGTCTTCTCTGCACACACAGTCTCCGCCCACACACACTTCCCCCTCCCACACACTCTTCCCCCTCCCACACACTCTTCCCCCTCCCACACACTCTTCCCCCTCCCACACACTCTCCCCCCTCCCACACACTCTTCCCCCTCCCGATATTCATCGTTTCTCGCACTCAACTCCGTAGCAAATCCACAGATCTTTTTTAGACCTGTAGTTTTGCTGCGGAGTGACCTTACACAATAGAAGTCAATGTGTGCAGAAACTCTGCAGAACTGCAAAAAGAATGGACATTCTGCAAAAAAAAGCTGCAATTCCGCACGTTTTTTTCCCCAGCATGAGCACACCAAATGTCAATTTCACATAGACTAACATTGCTTGTGCACTACACTGCGGATTTGATGCAATTACACGCTTCCAAAAACTCTGCGGATCCGCATCAAAATCTGCAACGTGCACATTTTAGTGGTTGTGGTGACACAATAATACCAGGTGAGTACGATTTCCTTTGGTCTCCCCACTGTTACTCAGATAAAACCCTGTTGTGCTTATTTTTATACCCGCTTTTCCTTTCTCATGGCTAGTATACCTGACAGAGGTAGTTGCACTGCTTCTTTAGCTTCCTAGTCGGCCAAGGCATTCCCTGCTGTAAGGGGGGAGTATGTACCCATGTATGTCCCGATGATTTGACTTTAGCTATCTTTTGGGGAAGTGTGAGTGCTATTAGTAGCTGCCTTACCACCTGCATTTTCTTTATAGGTTTGCCAGCAGATGTCAGTAAATTACAGCTCAGCCAAATTGTGCGAAAGACACATGCAATCCTTTAAAATATATCTAAAGTCCAAAAATGCATTAATTGTTCCCCTCACCTTGCACGACCGCACAACAGGAGGTTGCCTGCTCACCATAATAGAGACAGGAAACACAGAGCTTAAATAGCCTCTCACCACATCCTATTCTCAGTGTTTTTCCTGTCGCTAGGGTCGTGAAGAGATCATCCTGGTGTTCTGCAGTCAGCTGACCCTGGAACTGAAAGAATACCTGCCGAGCAGTGAGATTGAACTTGCCGCTTTCCTCCTCTCGATCTTCTCTTGTGTCTCCTGTGCCTATGGGCAATCCTGATCAGAGGTGTGAAGGGGGCCTCCCGTATCTCCCCAGCTTCTCTGCTCCTTCCCGTCCATGTCGGTGTGCATTGGAACTGATGCGGTGCACCAGTCCCTTTCAATTGACAACACTACCGGCTGTGATACATCGTGAAACACATGGCGTTTTCAGACCTTCTGGGCGAGACATCAAGGAATCGACAGGAGGAGGATGCCGATTGCCTTCAAGGAGTCCTCCAGATTGGAATCACAGGAGGATTCTTCAGGAAGGGGAGGAGTCGCTTAATTTGGATGCTTACCTTGCTGTGTCATAGTCACTACTCTGTGACCCTGACAAGAAGGTAGGACCGATTACTATATCAATGGGGGTGCGTCTTCTCTTCACTCTGCATCTGCTGAACCTAGTTCAAACCCAGGCTCAGTAAGCAATCCTACGGTAGTTGTCTCATTTTTGTTAATATGAAATGGTTATTAATACCTTCTTCCCCTACTAGAATCCTACACCAAAAGCAAGAGCTAAATCTACGGGTTGTAGATGTGCCATTTGTAACAAGAAGCTCCCATCCTCGCAGTTATGTCAGGAGTGCACACAAAAGTTTGTGAGGGATAAAAAAACAGTCTCTTATAGAGCAGTTAAAGGGGATGGTACATCAGGAAATTCAGACTTCCCTAGCCACCTTTTGTTCAGTTGGGTTTTCTAGCACTTTTTGTGACAAAAAAAAAGTTAAATTACTTTAGAGGAGAGTTCAGACTCATAAGAAGCCCATTTATGCATCCTTAACAATTGGCTGGAGGAAGAAAAATTAAACCCGACTCAAATTTTTGACCAAAGGCCAAAAAATGTTTTTCTGCTGAGGATATAGAGGAACTATTAACAGCAGTAAGAAATTCAATGGAAGAAGAGACAATCCGAACATTCCAAGATGACATTTTGAGGGATTAAAATAAATAATGATGATGGTCTTCCAGAGCTTGATTATTGATGAATGGGAGTTCTTAGAAAAGCATTTGGGTATTCTGAGTGAATTGAAAGTAAGATTTCCATTAGAAGAAGAGATAGCTAAGGCTTGGCCTGAAAATCCAAAGATTGATATCCAAGTCGTTAAGGTGGACAAAAAAAAACACTTTTTTCCGTCTCCCATGACAGCACACCTGAGAGAGAGGGATCCGCCCAGTCGGGACAGGAAACCTACTGAAATAAAAGGGCGGTACCTCTCCCTCGCTTCAGTTGGGTTTCCTGTCCTGATGGGAACCCTTGTGCTGGAAATCACGGCGGTATTGATTGAAGATCCACTTACCCACTCCTGTCCCGGCACTGGAAGCGCAGGCAGGACGCCTGTATGTCGGCCTTCAGGAGATGGTAGCGCCGTTCGCAGATCCTGCGGGCTCTTGCCCACGTGCGGGCGTCGGTCCAGCACAGTCCGGACTCTTGGGGCCATTCTGTGTCTGCCACGCCGCTCTCTCCCCCTCGGCTGGGCGACTTCTGGGCACGCGGCTGACCACCTTGTTGAAAAGTAGAAAACCAGTTACATCAAGAATATATGGTAGAACATGGAAAAAGTTTCTGGATTTTTCGGGGCAACCTTTGGGAGACAAGGCTCCTCTAGGTACTATTTTAGAGTTTTTACAAGCGGGTTTACAACTAGGGTTGGCAACTAATACGCTCAAAGTACAGGTGTCGGCATTAGGAGCCTTGTATAATTGTAATCTGGCCTCCGATAGGTGGGTGTCCCGCTTTATTAAATCTTGTAGTAGGTCTAGACCAGTGGTAATTCAAAGGGTTCCTCCGTGGGATTTGAATCTGGTGTTAGAAGCTCTAACTAGGGGTCCATTTGAACCTTTGCAGGAATCATCGATAAAAATACTCACTCTTAAAACAGTGCTTCTGGTAGCATTGACATCAGCCCGTACGGTGAGTGACTTGCAAGCCCTGTCAATCTCCCCTCCTTACATGCAAATATTTAATGACAAAGTAGTACTCAGACCAGATCCGGCATATCTCCCGAAGGTAGTACTTTAAGTTCCATAGAAGTCAAGAAATTGTGTTACCCTCCTTTTGTAATAATCCCAAGAACCCAGGGGGAAGAGAAATTTCATACACTGGATGTAAGAAGAGCTATTTTGCGGTACATATCTTTGACTAGTCAGTGGAGGAAGGATCAGTCCTTATTTGTAGCTTTCCAGGGTAGCAGGAAGGGATATGGGGTATCCAAGGGTACAATTGCTAGGTGGATTAGGGAGGCCATTTCATTATCCTATGCTTCTCGTGGTGCCCCGATCCCTGAAGGCATCAAGGCTCACTCCACCAGAGCTGTGGCTACTTCCTGGGCAGAAAAAGCAGAGGTATCGATTGATCAAATTTGTAAGGCCGCTACCTGGTCCTCACCATCTACCTTCTTTAGACACTACCGACTAGATCTATCCTCCTCAACTGACCTTACCTTTGGTAGAAGGGTGCTACAAGAGGTGGTCCCTCCCTAAGGTGTTTCTTTCTCCAAAAATGTCTCAGGTGTGCTGTCATGGGAGACGGGAAAACACCAAGGTTACTTACCGGTAGCCAGTTTTTCCGGAGCCCATGACAGCACCTGTATATTCCCTCCCTTCTTTTTTTTCACCCTTTGGTGCCCACTTTTTAGCTGGGTGTGTTTTGTTACTATTATGATGTGGTGGTGGATTGCCATGTGTACTAACCAAGGGGGCCTCTCATGCTCTGAAAACCAACTGAAGCGAGGGAGAGGTACCGCCCTTTTATTTCAGTAGGTTTCCTGTCCCGACTGGGCGGATCCCTCTCTCTCGGGTGTGCTGTCATGGGCTCCGGAAAAACCGGCTACCGGTAAGTAACCTTGGTGTTTCCATTTGAGAATTCTTCACAACGTAATGACCCAATGGATCGGAAGATGGATAGTCTTTTGAGGAAAACTTCGGAAGCGTTGGTGGCATTGTAAGGAGGTGACCGGTTCCCTCAGTACTGCCGTCTTCTCTCTTGTGATATCCCTGTGCACTTCATGTACATATGTTAGGTGTCTGTATGTTTTATGTGTCATTATGCTGTATTTGTATTGTAATGTGAAGCTCATCATGTAAAGTAATGTTGGCATTGTTCCTGAAGTAATATGCTGTGCTGTATTTGCCCTGCAACCTTGTGCTATGTCAGTAATGTTCCATATAGCTCTGGCAAAAATTAAGAGACCACTACAAAATTTTCAGTCTTTTTCTCTTCATAGGTATATTTTTGAGTAAAATGTAAATTGTTCTTTTATTCTATAAACTACGGACAACATGTCTCCAAAGTTCCAAGCAATACATTTTGTATTTTAATTTCTGAAAATGAGAAATGGTCAAAATAACAAAAAAATGCATTTCTTGCAGACCTCAAATAATGCAAAAAAAACAGGTTCATAATCTTTAAAAACAATAATACTAATGTTTTAACTCGGGAAGAGTTCAGAAATCAATATTCTGTGAAATAACCATGATTTTTAATCACAGCTTTCATGTGTCTTGGCATGCTTTCCACCAGTCTTTCGCACTGCTTTTGGGTGACCCTATGCCACTCCTGCTACAAAAATTTAAGCAGTTCTTCTCTGTTTGATGACTTGTGACTATCCATCTTCCTCTTGATTACATTCTAGAGGTTTTCAATGCGGTTCATGTCTGGAGATTGGGCTGGCCATGACAGGAATTTGATGTGTTGTCCTTCATCCACACCTTGATTGACCTGGCTGTGTGGCATGGTGCATTGTCCTGCTGGAAAAACCAGTCCTCAGAGTTGGGGAACATTGCTTGAGCAGAAGGAATGAACAGTTTTTCCAGGATAACCTTGTATGTGGCTTGATTCATACGTCTTTCGCAAAGAACAAGTTGCCCGATTCCAGCCTTGCTGAAGCATCCCCAGATCATCATCGATCCTGCGCCAAATTTCACAGTGGGTGCAAGACACGGTGGCTTGTATGCCTCTCCAGGTCTCCGTCTAACCATTAGACGATCAGGTGTTGGGCAAAGCTGAAAATTAGACTAATCAGAGAAGATTACCTTACTCCAGTCCTCTATGGTCCAATCCTTATGGTCTTTGGTAAACTTCAGCCTGGCTCTCCTTTGCTTCTCATTGATGAAAGGCTTTTTTTCTAGCTTTACTTTACTTGAGTCCTGCCTCTAGGGGCCTGTTAAGAACTATTTTTGCTGTGCACTTCACCCCAGCTGCCATTTGCCATTCCTTTTTGTAGGTCACTTGATGTTATCCTGCAGTTGCTGAGTGACAGTCGAATAAGATGACAGTCATCCCAGTCAGTGGAGAGTCGTTTTTGCCCTCTACCGGTCTTTAGCTTTGTTGTCCTCAATGTCTGCTGCTCGACCTTGTTGTAATGGACTGCTGTCTTAGAAATTTTAAGGATGGAGGCAACATGACGCTCATTGTGTCTCTCTGCTTGTAAAGCCAGATTTGAGCCCTTCTTTTCTTCACTCAAGACTTTTTTCTTTTCAACTCCTTTGGCATGGTTAAAAGTAATTTTTTCATTCCTATTACTTTTGGGATATTACTAGCACTTGTTTTGCCATCCAGCTTGTCCTATTGCAAGAGGATTGTGAACACCACAGCAGTGTTTTTTTTTATTCTTTCCTTCGTTAAATAAGATTTGATTCAGGTGATCACCTAATTAGAAGCACATTAAGTAGTATGAGGTGTACTCTGATTGGAATTTAGCTGACACTGGAGTGGAATGGCTGTCAGTCATGTAGAAAAGCTGATTTCTATAAAACTGTGCAGTTGTCCCTTAAATTTTGCCAGAGCTGAATGTATTACTGCTAGCTTAATGATAGGGCCTTGTCCAGTAGCAGCAGGGAGGCTGAACTTGCAGCCATAAAGGGAGAGAAGGCTGATGCTTCCTCAGAACTGACTGGGACTCTGGCCAGGGCAGATGTAATTGTCAGAGGGGCACTGCCAGACCAACCCCATCCCCCCCCCCCCCCCGGGCGGGTGAGGTCTGTTTCCCCAGACTCAGAGGACTCGAGGGGTCCCAAGGATCCAGAAGACTCAAGGGGTCCCGAGGATCAAAGGACTGAAGATCAAAAAATGGGCCCTAGGTTTCTGGAAGGGCCCTGCTTCTAAAGGGGTAATCCCGGTGTGTGGACAACTGTCTATCTGTGGCTGCTACAGCTGCTGTGGGTGAAGCGTGTCAGGGAAAGATCAGGAATCCAGAGCTGTATTCTTCTGTTACTCTACTCCATTCCTGTTTTTAAAAGTTACATTTTTCCCTGTTGGAAAACATCTGTCTTTCTGGAATATTAATCGCATGAACTTCTGCGACCAGAACAGAGAAGGTAACTCTTTTTGGGAGAAAGTCTGAATCCATCCCAAATTGCATGTACAAGCGGCCAGAGTGTGTACAGAGTGTGTTTAGTGGGTGAGCTCGGTCAGGACTACCACCCCGGTTGCCCTTGTTACAGCATCATTAACAACAAATGTAGCATCCACCTGTACAACAAGATCTATGTTCAGATGGTTGAATCAACTCGAGAGTCACCTGGGCATGGGCACTCCCAGAGAAGATTTACTAGCTCCTTTACCTGTCCTTTAGAAGGCTTCTGGGTTCCTAGCAGATGCTTCAGCAAAGGAAGTCATTGTAGTAACTAGGTCCTCGGTGTTATCAAACACAACAAGATGGGCACTTTGGCTGAAAATAGGGAACGAGGATGTCGTATCAAAGCCAAATGTTGCTCCTTTCCCTTTCAGGGTGAATGTTTTCGGGTCTGATCTAGACTAATTAGGAAAGTCATCATATAAAAAGAAATCACTACCTGAGCCAAAAGTCGTCAAACAAAAATTGTTTTGTCCACCACAGGCCCAACCTCCATGGTACAAAGGGAAGGGAAAGACTTGATCTGTAGCTACCCCAAAGGAAGAAGGGGTAGGAATATTTTTCAAAACCAGCGCCAAGGTAGACCATAGTCTATATATTGTCATAGACAATGATGGCAGGCATGTAGGGGACATAATTTAAAATTTATTTTCCCAGTGGCAGATGATTTTCTCAAACAAAAAGGATCCTGCAATCCATCAGGGAGGGAGTAAAGATAAAGTTCTCATTTTACCATCCACAAAATCTAAGAATAACCTCCCTTACAGTTCCAATGTGAGGCATTATCTCACTACTTCCAGGGATAGAACACGGCAAAGGTCATTATTCTCACCTATTTCTAATAAAGATGTGGAATGTACAAGATAATTATAAATCTAAAGCCCTTTAACCAGTATATGACCTACAGAAGATTCAAGATGGAATCCACAACATCCACTGTCCCTTTGTTGAGGCAATTGTCGAATTGAAAAACACCTATTATCATATTATAAGTTTTGTGAACAACTGAGGTGCTGATGAAATCCTGAAGGGTAACACATTGAATTGGAAGTAAATCTTAAACATTTTAAGGCCACGTTCACACTTTGCGGTGTGCTCTGCGGGTTCTCCCGCAGCGGAATTGATAAATCTGCAGGGCAAAACCGCTGCTTTTATCCCTGCAGATTTATCACGGTTTGTTCCGCGGTTTCCGCTGCGGGATTACCCCTATACTATTGATGCTGCATATGCAGCAATATGCAGCATCAATAGTAATGTTAAAAATAATAAAAATTGGTTATATTCACCCTCCAAAGTCCGGATCTCCTCGGCGCTGCACGCGGCGCTCCGGTTCCAAAGATGCTGTGCCGAGAAGGACCTTCGTGACGTCACGGTCATGTGACCCGGGCGACATCACGGTCATGTGACCGACGTCACCGCAGGTCATGTTCGCACAGCAACTCTGACCGGCCGGCCGCGTGCAGCGCTGAGAGGTGAGTATAACATGATTTTTTATTTGTATTCTTTTTTTTACCCCAAATATGGTTCCCAGGGAGAGACTCTCCTCCACCCCGGGTACCACCCGCACATTAACCGCTTACTTCCCGCAACGTGGGCACAGCCCCATGCGGGAAGTAAGCGGTTCAATGCATTCCTATGGGTGCAGAATCGCAGCGATTCTGCACAAAGAAGTGACATGCTGCGGGTTTTAAACCGCTGCATTTCTGCGCGGTTTTTCCCGCAGCATGTGCACAGCGGTTTGCGGTTTCCATATGGTATACATGTAAATGGAAACGCTATGGAAACTGCTGCGGACCCGCAGCATCAAAATCGCCGCGGTTCCGCGTTAAAAACCGCAAAGTGTGAACATGGCCTAAAAGTGCTGGATGTAGAGTGGGTATGGAAAGTATTCAGACCCCTTTAAATTTGTCACTTTATTTCATTACAGCCATTTGGTAAATTCAAAAAAGTTCATTTTTTCTTCTCATTAATGTACACTCTAAACCCAAAGTTGACTGAAAAAAACAGAAATGTACACATTTTTGCAAATGTAATAAAAAAAGAAAAACTGACATATCACATGGTCATAAGTATTCAGACCCTTTGCTCAGACACTCATGTTTAAGTCACATGTTGTCCATTTCCTTGTGATCCTCCTTGAGATGGTTATACTTCTTCATTGGAATCCAGCTGCGTTTAATTAACCTGATTGGACTTGATTTGGAAAGGCACACACCTGTCTATATAAAACCTCACAGTTTACAGTGCATGTCAGACCAAATGAGAATCATGCGGTCAAAGGAACTGGCCAAAGAGCTCAGAGACAGAATTGTGGCAAGGCACAGATCTGGCCAAGGTTACAAAAGAATTTCTTCAGTACTCAAGGTTCCTTAGTGCACAGTGGCCTCCATAATCCTTAAATGGAAGAAGATTGGGACCACCAGAAGTCTATTTAGACCTGGCCGACCACCCAATCTGCGTAATTGTCAGAGAAGAGCCTTGGCGAGAGCGGTAAAGAAAAATCCCAAGATCACTATGGCTGAGCTCCAGAGATGCAGTATGGAGATGGGAGAAAGGTCCATAAAGTCAACTATCACTGCAGCCCTCCACCAATCAGGCCTTTATGGCAGAGTGACCCGATGGAAGCCTCTCCTCAGTGCAAGACATATGAAAGCCCCCATAGAATTTGCTAAAAAACACATGAAGGACTCCCAGACTATGAGAAATTAGATTCTCTTGTGTGATGAAATGAAGATAGACTTTTTTGGTGATAATGCTAAGCGGTATGTGTGGAGAAAACTAGGCACTGCTCATCACCTGACCAATACAATCCCAACAGTGAAACGTGGTGGCAGCATCATGGTATGGGGGTGTTTTTCAGCTGCAGGGACAGGACGACTGGTTGCCATTGAAGGAAACATAAATGCAGCCAAGTACAGAGATATTCTGAATGAAAACCTCTTCCAGAGTGCTCTGGACCTGAGACTTGGCCGAAGGTTCACCTTCCAAGAAGACAATTGACCCTAAGTACTAATATAATAACAAAGGAGTGGCTTCAGAACAACTCTGTGACCATTCTTGACTGGCCCAGCCGGAGCCCTGACCTAAACCCAATTGAGCATCTCTGGAGAGACCTGAAAGTGGTTGTCCACCACCGCCAATGGACATTACGCTTTGTGTTTTGTCACTCTGGAAACGCTTTGTGCTTGTCTCTCCGGGAACTAGTTGAGCAGCTGCAGTCACTGTTATTTCATTTTTTTGACATATAATGCAGTTATTTATGTTTTTTTGTTTCTTTGTTTTATATTGTTATGAAATGTGCTTTGACATTGACAGATTTATATTTTGATTCTTATTTTTCTTTTTTTTCTATTGTGTATAATCTCTGTATTACATTAGATAAACTTGCTCTGAGGAAGGTCCACAAAGGACCGAAAACGTTTAGCAAGAAACGAGCTACCACTGATCTGTTTGTCCAGATGTAAAATAAATGACTTTATTTTCTACAAGCATTATTGAGTGCCAAGCTTTTTGATACAAACCAATTTTTATAACACTAACCACTGTCCCTTTATGAGGTAATAACTCTGGAATGCTTCAATGGATCACGGTGATTATGACTTTGTTTTTTCGGGACATACTGTTCTTCATGTTAGTGGTAAAATTTCTTTGATATGAATTCCGAATATTTGTGAAAAAAACAAAAATTTGGTGAAAATTTCGCAATTTTCCAACTTTGAATGTTCATGCCCTTAAATCTCAGAGATATGTCACACAAAGTACTTAGTAAGTAACATTTACCACATGTCTACTTTACATAAGCACAATTTTGGAACCAACATTTTTTTGCTAGGAAGTTATAAGGGTTAAAAATTAAACAGTGATTTCTCATTTTTACAACACTTTTTTTTAGGCACCACCTCACATTTGAAGTCACTTTGAGGGGTCTATATGATAGAAAATAACCAAGTGTGACACCATTCTAAAAACTGCAGGTATTTCACAGGAATTTTTGGAATGTTTTAAAAAAAATGAACATTAACCTTTTTTTCACAACAAATTTAATTCAGCTCTAATTTTGTTTTATTTTACCAAGGGTAACAGGAGAAATTGGTCCCCAAAAGTTGTTGTACAATTTATCCTGAGTACGCTGATACCCCATACGTGGGGGTAAACCACTGTTTGGGTGCATGGCAGAGCTCGGAAGGGAAGGAGCGCCGTTTGACTTTTCAATGAAAATTGGCTGGAATTGAGATCGTACGCCATGTCATGTTTGGAGAGCCCCTGATGTGCCTAAACAGTGAAAAAAAAAACACAAGTGACACCATTTTGGAAACCAGACCCCCTAAAGAACTAATCTAGATGTGTAGTGAGCACTTTAAACCTCCAAGTGCTTCACAGAAGTTTATAACGTAGAGCCGTAAAAATAAAAAATCAGTTTTTTCACAAAAATAATCTTTTGGCCCAAGTTTTTTATTTTCTCAAGGATAACAGAAGTAATTGGACCCCAAAAGTTATTGTTCAATTTGTCCTGAGTACGTTCATATGTGGGGATAAACCACTGTTTGGGTGCATGGCAGAGCTCAGAAGGAAAGGAGGACCAGACTTTACTGTTAAGGTTTGCAGGTGCCATGACCCACTGGGAGAGCCCATGAGGTGCCAAAACATCAAAAAAAAAAACATAAGTAACCGCCTTTTAACAACCTACACCTCTCAATGAATTCAGGGGGGTGGAGTGATCATATTGACACCATGGGTGTGTCACAGAATTTTATACCATTGGACAGCGAGGACAAAATAACTGTATTTTTACCACTAAAATTTTGTTTTAGCCCAAGGTTTTACATTTTCACACAAGAAGTGGGTAAAAATGGCAACAAAATTTGTTTCACAATTTTTACTGAACGTTTCTACTGAACGTGGCTATACCCCATATGTGGCTGTACAATGCTACTTAGCTATGCGGAGAGACTCTGGAGGAACAAAGCGCTATTTGCCTGTTCAAGTGAATGGGTCTGTACATATGTCAGTGTGTTTCCACGGACCTTGTGTCCATGGTCAAAACACGCTGATATGTCCATTTTTTAATGTCCACACGGGCCATAAAACGTCCCGCACACGTGCACGCACATAACACACATGGATTGGCGCGAGCAGGAGAGAATGATGAGAGTTACATTTAAGTAATAGAGACAACAAGCGGTGGCTGATGGACTAGTTCTCACATCAGCTTACCCCGGCTGCTACTAATAACTGACAGCAGGCGCGGCGGATGGAAGTATTCCTCTGCCACTCCTGCTCTGTAAATAAATACGGTAATTGAAAAAAAAAAACGGTGTGGGTTCCCCCCTATTTTTGACAACCAGCCTTGCTAAAGCTCACAGCTGGGGAGTTGTGTTGTATTATATATTCTTCAATATGATTTCAACACTCAATTAATACGAATGATAGACATAATGATTGCTTTTGGTATTACTGTGTGTGTATGTATATATATATATATATATATATATATATATATGTATATGTACTTGCCAATGGAGTCCACAGAAAGCTAATTGAAAAGTTGTCCAGCCACATGTTAATTGTCCAAATGGTCAGTCTAAACAAAGGACATTTATCTTCAAAGTTGAGAACCAATGTAACGGACTTGTTACCATGAGATGGTATCATGTAAATGTTAATTAGACAGATACTTGTTAAGCCCTGAGGGTTGCCAGGTGGTGTTCTCATCTATTTGGCCTGAAGGCTTCAGTACATATACCTATATACATATACATATAAATATAGATCAAAAGCTTTCAGATAAGATTGATTGGACAGTGACTTTACATATAAATGAAGTATGCCTGGGACACAGGGGGACACAGAGAGGGATTTGGATGAGCGAGGACACTGAGAGAAGGCTGATTTTGACTCCTACCATTTCCAATGTAATGTATGACTTATGATTATTGATTGTGTTATTTTGAGTGACTGTTTATATTTATTATCTTTTATTAAGTAAATTCATTTTTGTCTTATTCAATTTTCGTGTGAGCATTTATTTATTCATCACAATTCTTTGAACCAAAACAAAACAGGGTTGGTTTTCTCAGGCTGGTAAGGGGCCATGGATATTAACCCCCCAGCCTAAAAATATCAGCCTGCAGCTGCCCAGAAAAGGCACATCTATTAGATGCTCCAATTCTGGCACTTTGCCCGGCTCTTCCAACTTGCCCTGTAGCGGAGGCAAGTGGGGTTTATATTTGTGGGGTTGATGTCACCTTTGTATTGTCAGGTGACATCAAGCCCAGGGCTTAGTAATGGAGAAGCATCTAAGACACCTATCCATTACTAATCCTATAGTTGTATGGTAAATAAAGATACAGCAAGAATAAAGTATTTTATTTGAAATAAAAACAAAGGGCAGTTTAACAATTTTATTATTACGCCTAATCCAAGCGAAAATAAACTAAAAAAACAGCAATATACCATACCTGTCCACTATTGTGTCCCACGCAGTAATCAATATCTAGGGAATATGCAGTTTTCAACCTGGACGGTGCCAAGATGCAACCGTCCCGGCTGAAAACCCACTGGTGAATGAGCTGCTTGGGAATGCAGCGTCAGTGACTGGTGGTGACGTCATAGAGGTAACCTCCAGTCACTGAGCTCCATTCCCAGCCGGGCTGAGCTGTTGTGACTTTCGTAAGATCCCTTCTAGCACCTTTAGCACTCACTGTGCTTGCGGGGATCTCACCGGATCTCATTGCATCTCAGTCGGCTGGTACCAGAGCTCATCTAGCTCATTCAATGTGATACTCTTTGGGATTTCATCATCTTGGGTGTAAACAAAAATGATGGCAGAGGTAGTAGCATTCGTCAGGAAGCAGAATGTTATCATCATTCCTTATTACAGCGACTTCTTATCCATGGCTCCTTCTGTACCACTTCTCAGGGAACATGTGCAAATAACGCTTCAAACCCTAACATCTTTGGGATGGTTGGGAATCTGCAGAAGTCAAACTTAAATCCATCAACCAGGAAAGTGTTCCTGATGTTCCTTTTGGATTATCAAAAACTGGCATCTTTTTTACCAAGAGAAAATCAAATGTGGCTAAGATCCAGAATCTCTGCTCTGAAAAATCAGAAGTCTGTTTCTATAAGGTTCACAATGTCTGTAAAGGGATCCATGACATCATGTATCCAAGATGTAACATGGTCCTAAGCGCATATAAGTATTCTTGAAACGTTTATTGTGTCCAGCTGGAACAGATCCCCCGAATCTCTAAACAGAAGAATTTATTTGCTCATTCAAGGAAAATCCATTTGCTCATTCAAGTAAAAAAAACAAACAACATAATTCCACCATAGGACCTTAATATTGTCCTCAAGAGTCTAAAGGCCCCGTCTCACTTAGCGACGCTAAAGCGATCCCGACAACGATACGACCTGTCAGGGATCGTTGCTGCGTCGCTATGTGGTCGCTGGTGAGATGTCAAACAGTGAGAACTTCCAACGATCGCTGCTGCGATCTCACTGTTTGACATCTCACCAGCGACCTGTAGCGACCTGTACAATGATGTCACATGGGAGCTATTATGACGATTCAGTGTCTGAGTCGTCAACGAGGTCGTTGGTAAGGTGTCAAACACAGCGAGGTGTGCTACCTAGCGGGACCTCAACGATCAAAAAAAGGTCCAGGCCATTCCGACACGACCAGCGATCTCACAGCAGGGGCCTGGTCGCTGCTACATGTCACACATAGCGAGATCGCTACTGAGGTTGCTGTTGCGTCACAAAACTTGTGACTCAGCAGCGATCTCGCTAGCGATCTCGCTTAGTGAGACGGGGGCTTTACTCAACCTTACGTTGAGACAATAACCTCATTAGTTTTAAATAAGCTGTCCTGGAAGGGAGCTTTCCTTGTAGCCATAACAATGACAAGAATAGCTGGTGAACTATAGGCCCTATGAATCAGTGAACTATATCGTAGTATCTAAGAAGTTATAATTGTGTTCTGTCTAGACCAGAGGTCTCAAACTGCATTCCTCGAAGGCCGCAAACAGGTCATGTTTTCAGAATTTACTTGTATTGCACAGGTGATAATTTAATCACCTGCACAGATAATGATTCCAGCACCTTGTGCAATGCGAAGGAAATCTTGAAAACGCGCGTGGTTTGCGGCCCTCGAGGAATGCAGATTGAGACCCCTGGTCTAGACTCATTTTTTTTACCAAACGTGACATCAGAAAACCATATGTCTCAAAAGATAATTCGCCAGGATCCAACAAATGACGGAGAAAAGGAATTTCATTCATTAGACATACAGATAACCATTCTTCGTGATCTCCAAAAGACACAATCCTGGAGGAATCCTGGACTAGAATCTCTTTACCCAATATTGTGCACAAAACCAGGGTAAAAAGACTTTGAAGACTACCATAGCCAACTGGATTAAGAAAGCGGTTTGTGATCCAAATAGAAGTAAGAGTCTATTGCCACCAGAGAAGTTGAGAGCGCACCGCACAAGAGCCATGTCTGTCTCCTAAGCTGAAAAGGCCAGCACCTCCATCTAGCAGATCTGCAGAACTGCCTCCTGGTGCTCAGTCCATAGCTTCTCTAAGCATTATAGATTAGATTAATGTATAACAAGGATTTTTCCTTTGGAAGGAAGTTCATTAAGGCAATCGTCCCTCCCTGAGAATTTTTCCTTGTTGTTCCTTTTGTTGTACTGTCGTGGAAAGTGAGGGGAGAAAACAGAATTGAACTTGCCGGTAGTTCCCTTTCTAGGAACCCTACACGACAGCACGGATACTTTACACCTTTCTGTTCATTATGGATTCCTTTATTCCTTTGTGTTAAATAAATATTTTGAGCATTCCTGGCATGGTCTTTTAGAAAAAGAACATAGAATAAGAGGTGGGGAGGGGCTCTTTAACCTCTTTGTATTTCCTGTCCCTATTAGGGCAGGAGGCAACCTCCTCTTTTGCTGTCATAGAGGGTTCCTAGAAAAGGAATTACAGGTAAATCAAATTTTTTTTTTACATTGAGTGCCTTCTGCTCAGCCTATTGCGCAGAGCTGCTGGAGGGGAGTGGTTATTCTATTGCTGTTTTTCCATTGTGGAATACTGCATAACTGGTGATGACTTGTCCTTGATCTTTGCACCAAGCACTGGAACCATCTACAAAATATACGGCATGGGAATTATTAACTGGTACATCAAGGAATATTTTCTGCTTCCATCAATGCCTGATATCATGTTCACGTTTCATATCAAACTGCGCCTGTTCATCTCCTGGTTTGAAAAACAGGGTGGGTTTTGTCTCACTTTCCCTCCCTTTTCACCACCATCGTGATATTCTCCTGCCTTTTCTAAAGCCACTGGTAATGACGTGGCAGCATTCAAATCATTGCAGCGTTTGATAGTTATATGGGGGGTGTTGAACAGATAGATTATAGGGAGAATAAAGGTATCGTCACACTCAGCGACGCTGCAGCGATATAGACAACGAGCCGATCGCTGCAGCGTCGCTGTTTAGGTCGCTGTAGAGATGTCAAACACAGCAGCTCCAGAACGATGCAGGAGCGATCCTGTGACGTAACGGTAACTCATTTATCGTTCTCACAGGTCGTTAGCTCCATGTAAAACATTGCTGGCATCATTGCTTTTGCTGTCAAACACGACGATACACGCCGACCTGACGACCAAATAAAGTTCTGGACTTCTAGCTCCGACCAGCGATATCACAGCGGGATCCAGATCGCTGCTGCATGTCAAACACAACGAGATCGCTAACCAGGACGCTGCAACGTCACGGATCGTTGTCGTTC
The DNA here is from genome assembly GCF_051348905.1 of Ranitomeya variabilis. Classification (NCBI taxonomy): domain Eukaryota; kingdom Metazoa; phylum Chordata; class Amphibia; order Anura; family Dendrobatidae; genus Ranitomeya; species Ranitomeya variabilis. The sequence continues at coordinate 99,058,787 of NC_135238.1, read as the reverse complement.
TCATTGTAAAGTTGCTGAGTGTGAAGGTACCTTAAGACCACCTGTCAAGAGCTCTCAGACGTTATCATGCATCTCCAAATCCTGAGCAGATCTTAAAGGGTAGTGCTTCATACAGTGGGGTTGGCCACCTAGGTAAAGTTTTACTGTCACTCTGGGAATGAGTAGATTTCCCATGTCAAGTTTGCTATGTGCCCACAGCTGATTAGGTATTTTCTCTAGCCAAGTGGGTAGGGAATGAGGTTTTGAAACATGTACTGTCCAGGGATGTGAGAGTTTTCAGAGAAAGGGTGCTATACATGTTGTGCCTCCTTCTATGGGGGTGGTCATCTTGGAGCCATATGAAGTGAATTCTATGCAGGCCCCAATTTTCTGTAACACTTCTGTCCCGAGCAAATTCAAAGTTACATCAGGAGAAACTAAAACCTGGATCACAATTGAGTCATGCAAATTCAGTTGAAGGGTCTTTTTCATTCATAATTTAGTGGGTTGTTCCTCTATTCATTGACAAGTAACATTTTCAGGGGACAGTGTGTCTTCTGAGATTTGTTCTCGCATTAATACTGTATGGACTGCCCCAGTGACTACCGTGAATTAAACAGTTATCCACCCCAGGGAAACAGGGACAGTGAGTGAGCAGAGGGGATACATCTGGATTGCCAGTTTTTATGGGAGGGAGGGTGTCAGGGTAGTAGTTGTTGATTTTGTAGAACATTTGGTCTAAAAAAATATCCTTTTTGACCACAAGGCCAACATTCTTCATTACTGCATTTTTTACTTCATCTTTGGTTACTTCTTATCTCTCTCTCCTTCTTCCCTTTATGTGCTGCACAAGAGTCAAGTTAACTCTGACATTGTTTCTAGTTCAGCTCCACGGGCTATTTCCTTCAGTTCAACCCATTGCATATTGCGAATCTCCATGTGACTGGAGTGTCTGGAAGGCTGGACTATGCTAAGGCCATTTATGAAACACTGCAGCAATAGTAAGTAAGGAGGTACTCACTTTCTCTAAAATGATCAAGACTAGGTCCTCCCATCTGGAAAGATTACCCTCCTGGATACCCTGACAACGTATTGTAAATGTTAGGGGAATTTTCCAGTGATGTTGGCAATGAGTTTACTGGGGAACCAGGGCCAATTTGTTGCTATTCGACATGTCTGGAGTAAATGATTTACCAGCAGGTTATTTTCTATCCTAAGAGGTAGAAAATATACATGAATTGTGCTCCTCATGGTGAACAGAGGCACCTTTGATATTTTCCCTGGGTGTGGGGACATGCAGTAATTAAACCCAGGGGGATTCTGTTAGCCAAATGTCTGAAGGTCCATCCCATTGATCCTAGATAAGGCTGGAGTGCCAAAGGGGGTGTAAGTTTTACATTAAGTAGAAAGACTGGGGGTATCAAGGTTTTTTATATGATCATAGATTACACATTGAGAGACACTTGGCTACCTCTAACAACATTTTTGCCCGCTCAATTTTGTTCTGATCTTTCAGCCATCCTTCCTAATTGCAGATGCACTTCTCCCATTTGTTCTCTTTCAGATTCCCCCTCTTGCCCATTCCAAATTTGTTCAGTATCATTTTCACATCCATAAACCATTTTCTTTCCTTTTAGCCTTTCCACTATCTCACATGCTGGAAGTGCGACCATGTCCTTTGGTTCAGAACATTCCTTAAATATTGCCAGTCCCCATGATTGCAAGTCTTGTGCCTGAGTTAACTGTGGAACTCCTTTTGACACGAGTTGAGTCATTCAGACTCTTAACTCCTTAATGACAGCCAATACGTCTTTTAACTGACCTGAGATATAAGAGAATAGCATCCCCATACAGGTGACAATCCCGCAGCTGTCGGCTGTACACTATAGCGGACAACTTGCTGCATCAGCCACGATCAGTGTTTGCACGTCAAAATCTGTTTAACCCCTTCATGACCCAGCCTATTTTGGCCTTAATGACCTTGCCGTTTTTTGCAATTCTGACCAGTGTCCCTTTATGAGGTAATAACTCAGGAACGCTTCAACGGATCCTAGCGATTCTGAGATTGTTTTTTCGTGACATATTGGGCTTCATGTTAGTGGTAAATTTAGGTCGATAATTTCTGAGTTTATTTGTGAAAAAAACGGAAATTTGGCAAAAATTTTGAAAATTTTGCAATTTTCACATTTTGAATTTTTATTCTGTTAAACCAGAGAGTTATGTGACACAAAATAGTTATTAAATAACATTTCCCACATGTCTACTTTACATCAGCACAATTTTGGAAACAATTTTTTTTTTGCTAGGAAGTTATAAGGGTTAAAATTTGACCAGTGATTTCTCATTTTTACAACAAAATTTACAAAACCAATTTTTTTTAGGGACCACCTCTCATTTGAAGTCAGTTTGAGGGTTCTATATGGCTGAAAATACCCAAAAGTGACACCATTCTAAAAACTGCACCCCTCAAGGTGCTCAAAACCACATTCAAGAAGTTTATTAACCCTTTGGGTGTTTCACAGCAGCAGAAGCAACATGGAAGTAAAAAATGAACATTTAACTTTTTAGTCACAAAAATGATCTTTTAGCGAAAATTATTTTATTTTCCCAAGGGTAAAAGGGAAACTGGACCACGAACGTTGTTGTCCAATTTATCCTGAGTACGCTGATACCTCATATGTGGGGGTAAACCACTGTTTGGGCGCACGGCAGGGCTCGGAAGGGAAGGAGCGCCATTTGACTTTTTCAATGAAAAATTGGCTCCAAGCTTTAGCGGACACCATGTCGCGTTTGGAGAGCCCCCGTGTGCCTAAACATTGGAGCTCCCCCACAAGTGACCCCATTTTGGAAACTAGACCCCCCAAGGAACTTATCTAGAAGCATAGTGAGCACTTTAAACCCCCAGGTGCTTCACAAATTGATCCGTAAAAATGAAACAGTCCTTTTTTTTCACAAAAAAAATTATTTTAGCCTCAATTTTTTCATTTTCACATGGGCAACAGGATAAAATGGATCCTAAAATTTGTTGGACAATTTCTCCTGAGTACACCGATACCTCACATGTGGGGGTAAACCACTGTTTGGGCACATGGTAAGGCTCGGAAGGGAAGGAGCGCCATTTGACTTTTTGAATGAAAAATTATCTCCATCTCTAGCAGACACCATGTCACGTTTGGAGAGCCCCTGTGTGCCTAAACATTGGAGCGCTCCCACAAGTGACCCCATTTTGGAAACTATACCCCCCAAGGAACTTATCTAGAAGCATAGTGAGCACTTTAAACTCTCAGATGCTTCACAAATTGATCCGTAAAAATGAAAAAGTACTTTTTTTTCACACAAAATTTCTTTTAGCCTCAATTTTTTCATTTTCACATGGGCAACAGGATAAAATGGATCCTAAAATTTGTTGGGCAATTTCTGCTGAGTACGTTGATACCTCATATGTGGGGGTAAACCACTGTTTGGGTGCACGGCAAGGCTCGGAAGGGGAGGCGCGCCATTTGACTTTTTGAATGGAAAATTAGCTCCAATCGTTAGCGGACATCATGTCGCGTTTGGAGAGCCCCTGTGTGCCTAAACATTGGAGCTCCCCTACAAGTGACCCCATTTTGGAAACTAGACCCCCCAAGGAACTTATCTAGATGCATAGTGAGCACTTATAACCCCCAGGTGCTTCACAGAAGTTTATAACGCAGAGCCGTGAAAATAAAAAATAATTTTTCTTTCCTCAAAAATGATTTTTAGCCCAGAATTTTTTATTTTCCCAAGGGTAATAGGAGAAATTGGACCCCAAATGTTGTTGTCCAGTTTGTCCTGAGTACGATGATACCCCATATGTGGGGGTAAACCACTGTTTGGGCGCACGACAGGGCTCGGAAGGGAAGGCACGCCATTTGGCTTTTTGAATGGAAAATTAGCTCCAATCATTAGCGGACACCATGTCGCGTTTGGGAGCCCCTGTGTGCCTAAACATTGGAGCTCCCCTACAAGTGACCCCATTTTGGAAACTAGACCTCCCAAGGGAACTTATCTAGATGTGTGGTGAGCACTTTGAACCCCCAAGTGCTTCACAGAAGTTTATAACGCAGAGCCGTGAAAATAATAAATGTGTTTCCTTTCCTCAAAAATATTTTTTTAGCCCAGAATTTTTTATTTTTGCAAGGGTAACAGGAGAAATTGGACCCCAAAAGTTGTTGTCCAGTTTCTCCTGAGTACGCTGATACCCCATAGGTGGGGGTAAACCACTGTTTGGGAACATGCCGGGGCTCGGAAGGGAAGTAGTGACGTTTTGGGATGCAGACTTTGATGGAATGGTCTGCGGGCGTCACGTTGCATTTGCAGAGCCCCTGATGTGCCTAAACAGTAGAAACACCCCACAAGTGACCCCATTTTGGAAACTAGACCCCCCAAGGAACTTATCTAGATGTGTGGTGAGCACGTTCAACCCCCAAGTGCTTCACAGAAGTTTACAACGCAGAGCCGTGAAAATAAAAAATAATTGTTCTTTCCTCAAAAATTATGTCTTAGCAAGTAATTTTTTATTTTTGCAAGGGTAACAGGAGAAATTGGACCCCAACAGTTGTTGCCCAGTTTGTCCTGAGTACGCTGGTACCTCAAATGTGGGGGTAAACCACTGTTTGGGCGCACGTCGGGGCTTGGAAGGGCGGGAGCACCATTTGACTATTTGAACGCAAGATTGGCTGGAATCAATGGTGGCGCCATGTTGCGTTTGGAGACCCCTGATGTGCCTAAACAGTGGAAACCCCTCAATTCTAACTTCAACACTAACCCCAACACACCCCTAATCCTAATCCCAACTGTAGCCATAACCCTAATCCCAACCCTAACCCCAACACACCCCTAACCACAACCCTAACCCCAACACACCGGTAACCCTAATTCCAACCCTAACCCTAATCCCAACCCTAACCACAACTGTAACCCCAACACACCCCTAACCCTATCCGTAACCCTAACCACAAGCCTAATCTTAACCCTATTTCCAACCCCAGCCCTAATTCCAACCCTAACCCTAAGGGTATGTGCCCACGTTGCGGATTCGTGTGAGATTTTTCCGCACGATTTTTGAAAAATCTGCAGGTAAAAGGCACTGCGTTTTACCTGCGGATTTACAGCAGATTTCCAGTGTTTTTTTGGTGCGGATTTCACCTGCGGATTCCTATTGAGGAACAGGTGTAAAACGCTGCGGAATCCGCACAAAGAATTGACATGCTGCGGAAAATACAACGCAGCGTTTCTGCACGGAATTTTCCGCACCATGGGCACAGCGGATTTGGTTTTCCATAGGTGTACACGGTACTGTAAACCTGATGGAAAACTGCTACGAATTCGCAGCGGCCAATCCGCTGCGGATCCGCGGCCAATCCGCTGCGGATCCGCGGCCAATCCGCTGCGGATCCGCGGTCAATCCGCTGCGGATCCGCAGCCAAATCCGCACATGCCATAACCCTAACCCTAACCCTAACCCTACCTGTAAACCTAACCCTACCCGTAACCCTAACCCTAGTTCTAACCCTAACCCTAGTTCTAACCCTAACCCTAGTGGAAAAAGAAAAAAAAATATTTTCTTTATTTTATTATTGTCCCTACCTATAAGGGTGATAAAGGGGGGGGGGTTATTTATTAATTTTTTTATTTTGATCGCTGTGATAGAACCTACCACAGCGATCAAAATGTACTTGTAATGAATCTGCCGGCTGGCAGATTCGGCGGGCGCACTGAGCATGCGCCCGCCATTTTGGAAGATGGCGGCGCCCAGCGAGGAGACGAACCGACACCGGGAGCCTCGGTAAGTATAAGGGGGGGGAGATCGGGGCACGGGGGGGGGGTGTCGGAGCACCGGGGGGTTACATAGGAGCAGGGGGGGAGCGGGCAGGAGGACGGGGGAGCGGAGCACAGGACGGAGGGGACCGGACCCCATAACGGAGGACTGTGGGGGCGATCGGTGGGGTTGGGGGGGATCACTTCAGGTTTTCCAGCCATGGCCGATGATATTGCAGCATCGGCCATGGCTGGATTGTAATATTTCACCAGTTTTTTTAGGTGAAATATTACAAATCGCTCTGATTGGCAGTTTCACTTTCAACAGCCAATCAGAGCGATCGTAGCCACGGGGGGGTGAAGCCACCCCCCCGGGCTGAAGTACCACTCCCCCTGTCTCTGCAGATCGGGTAAAATGGGAGTTAACCCTGTTGTGAATTTGGATTCTGGGCTCCCCCGGTGGCTACTGGTGGAATTGAACTGGTGTCTTCATCTTCTCTGTTCACCTGTTCCCATCAAGATGTGGGAGTCGCTATATAACCTTGCTGCTCTGTTAGTTGCTTGCCGGTCAACAATGTTATCAGAAGCCTCTCTGTGCTTGTTCCTGCTCCTAGACAACTACTAGATAAGTTGGACTTTTGTCCATGTTTGTTTTTGCATTTTGGTTCCAGTTCACAGCTGTAGTTTCGTTACTGTGTCTGGAAAGCTCTTGTGAACAGGAATTGCCACTCTGGTGTTATGAGTTAATGACAGAGTTTTAAAGTAATTTCTGGATGGTGTTTTTGATTAGGGTTTTCAGCTGACCATGAAAGTGTCCTTTCTGTCTTCTGCTATGTAGTAAGTGGACCTCAAATTTGCTAAACCTATTTTCATCCTACGTTTGTTATTTCATCTTAATTCACCGCCAATACATGTGGGGGGCCTCTGTCTCCTTTTGGGGTATTTCTCTAGAGGTGAGCTAGGACTAATATTTTCCTCTGCTAGCATTATTTAGTCCTCCGGCTGGTGCTGGGCATCTAGAATCAACGTAGGCATGCTACCCGGCCACTGCTAGTTGTGTGTTAGGTTTAGTTCATGGTCAGCTCAGTTCCCATCTTCCAAGAGCTAGTTCCTATATATGCTTATGCTATGATCTCTTGCCATTGAGATCATGACAGTTTGACCGGCCACTAAAGGGTTAAAATCCTTGGCTGAGAAAGGAGTGAAATAAGTAGTCTGCTGATATTTTTTTTTTTTTTTTTTCCTCTCCTTTGAATGGCTTTGTGTCCACCTGTTTGTAATGGATCTTCAGAGTGTAACTGCAGGTTTGAATAATCTCGCCACGAAGGTACAAAATTTGCAAGATTTTGTTTGTCATGCACCTGTATCTGAGCCGAGAATTCCTTTGCCGGAATTTTTCTCGGGGAATAGATCTGGGTTTCAGAATTTTCGAAATAATTGCAAATTATTTTTGTCCCTGAAATCTCACTCTGCCGGAGACCCTGCACAGCAGGTCAGGATTGTGATTTCCTTGCTCCGGGGCGACCCTCAAGACTGGGCTTTTTCATTGACACCAGGGGATCCTGCGTTGCTCAATGTGGATGCGTTTTTTCTGGCCTTGGGGTTGCTTTATGACGAACCTCATTTGGAGCTTCAGGCAGAAAAAACTTTGATGTCCCTATCTCAGGGGCAAGATGAAGCGGAAATTTACTGCCAAAGATTCCGTAAATGGTCTGTGCTTACTCAGTGGAATGAGTGCGCCCTGGCGGCGACTTTCAGAGAGGGTCTCTCTGATGCCATTAAGGATGTTATGGTGGGGTTCCCTGTGCCTGCGGGTCTGAATGAGTCCATGACAATGGCTATTCAGATCGATAGGCGTTTGCGGGAGCGCAAACCAGTGCACCATCTGGCGGTGTCCACTGAGAAATCGCCAGAGAGTATGCAGTGTGATAGAATTCTGTCCCGAAGCGAGCGGCAGAATTTTAGACGGAAAAATGGGTTGTGTTTCTATTGTGGTGATTCTACTCATGTTATATCAGCATGCTCTAAGCGCACTAAAAAACTTGGTAAATCTGTTTCCATTTGCACCTTACCGTCTAAGTTTATTTTATCTGTGACCCTGATTTGCTCTTTGTCATCTATTACCACGGACGCCTATGTCGACTCTGGCGCCGCTTTGAGTCTTATGGATTGGTCCTTTGCCAATCGCTGTGGGTATGATTTAGAGCCTTTGGAGACTCCTATTCCTCTGAAGGGGATTGACTCCACCCCATTGGCTAATAATAAACCACAATACTGGACACAAGTAACTATGCGTATTAATCCGGGTCACCAGGAGATTATTCGCTTTTTGGTGCTGTATAATCTACATGATGATTTGGTGCTAGGATTGCCTTGGCTGCAATCTCACAACCCAGTCCTCGACTGGAGAGCTATGTCTGTGTTGAGCTGGGGATGTAAGGGGGCTCATGGGGATGTACCTGTGGTTTCTATTTCATCATCTATTCCCTCTGAAATTCCTGAGTTCCTGTCTGACTATCGTGACGTCTTTGAAGAATCCAAGCTTGGTTCGTTACCTCCGCACCGAGAGTGCGATTGTGCCATAGATTTAATCCCGGGTAGTAAATACCCAAAGGGTCGTTTATTTAATCTGTCTGTGCCTGAACATGCTGCTATGCGAGAATATATAAAGGAGTCCTTGGAAAAGGGACATATTCGTCCATCGTCATCTCCCTTAGGAGCCGGTTTTTTCTTTGTGTCAAAAAAAGACGGCTCTTTGAGACCATGTATTGATTATCGGCTTTTGAATAAAATCACTGTTAAATATCAATATCCATTGCCGTTGCTGACTGATTTGTTTGCTCGCATAAAGGGGGCCAAGTGGTTCTCTAAGATTGACCTTCGTGGGGCGTATAATTTGGTGCGAATCAGGCAGGGGGATGAGTGGAAAACCGCATTTAATACGCCCGAGGGCCACTTTGAGTATTTAGTGATGCCTTTTGGTCTTTCTAATGCTCCGTCAGTTTTCCAGTCCTTTATGCATGATATTTTTCGCGATTATTTGGATAAATTTATGATTGTGTATCTGGATGATATTCTGATTTTTTCGGATGACTGGGACTCTCATGTCCAGCAAGTCAGGAGGGTTTTTCAGGTTTTGCGGTCTAATTCTTTGTGTGTGAAGGGTTCTAAGTGTGTTTTTGGGGTACAGAGGATTTCTTTTTTGGGATATATTTTTTCCCCCTCTTCCATTGAAATGGATCCTGTCAAGGTTCAAGCTATTTGTGATTGGACGCAGCCCTCTTCTCTTAAGAGTCTTCAGAAATTTTTGGGCTTTGCTAACTTTTATCGTCGATTTATTGCTGGTTTTTCGGATATTGCTAAACCATTGACCGATTTGACTAAGAAGGGTGCTGATGTTGCTGATTGGTCCCCTGATGCTGTGGAGGCCTTTCGGGAGCTTAAGCGCCGTTTTTCCTCTGCCCCTGTGTTGCGTCAGCCTGATGTTGCTCTACCTTTTCAGGTTGAGGTCGACGCTTCTGAGATCGGAGCTGGGGCAGTGTTGTCGCAGAAAAGTTCTGACTGCTCCGTGATGAGGCCTTGTGCCTTCTTTTCCCGTAAATTTTCGCCCGCTGAGCGGAATTATGATGTTGGGAATCGGGAGCTTTTGGCCATGAAGTGGGCTTTTGAGGAGTGGCGCCATTGGCTTGAGGGGGCCAGACATCAGGTGGTGGTATTGACTGACCACAAAAATTTGATTTATCTTGAGACCGCCAGGCGCCTGAATCCTAGACAGGCGCGCTGGTCATTATTTTTCTCTCGGTTTAATTTTGTGGTGTCATACCTACCGGGTTCTAAGAATGTTAAGGCGGATGCCCTTTCTAGGAGTTTTGAGCCTGACTCACCTGGTAACTCTGAGCCCACAGGTATCCTTAAGGATGGAGTGGTATTGTCAGCCGTTTCTCCAGACCTGCGGCGGGCCTTGCAGGAGTTTCAGGCGGATAGACCTGATCGTTGCCCACCTGATAAACTGTTTGTTCCTGATGATTGGACCAGTAGAGTCATCTCTGAGGTTCATTCTTCTGCGTTGGCAGGTCATCCTGGCATTTTTGGTACCAGGGATTTGGTGGCAAGGTCCTTCTGGTGGCCTTCCCTGTCACGAGATGTGCGAGGCTTTGTGCAGTCTTGTGACGTTTGTGCTCGGGCCAAGCCTTGTTGTTCTCGGGCTAGTGGATTGTTGTTACCCTTGCCTATCCCGAAGAGGCCTTGGACGCACATCTCGATGGATTTTATTTCAGATCTGCCTGTTTCTCAGAAGATGTCTGTCATCTGGGTGGTGTGTGACCGTTTCTCTAAGATGGTCCATTTGGTTCCTCTGCCCAAGTTGCCTTCTTCTTCCGAGTTGGTTCCTCTGTTTTTTCAAAATGTTGTTCGTTTGCATGGTATTCCTGAGAATATCGTTTCTGACAGAGGGACCCAATTCGTGTCTAGATTTTGGCGGGCATTCTGTGCTAGGATGGGCATAGATTTATCTTTTTCGTCCGCTTTCCATCCTCAGACGAATGGCCAGACCGAGCGGATTAATCAGACCCTGGAGACATATCTGAGGTGTTTTGTGTCTGCTGACCAGGATGATTGGGTTGCTTTTTTGCCATTGGCGGAGTTCGCTCTCAATAATCGGGCCAGCTCTGCCACTTTGGTGTCCCCGTTTTTCTGTAATTCGGGGTTTCATCCTCGATTTTCCTCTGGTCAGGTGGAATCTTCGGATTGTCCTGGAGTGGATGCTGTGGTGGAGAGATTGCATCAGATCTGGGGGCAGGTGGTGGACAATTTGAGGTTGTCCCAGGAGAAGACTCAGCTTTTTGCCAACCGCCACCGTCGTGTTGGTCCTCGGCTTTGTGTTGGGGATTTGGTGTGGTTGTCTTCTCGTTTTGTCCCTATGAGGGTCTCTTCTCCTAAGTTTAAGCCTCGGTTCATTGGCCCGTATAAGATATTGGAGATTCTTAACCCTGTTTCCTTCCGTTTGGACCTCCCTGCATCCTTTTCTATTCATAACGTTTTTCATCGGTCATTGTTGCGCAGGTATGAGGTACCGGTTGTGCCTTCCGTTGAGCCTCCTGCTCCGGTGTTGGTTGAGGGTGAGTTGGAGTACGTTGTGGAGAAAATCTTAGACTCTCGTGTTTCCAGACGGAGACTCCAGTATCTGGTCAAGTGGAAGGGATACGGCCAGGAGGATAATTCTTGGGTGAATGCATCTGATGTTCATGCCTCTGATCTGGTTCGTGCCTTTCATAGGGCCCATCCTGATCGCCCTGGTGGTTCTGGTGAGGGTTCGGTGCCCCCTCCTTGAGGGGGGGTACTGTTGTGAATTTGGATTCTGGGCTCCCCCGGTGGCTACTGGTGGAATTGAACTGGTGTCTTCATCTTCTCTGTTCACCTGTTCCCATCAAGATGTGGGAGTCGCTATATAACCTTGCTGCTCTGTTAGTTGCTTGCCGGTCAACAATGTTATCAGAAGCCTCTCTGTGCTTGTTCCTGCTCCTAGACAACTACTAGATAAGTTGGACTTTTGTCCATGTTTGTTTTTGCATTTTGGTTCCAGTTCACAGCTGTAGTTTCGTTACTGTGTCTGGAAAGCTCTTGTGAACAGGAATTGCCACTCTGGTGTTATGAGTTAATGACAGAGTTTTAAAGTAATTTCTGGATGGTGTTTTTGATTAGGGTTTTCAGCTGACCATGAAAGTGTCCTTTCTGTCTTCTGCTATGTAGTAAGTGGACCTCAAATTTGCTAAACCTATTTTCATCCTACGTTTGTTATTTCATCTTAATTCACCGCCAATACATGTGGGGGGCCTCTGTCTCCTTTTGGGGTATTTCTCTAGAGGTGAGCTAGGACTAATATTTTCCTCTGCTAGCATTATTTAGTCCTCCGGCTGGTGCTGGGCATCTAGAATCAACGTAGGCATGCTACCCGGCCACTGCTAGTTGTGTGTTAGGTTTAGTTCATGGTCAGCTCAGTTCCCATCTTCCAAGAGCTAGTTCCTATATATGCTTATGCTATGATCTCTTGCCATTGAGATCATGACATAACCCCTTCACCCGATCTGCAGGGACGCGATCATTCCATGACGCCACATAGTCGTCATGGGTCGGATTGACACGGGTTTTCATGACGCCTACGTGGCGTCATGGGTCGGGAAGGGGTTAACCCCTTAGATGCTGCTTTCAATAGTGACTACATCATTATAAATGGTTAACAGACTGTGGGGGCTTCCTCCTAATCCCAATTGGTGCCCTCAGATCATGATTTTGGGATCCTGATGTTTGCCATGGCAATTCATGACCAAATTCTGGCCTTAGTCTGACGGCTGTAGTAACCTGTTCAGAAGTTAGAGGCATGTAGGTAGTAAAAATACACATTGTCATTCCTGTCATGTCACTTTGCATTAATTCCTGAAAAGCAACTGAAGAGTTAATAAACTACCTGAAAGCAGTTTCCAATATGTCAGGGGGTGCTGTTTGTAAAATGGTATCACTTTTGAGGGTTTCCAAATATATAGGACCCCTAAAGGACCCCTAATGAGAATAATGGGGATAGGGGAAAATATGTGTAAGTGGATTGAGAGCTGGCTCAGGGATAGGAAACAAAGGGTGGTTATTAATGGAGCACATTGGGACTGGGTCGCGGTTAGCAGTGGGGTACCACAGGGGTCAGTATTAGGCCCTCTTTTTAACATATTTATTAATGACCTTGTAGGGGGCATTCAGAGTAGAATTTCAATATTTGCAGATGACCCTAAACTCTGCAGGGTAATCAATACAGAGGAGGACAATTTTATATTACAGGATGATTTATGTAAACTAGAAGCTTGGGCTGATAAATGGCAAATGAGCTTTAATGGGGATAAATGTAAGGTCATGCACTTGGGTAGTAGTAATAAGATGTATAACTATGTGCTTAATTCTAAAACTCTGGGCAAAACCGTCAATGAAAAAGACCTGGGTGTATGGGTGGATAATAAACTCATATTCAGTGGCCAGTGTCAGGCAGCTGCTACAAAGGCAAATAAAATAATGGGATGCATTAAAAGAGGAATAGATGCTCATGAGGAGAACATAATTTTACCTCTATACAAGTCACTAGTTCGACCACACTTAGAATACTGTGCACAGTTCTGGTCTCCGGTGTATAAGAAAGACGTAGCTGAACTGGAGCGGGTGCAGAGAAGAGCGACCAAGGTTATTAGAGGACTGGGGGGTCTGCAATACCAAGATAGGTTATTACACTTGGGGCTATTTAGTTTGGAAAAACGAAGGCTAAGGGGTGATCTTATGTTAATGTATAAATATATGAGGGGACAGTACAAAGACCTTTCTGATGATCTTTTTAATCATAGACCGGTGACAGGGACAAGGGGGCATCCTCTACGTCTGGAGGAAAGAAGGTTTAAGCATAATAACAGACGCGGATTCTTTACTGTAAGAGCATTGAGACTGGAACTCTCTGCCGTATGATGTTGTAATGAGTGAGTCATTACTTAAATTTAAGAGGGGACTGGATACCTTCCTGGAAAAGTATAATGTTACAGGGTATATATATTAGATTCTTTGATAGGGCGTTGATCCAGGGAACTAGTCTGATTGCCGTATGTGGGGTCGGTAAGGAATTTTTTTCCCCATGGTGGAGCTTACTCTTACCACATGGTTTTTTTTTGCCTTCCCCTGGATCAACATGTTAGGGCATGTTAGGCTATGGGTTGAACTAGATGGACTTAAAGTCTTCCTTCAACCTTAATAACTATGTTACTATGTTACTTCAAACATGGATAAGTCCCTAAAAAAAATACATTTTGTAAATTTCCTTGAAAAAATGAAAAATTACTGCTACATTTTTAACCCCTTTCTGCCATTGGACGTACTATTCCGTCCATGTGGGGTGGGCCCTAATTCCCAAGGACGGAATAGTACGTCCAGCACGATCGGCCGCGCTCACGGGGGGAGCGCGGCCGATCGCGGCCGGGTGTCAGCTGCCTATCGCAGCTGACATCCGGCACTATGTTCCAGGAGCGGTCACGGACCGCCCCCGGCACATTAACCCCCGGCACACCGCGATCAAACATGATCGCGGTGTGCCGGCGGTACAGGGAAGCATCGCGCAGGGAGGGGGCTCCCTGCGGGCTTCCCTGAGACCCCCGGAGCAACGCGATGTGATCGCGTTGCTGCGAGGGTCTCCTACCTCCTATCCCTGCAGGCCCCGGATCCAAAATGGCCGCGGGGCTGCATCCGGGTCCTGCAGGGATTACTTCCGGGTGCCATGCAGGTGCTTGTAAGCCTGCACGGCTGTAAGCGAGATCGGTGATCTGACAGAGTGCTGTGCACACTGTCAGATCACCGATCTGTGATGTCCCCCCCTGGGACAAAGTAAAAAAGTTAAAAAAAAAAAAATCCCACATGTGTAAAAAAAAAAAAAAAAAATTCCTAAATAAAGAAAAAAAATATATATATTATTCCCATAAATACATTCCTTTATCTAAATAAAAAAAGTCAAACAATAAAAGTACACATTTAGTATCGCCGTGTCCGTAACGACCCCACCTATAAAACTATATCACTCTTGAAAAAGCGGGCCCTGTTACCCGCGAAACGCGCGTCGGGGGGCATCCACACCCGGTCCGGTATCTCTGCATTTTGGTCTCAGGTGAGCATCTCATCCCCAACATGACATAGCTGTTGCTAGCATTTTTACTATGGGGTCTATGAAGATGCCGTATACATGTAATGCTGATATTGCACTGTGCACTTTATTTGAGAAATATATTGGTCTTTTTCAGCAATAATTAACCAAACACAGAGATACTGTGACGCCCTTGGTGTCGTTTTTCCTGCAAAAATTATTTGTGATAACTTGTATTATGTATTTTGGTGATTTATTATAATAATTTTTTCTATTTTTAGTATACCCAGTTGCTCTTTTTCCTCCTGAAAATTATAGCTAACTTTTGAGCGGGTTTTGTTTTGTCTTGCTGTCCCTTGGACATGCATATTCTGTTATTGGGGTTTTTGTACCATGTAGTATATAGCACAGTCCACGTAGTATATAGCACAGCCCACGTAGTATATAACACAGGCAGCCCACGTAGTATGTAACACAGGCAGCCCACGTATGTAACACAGGCAGCCCACATAGTATATTATTATTATTATATATACTATATGGCTGTGCTATATGTTACGTGGCTGCCTGTGTTATACAGGCAGCCCACGTAGTATATAACATAGGCAGCCCACGTAGTATATAACATAACACAGGCAGCCCAGCTCACCCACCACCACGCCATCGCCGCCCGTCGCCCCTGACCATTGTGGACACAGGATCTGTGCTGCTCGTCTTCTGCTGCTGGCTGCGCTGGAACTGGACGGTGGACCATCACCCGGGTCCCGGACAGTGTCGCGACGCGATCTGTGTGTCAGCGCCGCTGCTCTTTTTAGGATGCCGAGCTCTTCACTCTCACCCGGAAGTGAAGACCGCCGGCCCGGAAGTGACTCTTCAATCCCCATGGACGGTGATTGGTGAGTATTCCTGCTGCAGTGAGTCCCAGTCAGTGAGTCCCGCCTCCTGCTGCCGGGAATCATATATCCACTCCAGCTCCGCCTCCGAGTCCTGGCTGCAGTCACACACACAGTAACAGCACACTAGTGGAGGGAGGGAGTTAGGGTTGGACTCGGTCACTCGGGGATGATGTAGTCCGGCTTCAGGGGCCCCCCAGGAGCGCATGATGCGCTGCGCATCAGTGTCGGCAATGCTGGCAGAATAAGTGTCTTACCGGCGTTATGGGCCCCCCAGTCTCGCCAGGGCCCCGGCACTTGCCCGGGTGCGCCAGGTGCTGACGCCGGCCCTGGTGGTTAGGGTTACCGTTGGGATTAGGGTTAGGGGTGTGTTTGGATTAGGGTTTCAGTTATAATTGGGGGGTTTCCACTGTTTAGGCACATCAGGGGATCTCCAAACGTGACATGGCGTCCGATATCAATTTCAGCCAATTCTGCGTTGAAAAAGTAAAACAGTGCTCCAACATATGGGGTATCAGCATACTCGGAACACATTGAGAACAACTTTTGGGGTCCAATTTCTCCTGTTACCCTTGGGAAAATACAAAACTGGGGGCTAAAAAATAATTTTGGGGGGACATTTTTTTTTTATTATTTTCACGGCTATGCGTTATAAACTGTAGTGAAACACTTGAGGGTTCAAAACTCTCACAACACATCTAGATGAGTTGCTTAGGGGGTCTACTTTCCAAACTGGTGTCACTTGTGTTTTTTTTTTTTTTAATGTTTAGGTACATTAGGGCTCTGCAAACGCAATGTGACGCCTGCAGACCATTCCATCTAAGTCTGCATTCAAAATGGCGCTCCATCCCTTCCGAGCCCTCCCATGCGCCCAAACAGTGGTTCCCCCCCCACATATGGGGTATCAGCGTACTCAGGACAAATTGGACAACAACTTTTGGCGTCCAATTTCTCCTGTTACCCTCGGGAAAATACAAAACTGGGGGCTAAAAAATAATTTTTGTGGGAAAAAAATGTTTTTTATTTTTACGGCTCTGCATTATAAACTTCTGTGAAGCAGTTGGTGGGTCAAAGTGCTCACTACACCTCTAGATAAGTTCCTTAGGGGGTCTACTTTCCAAAATGGTGTCACTTGTGGGGGGGGTTTCAATGTGTAGGGACATCAGTGGCTCTCCAAACGCAACATGGCGTCCCATCTCAATTCCTGTCAATTTTGCAGTGAAAAGTCAAACGGCGCTCCTTCCTTTCCGAGCTCTCCCATGCGCCCAAACAGTGGTTTACCCCCATATATGGGGTATCAGCGTACTCAGGACAAATTGTACAACAACTTTTGGGGTCCAATTTCTTCTCTTACCCTTGGGAAAATACAAAAATGGGGGCGAAAAGATCATTTGTGTGAAAAAATATGATTTTTTATTTTTACGGTTCTGCATTATAAACTTCTGTGAAGCACTTGGTGAGTCAAAGTGCTCACCACACCTCTAGATAAGCTCCTTAGGGGGTCTACTTTCCAAAATGGTGTCACTTGTGGGGGGTTTCAATGTTTAGGCATATCAGGGGCTCTCCAAACGCAACATGGCGTCCCATCTCAATTCCAGTCAATTTTGCATTGAAAAGTCAAATGGCGCTCCTTCGCTTCCGAGCTCTGTCATGCGCCCAAACAGTGGTTTACCCCCACATATGGGGTATCGGCGTACTCAGGACAAATTGTACAACATCTTTTGGGGTCCGTTTTCTCCTGTTACCCTTGGTAAAATAAAACAAATTGGAGCTGAAGTAAATTTTGTGTGAAAAAAAAGTTAAATGCTCATTTTTATTTAAACGTTCCAAAAATTCCTGTGAAACACCTTAACGGTTAATAAACTTCTTGAATGTGGTTTTGAGCACCTTGAGGGGTGCAGTTTTTAGAATGGTTTCACACTTGGGTATTTTCTATCATATAGACCCCTCAAAATGACTTCAAATGAGATGTGGTCCCTAAAAAAAAAAATGGTGTTGTGAAAATGAGAAATTGCTGGTCAAATTTTAACCCTTATAACTCCCTAACAAAAAAAAATTTTGGTTCCAAAATTGTGCTGATGTAAAGTAGACATGTGGGAAATGTTACTTATTAAGTATTTTGTGTGACATATCACTGTGATTTAATTGCATAAAAATTCAAAGTTGGAAAATTTCAAAATTTTTGCCAAATTTCCGTTTTTTTCACAAATAAACGCAGGTAATATCAAAGAAATTTTAACACTATCATGAAGTACAATATGTCACGAGAAAACACTGTCATAATCACCCGGATCCGTTGAAGCGTTCCAGACCTCATAAAGGGACAGTGGTCAGAATTGTAAAAATTGGCCCGGTCCATAACGTGCAAACCACCCTTGGGGGTGAAGGGGTTAAACCTCCTAAAATGCTTACAAAATAAAAGAACATTTTACAAATGGTGCTGATGTAAAGCAGACATGTGGGAAATGTTATTTATTAATGATTTGCTCTGGCATGACTATCTGGATTAAAGGGATAATCATTCAAAGTTTAAAAATTGCTAATTTTTTTAAATTTTTCTCAAATTTCTGATATTTTTGATAAATAAACACAAAACATATCGACCTAAATTTACCATCATCATAAAGTATAATGTGTCACGAAAAAACAATGTCAAAATCACTGGGATATGTTGAAGCGTTCCAGAGTTATTACCACATAAAGTGACACTGGTCAGATTTCAAAAATTTGGCTCCGTCACTAAGGGGTTAATTTAATCCTGCCCCAGTCTTCTTTGAGACTCCTAGGTAGGATCTTTAATGGAACACTGTCAGCTTGAACAGTCATCCTGTGCTAAGTCCCACCACTCAGTGCTTCATGGCGTGGCCAATCATGTAAAAACACCTTCACACCTGCTTGTTTTCCCTCAATCTGCCCCACCCCTTTTCTTTGATTGACATGTCTGGCTTCATAGGGCCAGAGAAGGGAGGAGATGTATGGAAACCAAGCAGGAGGGAAGGTGTATTTGAATGTTTGGCCCGACCATTAAGCACATAGCGCCTGTACTTGGTTTCAACAGTCATTCTGTGCTGACAGAGAAAGTATAAACACCGGTTATCCAGTCCTGTAGCTAGAGAGTTTCTTGCACACATCCATAGAAACTATAAGGCTGGAGTCACACATGGCGTAAGACAATACGCCACGTATTATACGTCCGTACTACGGCCGTAATACGGAGAAATGTTCCCAAAATAGTGATCCGTAGTCAGGGTGTGTCAGCGTATTTTGCGCATGGCATCCTCCGTATGTAATCCGTATGGCATCCGTACTGCGAGATTTTCGCGCAGGCTTGCAAAACCGACATCTAATGGATTTATGTGCTCAAAAGTTAGGGAAAACATATATACAGTATATATATATATATATATATATATATATATATATATATATATATGTCATTGAGACACATATATATATTCTGTATTTAGATTTCATTCAGCGCGATATCTGTGAACAGCCGGTAATTCAATTGCCGGCTTTTCATTTCTCCTGCACAAACCCGACATATGAGACATGGTTTACATACAGTAAACCATCTCACATCCCCTTTTTTTTGCATATTCCACACTACTAATGTTAGTAGTGTGTATGTGCAAAATTTCAGCGCTGTAGCTGCTGAAATAAAGGGTTAAATGGCGGAAAAAATTGGCGTGGGCTCCCGCGCAATTTTCTCTGCCAGAGCGGTAAAGCCAGTGACTGAGGGCAGATATTAATAGCCAGGAGAGGGTCCATGGTTATTGCCCCCCCCCCCCCCCCCCTGGCTACAAACATCTGCCCCCAGCCACCCCAGAAAAGGCACATCTGGAAGATGCGCCTATTCTGGCACTTGGCCACTCTCTTCCCACTCCCTGTAGCGGTGGGATATGGGGTAATGAAGGGTTAATGCCACCTTGCTATTGTAAGGTGACATTAAGCCAGATTAATAATGGAGAGGCGTCAATTATGACACCTATCCATTATTAATCCAATTGTTGGAAAGTGTTAAAAAACACACACACACATGATTAAAAAGGATTTTAATGAAATAAACACAGCGGTTGTTGTAATAATTTATTGTTCTCGCAATCCATTTCCAGGCCCTCGCTTGGCAAAATAATAAACACACAATATACATACCTTCTGATGTCAGATCACGTCCCACGAAGTAATCCATCTGAAGGGGTTAACTAATATTACAGGCACGAGCTGCGATAAACCACTCGCTCGTGCCTGTAATCCCCGGGTGCTGAAAGGAAAGCAGTGATCTGTACTTACATTCAGTCTCGGTGAGGCGCCCTCTGGTGGATGTTCCCATGAACTGCAGCCTGGGAACTTTTTCCCACGCTCCAGGTCATATGAGGACATCCACCAGGGGGCGCATCACCGCGACTGAAGGAAATGTAGGTCAATGACCTACATTTCATTCATTCGCCGGGGATTACAGGTACGAGCGAGTGGTTTATCGCAGCTCGTGCCTGTAATATTAGTTAACCCCTTCAGATGGATTACTTCGTGGGACGAGACGGTTCACCAGAAGGTATGTATCTTGTGCGTTTATTATTTTTCCAAGCGAGGGTGTTCCTGATGGATTGCGAGAACAATAAATTATTACAACAACTGCTGTGTTTATTTCATTAAACTACTTTTAAATCATGTGTGTGTGTGTTTTTTAACCCTTTCATACAATTGGATTAATAATGGATAGGTGACATAATTGACGCCTCTCCATTATTAATCTGGCTTAATGTCACCTTACAATAGCAAGGTGGCATTAACCCTTCATTACCCCATATCCCACCGCTACAGGGAGTGGGAAGAGAGTGGCCAAGTGCCAGAATAGGCGCATCTTCCAGATGTGCCTTTTCTGGGGTGGCTGGGGGCAGATGTTTTTAGCCACGGGGGGGCCAATAACCATGGACCCTCTCTAGGCTATTAATTTCTGCCCTCAGTCACTGGTTTCCCACTCTGGCGGAGAAAATTGCGCGGGAGCCCACGCCAATTTTTTCCGCCATTTAACCCTTTATTTCAGCAGCTACAGCGCTGAAATTTTGCACATACACACTACTAACATTAGTAGTGTGGAATATGCAAAAAAAAAAGGGGATATGAGATGGTTTACTGTATGTAAACCATGTCTCATATCCTGTCGGGTTTGTGAAGGAGAAATGAAAAGCCGGCAATTGAATTACCGACTTTTCACTAACAGCGCTGCGTATTTCTCGCAAGTCACACTGCTGGTCCGTGTGGAATCCGTATTTTTCTCGCCCCCATAGACTTTCATTGGCGTATTATTTGCGCAATACGCTGACAAACGCAGCATGCTGCGATTTTGTACGGCTGTAGAACGCCGTATAATACTGAACCGTAATATACGGCTAATAGGAGCAGCCCCATTGAGAAGCATTGTGCCGTATGTAATGCGAGTTTTACGTACGTAGTTTTTGCGCTCTTAAGTACGTAAAACACGCATGTGTGACCCCGGCCTAATACCAAACCTGCTGCCTCAAATGAAGAGACAAGGGTGGTGCCTCTGAGGTTGCTTGCTACTTTACAGTTGCCAGTCCTCATGACTGCAACTTCAATGTGCGCATTTAGCAGGAGAGCTGAAATGGGCTATAGAGCTTTAACTGCAGATGGCTCTAATTTTCTCCTCTCACCACTAATTTGATTTCAAGAGAAAAATGATAACTCCCAGGTGGCCAGCCCTTTGTGCCCATTTAGTGCAAAACCAGACATATGATAATCCAAAGACTATACTACTAGTAGTTATTGTAATCACTTCTATCTGCAATACATTTTCCCTCTCTGGCTACATGTTTCAAGGTTTGAATATACTGGCTGGTGAACTACAACTTCTATTATGACATTTCCTCTCTTGAGTTCATACAACACAGACAGCCAAGACGATACTATTTCACAATATGTCAGTCACTCAATCCACACTTCACAGTCGCTGG
The DNA here is from genome assembly GCF_051348905.1 of Ranitomeya variabilis. NCBI lineage: Eukaryota > Metazoa > Chordata > Amphibia > Anura > Dendrobatidae > Ranitomeya > Ranitomeya variabilis. The sequence continues at coordinate 99,037,506 of NC_135238.1, read as the reverse complement.
TATAAGTCCTCCTTCTGTGTTTGAGCTAAGACTGCAATCAGCACCACTTTCAAGAGGGTACCCTTATCTATCTAACGGAATCCTTTATGAACAAGAAAAATTCTCTACATAATAAACACGGAGGATCGTGATACAAATGAAAACCTATGTAGAAAAGAAATAGTCCCCCAAAGTTTAAATAATAATAATAATAATTTTTATTTATATAGCGCCAACATATTCCGCAGCACTTTACAATTAAGTGGGGATATGTACAGACAAATTCAATACAAGTTAAGACAATTTAAACAGTGATATTAGGAGTGATGTCCCTGCTCGCAAGCTTACAATCTACAAATAATGAATAAGTAATTTTTATTAGAACATACAGTTTAAAAAATGGTAAAATAGCGACTTGGAGATGAAAACAAACCATACAGAAGTGGAACAAGCAGACACTGGAACAATGCTGAATGGATAATGTCCAGAAAAAAAAATATACATCTATGTAATGCATCCAAGATTTTATACAAATTGTAGATTCCTATAGAGAAAGCTCTTAGTTGCAAAAAGTACATATATGAATTAAGTAGCAGTGGTATTTCTAAATAAGTAAAGTGCAGAGTGCTGAACAATTGGGCTGAAAAATGAATGTCAAAAGAGGTTATGTAGGTAATTAGACTGAACACTTCTGGTTTTTTATCTCTGGTATCTCCTGATGAGAAAAGTATTGAATAGGTAACAAGGAAATAGCATGAATTCAAAAACGCATAAGGGAACCCAGAGACAAAAAGGTGCACACCATGGCTAAAGGTAAAGGATACATCAATAATCATCATACAAGTAAGAGCCAGCGAAAATCAAAAATACCCAGAATACAGCGAGTTTCAGCATAGCTCCTTGATGCGCGTTTCAATGTCTTTCTTCCTCAGAAGGGGGTACATCAGCTTTGTTCCAGTGTCTGCTTGTTCTATCTCTGTATGATTTGATTTAATCTCCAAGTCGCTATTTTACCATTTTTTAAACTGTATGTATTACTAAAAATTACTTATTCATTATTTAAACTTTGTTTTATTCCTTTCTACATAGGTTTCCTTGAAAACTCTTAAGGGTAAGTGCACACGATGCAGATTTAGTGCAGAATTGGTGCAGATCTGCAGCAGATTTTTCTGCAGCAGAAACGCTGTAGAACTGCACTGTGATTTACAGTACAATGTAAATCAATGTGAAAAAAAAAAACCTGTGCACATGGTGCAGAAAAATCTGCGCAGAAACGCTGCAGATTTCAAAGAAGTGCATGTCACTTATTTTGTGCAGTTCTGCAGCGTTTTTGCACCCCTCCTTTATAGAAATCCACAGTGGTAAAATCTGCACAAAAACTGCACAAAAAACGCACCTGCGGATTCTGCCAGGAGATGCAAATTTAGTGCAGAAAATTCTGCACCACATTTCCTACATGTGCACATAGCCTAAGAGTCAGAGACTGTGAAACCTTATTGGTCACTCAAAAATCATTGAGTTCCACATTTAGTAATCCTCATAATTTACAACAATATCATTCCTTACATGAGTCATATAGACAAGGAAGACCACATATAACAATCCATTGACACCTAAAATATACAGAAAAACTGTGAAAAGCTCATGAATACAAATTTAATTCAACCGTCAGTTCTACATCTAAAAACACAATGAAGCATATAATAGACCACAAATTATAAATACAAAAATTGAAACACTGGCAGAGGTTTGATAACAATGGTGTTGTAGAACCACTACTTACCCGTCTCTGACCTCCCAGAAAACATTAAGAATTTTAGTAATGCAATGGGTTACTCACTGTATTTTGTTTTTGTTCAGTGGTTCCTAGGAGGTTATCAGTCAGGTCGCAGGGCTGTCCAGTTGACCAACCCGTGTTTCAGGCACAATGTACTGTCATGGAAGCCACTCTTTAGGGAGAGCTTTGGGGGAGATGCAAGGGGTTTTGCACGTTTGCCAGGTTTGACCAAATTAAGGCGGCGACTGGTCAGAGACTAAGCATAAATACACGTGTCTGTCTGTGTACAAAGCCTAGAAAAAAATAGCTGCACTCTGAAATATTAAAAGCAATGAAGTTTTTAAATTGGAACTGCATTACTGCCACAGAAAATATGTAAATACTATATGTAAATATGAAATACAGAAAAATAAAACTGCAGTATTGCTACAGAAAAAATTAAGGTACTGAGCGCATAAATTGGCCAATTCATGAGGTCCCAACAGCCAGCAACAAGGTGTATCTTATTGTTGTAACCTCAATCTAATATGATTACCTCTTCTGGGCCAAAAGCCCACAATTTACAGGTGTGGTAGGAACCAGCTAATTAACCCCTTCCCGACATATACATACTGCTCTGCGGGAGCTGTGTTCCCGCACAGCGAAGTATATATATGGCACCAGTATTTTCGGTCATTGCTCTGAATCGCGCGGTGACCGAGTTAAAATGGCCACTGTTTCTCACAGCAGGCTATCCCTGCACTTTGCTCCAGGGGCCATACCACCCCTCTCTCCCTATGTTGGCAATTGCTGTCATTGGCTGATCAATTCTGACCAGCCACTTACAGCAATGTCACAATAAAGTTACAAAAAAAAAGTGTGACATGCTGTATTTGGTGTTGTCCGAGACTGCACCAATGACAGCAGTCACAATGGGTGAGGTGATCGTCACCTCTCCTTATTCACCCCTTTGGCAGAACAATAGTTCTTGACCAATCAGCGCCAAAGTGGTTAATCTAAAATAGTGATAACCAATCTGTGTGCCATATTTACAGCAGAGTTGGCCTGCAGAGTGGTTGTATACGCCCTTCTGTTACCCTGAGACGGAAAAATTCATTGGTAGTCAGTGTGCTGGCTGCTGTGTGACTGATCTGTGATCTCAGCAGTTCCCCAATACCTGTTCCAGCTTTCCCCCAATCTCCCCACTCCCAACTTTATTTTTGGCTCATATTTTTTGCACTTTTTTCATGTGCGTGGGGTCCTGCGCTGAGCATTTGTGCTCTTCCCGTGACAGCAGCGCTCTCAACATTGCTGCTGATTAGAAACTGCACCAAGGGCTTTTTTTTTTTTTTTAGCTAGTTAGAGTAGCGGACATCACAGTGTAAGTGACATCCGATTTTTATTTAGAAAAAAAAGAAACAGGTAGGGAGGTATCATATTAAAGTAGCGGACATCAGTGTTTATGACATCCGATTTTCTTTAAAAAAAAAAAAAACATATTAGTACAGAGTGGCTTTCTTTTAAAGAATGTGAAGGATGGCAGTAGAGATCCCGCAGAATCACACCGCTGCCACTTCATATGAAGACCCCGCACCTCTCACCCCTCCACCTGACATTACTTTTCCATCAGAAGGATCACGTGGTACGGTCTCCTCACTTGAGCTCCCTGAGGACTCGTAAAGTCATCTTGACACAGTTTTACACGGACACCCCCTGTCCACATGGACCCAGGGAGGCATGGGGAGTGAGGGAGTGTGGCCCACGCAGCCGCTGATATGGCACCACACTTGCTTACAACTCTGAGAGGCCTTCCACTAGCACGACTGAAACGGAGCACTGCCAGCATAGTAGAACTGCCACCAGTTCCCTCATTAGATATAGCCTGGTTCATTAACGGGATTATATCGGGCCAGAAACCAGCCCTGGTAGCATGGAAAATTGAACCGAGAAACTGACGTGTGGATTTGTGGATCGGGATAAAAGATTAGCCAGTGATTAATTCATATACTGTATGTAATCGCCTTAAGGGCACACTAGGAAAAACACTATATACACAATGGACAATGGTTATATATTCAGTGTGTGTGCGTATATATATATATATATATATATATATATATATATATATATATATATATATATATATATATATATATATATATATATATATGTATGTATGTATGTATGTATATACTAGCTGAAGAGCCCGGCGTTGCCTGGGCATAGTAAATATCTGTGGTTAGTTATAGCACCTCACTTCTCTTATTTTCCCATCACGCCTCTCATTTTCCCCATCACATCTTTCATTTTCCCCCTCACATCTCTCATTTTCTCCCTCACACCTCTCATTTTCCCCCTCACTCCTCTTATTTCCCCCCTCACTCCTCTCATTCCCCCCTAACACTTGTCATTTCGACCTCACATCTGTCATTTTCCGATGACTCCACTATTTTCCCTCACTCCTCTCATTTTGCACTCACACCTTTTCATTTTCACCTCACACCTCTCATTTTCACCTCAGTATATACATGTTTGTCATCTCCCTTATATATAGTATACACCTGTATGTCATCTCCTGTATATAGTATATACCTGTATGTCATCTCCCCTGTATATAGTATATACCTGCTGTGTCATCTCCCCTGTATATAGTATATACCTGTATGTCATCTCCTCCTGTATATAGTATATACCTGTGTCATCTCACCTATATATAGTATATATCTGTGTGTCATCTCCTGTATATAGTATATACCTGTATGTCATCTCCTCCTATACATAGCATATACCTGTATGTCATCTCCTCCTGTATATACTATATACCTGTAGGTAATCTGCTCCTGTATATAGTATATACCTGTGTGTCATCTCCTCCTGTATATAGTATATACCTGTATGTCATCTCCTCCTGTATGTAGTATGTACCTGTATGTCATCTCCTCTATATAGTATATACCTGTGTGTCATCTCTCCTGTATATAGTATATATCTGTGTCATCTCCTCCTGTATATAGTATATACCTGTGTGTCATCTCCCCTGTAAATAGTATATACCTGTGTGTCATCTCCTCCTGTATATAGTATATATCTGTATGTCATCTCCTCCTGTATTAGACCTCGTTCACACGTTATTTGGTCAGTATTTTTACCTCAGTATTTGTAAGCTAAATTGGCAGCCTGATAAATCCCCAGCCAACAGTAAGCCCACCCCCTGGCTGTATATTTTAGCTCACACATACACATAATAGACTGGTCATGTGACTGACAGCTGCCGGATTCCTATATGGTACATTTGTTGCTCTTGTAGTTTCTGCTTATTAATCAGATTTTTATTTTTGAAGGATAATACCAGACTTGTGTGTGTTTTAGGGCGAGTTTCGTGTGTCAAGTTGTGTGTGTTGAGTTGCGTGTGGCGACATGCATGTAGCGACTTTTGTGAGATGAGTTTTGTGTGGCGACATGCGTGTAGCAACTTTTTGTGTGTCGAGTTGCAGGTTAGTGACAGGTGACAGGTTAGTGTAGCAAGTTGTGTGCAGCAAGTTTTGCGCATGGCGAGTTTTGCGCGTGGCGAGTTTTATGTGTGGTGCTGTTATGACCTGGTGGGTATGGAGCAGTACTGAGATGACCTGATGGGTAAAACCAATCATGAACAAGCTCAGAGGAGGTGGCAGCTCCACCGACAGTAATCACTGTTATGACCTAGTGATAACGAAGCAGCACTGAAATGACCTGGTGGGTAAAACCAATCATGAACAAGCTCAGAGGAGGTGGCAGCTCCACCGACAGTAATCACTGTTATGACCGAGTGATAACGAAGCAGCACTGAAATGACCTGGTGGGTAAAACAAATAGTGAACTAGCTCTGAGGAGGTGGTAGCTTTACTGACCGCAATCCCTACTCCTAACACCAACACTAGAAATAGCCGTGGAGCGTTCCTATCACTGCCTAGACGCCTCTTCACAGCCTAAGAACTAGCTACCCCTGAAGATGGAAACGGAAAACTATCTCGCCTCAGAGAAACCCCCAAAGGAAGATAGCCCCCCACAAATATTAACGGTGAGTGAAGAGGGAAATGACAAACTCAGAAATGAAACTAGATTTTAGCAAAGGAGGCCACAACTATCTAAATAGACAGAGATAGAAAAGGCTACTGTGTGGTCAGTATAAAAAACTAAATATCCACGCAGAGTTTACAAAAATAACCTCCACACCGACTCACGGTGTGGAGGGGGCAAATCTGCAACCCCAGAGCTTCCAACTAGCCGGAATATTTCATAATGACAAGCTGGACAAAAGAGACATAACTTAAACTGAATAGAAGGTCATAAGCAGGGAAACACCCAAAAACTAGCAGAACTTATCTTAAGCTGAAATGGACTGGCCAACAGAGAACTTCCAGGAAAGGACTGAATCCACAGAAAGAAACATTGACAGCCGGCATCAGCTACAGCCAAAAGCCCAGTTAAATAACAAGGCCAGGGAACCGATTAGTGAAAGCAGCTGCTAAGTTCCACTTGAAACCACCAGAGGGAGCCCAAGAGCAGAACTTCCTAAAATACCATTCGCAACCACAGGATGGAGCCCAAGAACGGAATTCACAACAGTACCCCCCCCCCCCTTGAGGAGGGGTCACCGAACACTCACCAGAGCCCCCAGGCCGATCGGGACGAGCCAAATGAAAAGCACGTACCAAATCGGCAGCATGGACATCGGAGGCAAAAACCCAAGAGTTATCCTCCTGGCCATAACATAACTTGACCAGATACTGAAGTTTCCGCCTTGAAAGATGAGAATCCAAAATCTTCTCCACCACATATTCCAGCTCCCCCTCAACCAACACCGGAGCAGGAGGGTCAACGGCGGGAACCAAGGGCACCACATATGTCCGCAACAAAGATCTATGGAACACATTATGAATGGAAAACGAGGCTGGAAGGGCCAAACGAAAAGACACCAGATTGATAATTTCCGAAATCCTATAAGGACCAATAAAACGAGGTTTGAACTTAGGGGAAGAGATCTTCATAGGAACATGACGAGAAGACAACCAGACCAAATCCCCAACCCGAAGCCGGGGACCAACGCACCGACGGCGGTTAGCAAAACGTTGAGCCTTTTCCTGAGACAACGTTAAATTGTCCACCACATGAGTCCAAATCCACTGCAACCTGTCCACCACAGAATCCACCCCAGGACAGTCCGAAGGCTCAACCTGCCCTAAGGAAAAACGAGGATGAAAACCGAAATTACAAAAAAAAGGCGAAACCAAAGTAGCCGAACTAGCCCGAATATTAAGGGCAAACTCGGCCAATGGCAAGAAGGTAACCCAATCATCCTGATCAGCAGACACAAAGCATCTCAAATAGGTTTCCAAGGTCTGATTGGTTCGCTCCGTCTGTCCATTTGTCTGAGGGTGAAACGCCGAAGAAAAAGACAAATTAATGCCCATTCTACCACAAAAGGACCGCCAAAACCTAGAAACAAACTGGGTACCTCTGTCAGACACAATATTCTCCGGAATACCATGCAAACGAACCACATGCTGGAAAAACAAAGGAACCCAATCAGAGGAGGAAGGCAACTTAGGCAAAGGTATCAAATGGACCATTTTAGAAAACCGGTCTCAAACCACCCAGATGACAGACATCCTCTGAGAAACAGGAAGATCAGAAATAAAATCCATGGAAATATGCGTCCAGGGCCTCTCAGGGATAGGCAAAGGCAAAAGCAACCCACTAGCACGAGAACAGCGGGGCTTAGCCCGGGCACAGATCCCACAGGACTGCACGAAGGAACGCACATCCCGTGACAAAGAAGGCCACCAAAAGGACCTGGCAACCAAATCTCTGGTACCAAAGATCCCAGGATGACCAGCCAACACCGAACAATGAATCTCAGAAATCACCTTACTAGTCCATCTATCAGGAACAAACAATTTCCCCACAGGACAGCGGTCGGGTCTATCAGCCTGAAACTCCTGAAGCACCCGCCGCAAATCAGGGGAGATAGCAGAAAGAATCACCCCCTCCTTGAGAATACTAGCCGGCTCACGGACTCCAGGAGAATCAGGCAAAAAACTCCTAGACAGGGCATCAGCCTTCACATTCTTAGATCCCGGAAGATACGAGACCACAAAATCAAAACGGGAGAAAAACAAAGACCACCGAGCCTGTCTAGGATTCAACCGCTTGTGGATGGATACCATGCTTGGCATAGGTGGTTTTCCTGTATTGGATGTTTTCCTTTATTGGATGCTGCCCTTCCCGTGGTTGTTCCTTCCCGGCGAAAGGTCTGGCTATTCACTGCTTGCTTTGAGAAACACGTGATGGTGTCTCCGCAGCTATCCTACATTCATTTGCATATTTCCCATAAGGGATGGGGGCAGTGTTCTGGATCACTGCGTTGAGAAACACGTGGTGGTGTCTCCGCGGTGTTCAGATGTTTTGGTCTCCCCGAGGCCAATCATCTGTGCCTTTTCAACCGCTTGGCCGACTCAAGGTAAATCAGATTCTTATGATCGGTCAAGACCACAACACGATGCTTAGCTCCCTCAAGCCAATGTCGCCACTCCTCGAATGCCCACTTCATAGCCAACAACTCCCGATTGCCGACATCATAATTACGTTCAGCAGGCGAAAACTTTCTGGAGAAGAAAGCACACGGCTTCAACACAGAGCCATCAGAACTTTTGAGACAGAACAGCTCCTGCCCCAATCTCAGAAGCGTCAACCTTAACCTGAAAAGGGAGAGAAACATCTGGCTGACGCAACACAGGGGCAGAAGTAAAACGACGCTTAAGCTCCTGAAAGGCCTCCACAGCCGCAGAGGACCAATTCACCACATCTGCACCTTTCTTGGTCAAATCGGTCAGAGGTTTAACCACAGTAGATAAATTAGCAATGAAGCGGCGATAAAAATTAGCAAAGCCCAAAAATTTCTGAAGGCTCTTTACAGATGTGGGTTGAGTCCAATCATAAATAGCCTGGACCTTAACAGGGTCCATTTCAATAGCCGAGGGAGAAAAAATGAACCCCAGAAAAGAAACCTTCTGAACTCCAAAAAGGCACTTAGACCCCTTCACAAACAGTGTATTAGGACGAAGAATCTGAAATACCATCCTGACCTGCTTCACATGAGACTCCCAATCATCGGAAAAATCATAAATTTATCCAGATACTCCCGGAAAATATCATGCATAAAGGACTGAAACACAGATGGAGCATTAGAGAGCCCAAAAGGCATCACAAGATATTCAAAATGGCCTTCGGGCGTATTAAATGCTGTTTTCCATTCATCACCCTGTTTGATGCGGACCAGCTTATACGCCCCTCTAAGGTCAATCTTGGTAAACCAGCTAGCCCCTTTAATCCGAGCAAACAAATCAGAGAGCAAAGGCAAAGGGTACTGGAATTTGACCGTGATCTTATTGAGAAGGCGATAATCTATACAGGGCCTCAAGGAGCCATCCTTCTTGGCAACAAAAAAGAACCCCGCTCCCAACGGTGACGAGGACGGGCGAATATGCCCCTTCTCCAAGGACTCCTTTACATAAGTCCGCATAGCAGCATGCTCTGGCACAGACAGATTGAAAAGTCGACCCTTAGGGAACTTACAGCCAGGAATCAAATTAATAGCGCAATCACAGTCCCTATGAGGAGGCAGAGGACTGGATTTAGGCTCCTCAAATATATCCTGGAAATCCGACAAAAACTCAGGAACTTCAGAAGGGGACGAGGAAATTGACATCAGAGGAATGTCATTATGTATCCCTTGACAACCCCAACTAGTCACAGACATAGATTTCCAATCCAGCACTGGATTATGTACCTGTAACCATGGAAACCCCAGCACAACCACATCATGCAAATTATGCAACACCAAAAAGGGAATATTTTCCTGATGTGCTGGAGCCATGTTCATGGCTAACTGTGTCCAATACTGAGGTTTATTCTTGGCCAATGGCGTAGCATCAATCCCCCTCAAGGGAATAGGATTCTGCAAAGGCTCCAAGGAAAAACCACAGCGCTTGGCAAATTCTAGGTCCATTAAGTTCAGGGCAGCGCCAGAATCCACAAATGCCATTACAGAAAAGGACGACCATGAGCAAATCAGGGTAATAGACAGGAGAAATTTAGGCTGTACAGTACTGATGGTAACCGATCTAGCAACCTTCTTAGTTCGCTTCGTGCAGTCAGAGATAGCATGAGTAGCGTCACCACAGTAAAAACACAGCCCATTCTGACGTCTGAACTCCTGCCGTTCTGCTCTCGTCAAAACTCTATCACATTGCATAGGCTCAGAACTCTGCCCAGAAGACACCGCCATATGGTGCACAACCTTACGTTCACGTAGGCGGTGATCAATCTGAATGGCCAGAGACATTGATTCATTCAAACCAGCAGGCGTGGGAAACCCCACCACAACATCTTTAAGAGCTTCAGAAAAGACCCTTTCTGAAAATAGCCGCCAGGGCATCCTCATTCCATTTTGTAAGCACAGACCACTTTCTAAATTTCTGACAATATATCTCTGCCGCTTCCTGACCCTGACACAGAGCCAGCAAAATTTTCTCTGCCTGATCCACAGAATTGGGTTCGTCATAAAGCAATCCAAGTGCTTGAAAAAATGAATCTACATTGAGCAATGCCGGATTCCCTGGCTCAAGGGAGAATGCCCAATCCTGCGAGTCGCCACGCAGCAGAGAAATAATAATCTTCACCTGCTGAATGGGGTCACCAGAGGAACGGGGTCTCAGAGCAAAAAACAATCTGCAATTATTTTTAAAGTTCAAAAACCTAGATCTATCCCCAGAAAACAAATCAGGGATAGGAATTCTAGGCTCAGAAACAGGAGTTTGAACAACATAGTCTTGGATACTCTGTACCCTTGCAGCGAGATGATCAACACACGCAGACAGACCCTGAACCTCCATATCAGCACCAAGTTCCTGCACCATCCAAAAATCAAGGGGAAAAAAAAAGACGAAACAAGCAACAAGAAAAAAAAAACAATGACTCAGAACTTTCTCTTCCCTCTTTTGAGATGCATTTAACACATTGTGGGCCGGCTGTACTGTTATGACCTGGTGGGTATGGAGCAGTACTGAGATGACCTGATGGGTAAAACCAATCATGAACAAGCTCAGAGGAGGTGGCAGCTTCACCGACAGTAATCACTGTTATGACCTAGTGATAACGAAGCAGCACTGAAATGACCTGGTGGGTAAAACAAATAATGCACTAGCTCTGAGGAGGTGGTAGCTTTACTGACCGCAATCCCTACTCCTAACACCAACACTAGAAATAGCCGTGGAGCGTTCCTATCACTGCCTAGACGCCTCTTCAAAGCCTAAGAACTAGCTACCCCTGAAGATGGAAACGGAAAACTATCTCGCCTCAGAGAAACCCCCAAATTAAGATAGCCCCCCACAAATATTAACGGTGAGTGAAGAGGGAAATGACAAACTCAGAAATGAAACTAGATTTTAGCAAAGGAGGCCACAACTATCTAAATAGACAGAGATAGAAAAGGCTACTGTGCGGTCAGTATAAAAAACTAAATATCCACGCAGTTTACAAAAATAACCTCCACACCGACTCACTGTGTGGAGGGGGCAAATCTGCAACCCCAGAGCTTCCAACTAGCCGGAATATTTCATAATGACAAGCTGGACAAAAGAGACATAACTTAAACTGAATAGAAGGTCATAAGCAGGGAAACACCCAAAAACTAGCAGAACTTATCTTAAGCTGAAATGGACTGCCCAACAGAGAACTTCCAGGAAAGGACTGAATCCACAGAAAGAAACATTGACAGCCGGCATCAGCTACAGCCAAAAGCCCAGTTAAATAACAAGGCCAGGGAACCGATTAGTGAAAGCAGTTGCTAAGTTCCACTTGAAACCACCAGAGGGAGCCCAAGAGCAGAACTTCCAAAAATACCATTCGCAACCACAGGATGGAGCCCAAGAACGGAATTCACAACATGGTGCCTTTTGAGTATGTGCAAGTTTTGTGTGAGGCAACTTTTGCATGTGTTGCAACTTTTGTGCATGTGGCAATTTTTCCGCGTGTGCAAGTTTTGCGTGTGGCGAGTTTTCCATGAGGTGAGTTTTGCACGTGTGGCGAGTTTTGCATGTGGAGAGTTTTGCGCGTGGCGAGTTTTGAGCGGCGACTTTTGTGTTTCGACTTTTATGTGGCGAGGTTGGTGTATGTGTGGTGAAATGTGCGCTGAGGGTGGTATATGTGTTCGAGCACGTGGTAGTGTGTGGCGCATTTTGTGTGTGTGTTCATATCCCCGTGGTGGTGTGGTGATTATCCCATGTCGGGGCCCCATCTTAGCAACTGTACAGTATATACTCTTTGGCGCCATCGCTCTCATTCTTTAAGTCCCCCTTGTTCACATCTGGCAGCTTTTAATTTGCCTCCAACACTTTTCCTTTCATTTTTTCCCCATTATGTAGATAGGGGCAAAATTGTTTGGTGAATTGGAAAGCGCGGGGTTAAAATTTCACCTCACAACATAGCTTTGACGCTCTCGGGGTCCAGACGTGTGACTGTGCAAAATTTTGTGCCTGTAGCTGCGACGCCTCCAACACTTTTCCTTTCACTTTTTCCCCATTATGTAGATAGGGGCAAAATTGTTTGGTGAATTGGAAAGCGCGGGGTTAAAATTTCACCTCACAACATAGCCTATGACGCTCTCGGGGTCCAGACATGTGACTGTGCAAAATTTTGTGGCTGTAGCTGCGACGGTTCAGATGCCAATCCCGGACATACACACATACACACATTCAGCTTTATATATTAGATATATATATATATATATATATATATATATATATATATATATATATATATATATATATATATATATATATACAGTATATATAAAATACAGTACAGACAAAGTTTGGACACACCTCATTTAAAGATTTTTTTGTATTTTCATAACTATGAAAATTGTACATTCACACTGAAGGCATCAAAACTATGAATTAACACATGTGGAATTATATGCTTAACAAAAAAGTGTGAAACAACTGAAAATATGTCTTATATTCTAGGTTCTTCAAAGTAGCCACCTTTTGCTTTGATGACTGCTTTGCACACTCTTGGCATTCTCTTGATGAGCTTCAAGAGGTAGTCACCGGGAATGGTTTTCACTTCACAGGTGTGCCCTGTCAGGTTTATTAAGTGGGATTTCTTGCCTTATAAATGGTGTTGGGACCATCAGTTGTGTTGTGCAGAAGTCTGGTGGATACACAGCTGATAGTCCTACTGAATAGACTTTTGAAATTTGTATTATGGCAAGAAAAAAGCAGCTAAGTAAAGAAAAACGAGTGGCCATCATTACTTTAAGAAATGAAGGTCAGTCAGTCCGAAAAATTGGGAAAATTTTGAAAGTGTCCCCAAGTGCAGTGGCAAAAATCATCAAGCGCTACAAAGAAACTGGCTCACATGAGGACCGCCCCAGGAAAGGAAGACCAAGAGTCACCTGTGCTTCTGAGGATAAGTTTATCCGAGTCACCAGCCTCAGAAATTGCAGGTTAACAGCAGCTCAGATTAAAGACCAGGTCAATGCCACACAGAGTTCTAGCAGCAGACACATCTCTACAACAACTGTTAAGAGGAGACTTTGTGCAGCAGGCCTTCATGGTAAAATAGCTGCTAGGAAACCACTGCTAAGGACCGGCAACAACAGAAGGGACTTGTTTGGGCTAAACAACACAAGGAATGGACATTAGACCAGTGGAAATCTGTGCTTTGGTCTGATGAGTCCAAATTTGAGATCTTTGGTTCCAACCACCGTGTCTTTGTGTGACACCGAAAAGGTGAATGGATGGACATGCCTGGTTCCCACCGTGAAGCATGGAGGAGGAGGTGTGATGGTGTGGGGGTGCTTTGCTGGTGACACTGTTGGGGATTTATTCAAAATTGAAGGCCTACTGAACCAGCATGGCTACCATAGCATCTTGTAGTGGCATTCTATTCCATCCGGTTTGCGTTTAGTTGGACCATCATTTATCTTTCAACAGGACAATGACCCCAAACACACCTCCAGGCTGTGTAAGGGCTATTTGACCAAGAAGGAGAGTGATGGGATGCTACGCCAGATGACCTGGCCTCCACAGTCACCAGTCCTGAACCCAATCAAGATGGTTTGGGGTGAGCTGGACCGCAGAGTGAAGGCAAAAGGGCCAACAAGTGCTAAGCATCTCTGGGAACTCCTTCAAGATTGTTGGAAGACCATTCCCGGTGACTACCTCTTGAATCTCATCAAGAGAATGCCAAGCGTGTGTAAAGCAGTCATCAAAGCAAAACGTGGCTACTTTGAAGAACCTAGAATATAAGACATAATTTCAGTTGTTTAACACATTTTTTGTTAAGTATATAATTCCACATGTGTTAATTCACAGTTTTGATGCTTTCAGTGTGAATGTACAATTTTCATAGTCATGAAAATACAGAAAAATCTTTAAATGAGAAGGTGTGTCCAAACTTTTGGTCTGTACTGTACATCGGTCGAATATGCAAATACAAATTGTGGTAGTGCAAAAGTATGCAGAATATAAGAGTCAGTTACTAGTCAGATGAAAGACCTGGCTTGTGGGGATGGGACTGCCATATGGCAGTATGGTGGTCTCCTCTTTTCTTTGACATCTCCCCACATGATGTTTCGTCGCAACCTCCCCAGAGAAAAGTAATAGGCCATGCTTTACACAAACTTTTTGGATCACTCCTCTACATGTTGAGACCAAAGATGGCTTTCCTACCTGGTTCCTACTAGCCATTCTATGTTTCTCCCCAATCTGGGGTGCTAGAACGGATCAAGACCCTGTAAGGGGTTTGCTCTGCTCTGGGGATCTTGGAAATATCAACAATATATGGCTTTTACGTGTAGTATCGCCGTAACTCCTTTTGAAATTATGTTTCTAGAATGTTCTAGAGCTTTCTTTGGTAACTTCGATTCTACGTGACTCAGTAGTGCAAGCAAGCCCTTGTCCTGAGTTAACCCATTACTTGCCAAATTAAATTTTTTACAAGTACGGATTTTTCAGAAAAGGGCGTCTCAATATTCAATTAAAAATGACAATGACATGATTTCCTATTTCGAAAATATTCATTTCTCCTACGCCTCATTGGGGGACACAGACCGTGGGTGTTATGCTGCTTGCCACTAGGAGGACACTAAGTGATACAAAGAAAGTTAGCTCCTCCCCTGCAGTATACACCCTCCTGCTGGCTCCCAGCTAACCAGTTCTTGCTTAGTGTCTGTAGGAGGCACTTGGGTCTGTTTTCAGACCCCAACATTTTTTATTTTTATTTTCTGTAAATTTTTATTTTTTAATTAACGGAGTGAAGGGGGCGACGGATTCCTTTCTAGGGTCCGCTCTCCCCCGAACCATCAACAGGCAAGCACGGCGAGTATACCTCCCCGTACCTTTCCTGCGACGACTGGGGCACGCCTAATCTACGCTAGGGCGACGGTTCCTATACGGTCCCGATCTGCCCCCTGTAAGATGGCGAACACATAGAGTATACCTCTTATGTACATCTCCCGGGCTCCTCCGCAATTAAGCCCTCACCTGTTGGCGTCATGTAGTCCCCACAGTAGCCGTAAGTCCCCTGCGGCAGGCACAGCCATAAGTCCCCTGCGGCAGGCACATATGAAGATGGACAGAGACTCTCCATCCCCCGGCCAAGGGAGGATCGATTGAGCTTATTCCCTCGCAATAGAGGCTGCATCTCTGCTCGGTGGTGGTGAGTAGTTTCCTTCCTCACGCTGCCTGCGTGGAAGATGCGGTCCTGGTCCCTGGGGAGAGGTGCAGCTGGCCGGTACGCCAGCGGCAATCATTCGGCGCTACGTCGCGGCCCGCCGACGCGCTCCACCGGCAGGCTCCATAAATTTAGTCCCCGGCTTTTTCAGCCGGACTAGGCCGCAGTTGAAATCCCCGCCGGAGCCCCGCCCAGCTCACTTCAGGGGCGACGGTGCCTTCACGGTCCCAATGCCGGATAACCGGCCCTGTCCACCCGAGGGCTGAACTCCGTGGATGTACAGAGGCCCCTCTCTATGGCGTCCGAGCAGCCCCCACTGTCCCACCACTGTGAAAGCGGATGGCACAAGGAGGCGGACGGTTCCTCTCCACCTCCCTAACAAAAGGGATGATGGATTGAGGTTTATCCCTCTATCCCTGCACCGTCCACGCTGCAATACCCGACATCCGCGGCGGCTCCATGCCAGGACGCGCACCGTTGGTGAGTGGATCCTGCCAACGATGGGCTTCTGCAGCGGGATATTCACAGGCAGTCTCAGGCTTCCCTGTGGCCCACCTCCCTGAGGTAGCGCTCCAGCCGGCTACAAAATTTAGCCCCCGGCTTCGGCCGATGTGTAGGCCGCACCCCGGAAGCGCACTGTGGCGCCCTAAGGCAGCTCTGCCTTTTTTCCTGGCGCTTTTCGCCTGGCACGGAAGTGCTCAATTTTCTCAGAGCAACGCCCCTCACTTCTACGCTGGCGCCGGCTGCAGAAATTTAGGCCCCGGCTTGGGCCTATTCATGGAAGTCTCGAGGCTCCGCCCACGTCGTGCCTGTGGCTCCGCCCCCTGAATTGGCGCTTCTCGCTCGCTGCGAGATTTGACCTAAACCCGCATGACCAGTATTCCTGGTCTTAAAGGCACGTGACCAGTATTCCCTGGTCTTAAAGGCACATGACCAGTATTCCTAGTCTTAAAGGCACGTGACCAGTATTCCCTGGTCTTAAAGGCACATGACCAGTATTTCCTGGTCTTAAAGGCACATGACCAGTACTCCCTGGTCTTAAAGGCGCGTGACCAGTATTCCCTGGTCTTAAAGGCACATGACCAGTATTTCCTGGTCTTAAAGGCACATGACCAGTACTCCCTGGTCTTAAAGGCACATGACCTGTATTCCCTGGTCTTAGGGCACATGACCAGTATTCCCTGGTCTTAAAGGTACATGACCAGTATTCCCTGGTCTTAAAGGCACATGACCAGTATTCCCTGGTCTTAAAGGCACACGACCAGTATTCCCTGGTCTTAAAGGCACACGATCAGTATTCCCTGGTCTTAAAGGCACACGACCAGTATTCCCTGGTCTAAAAGGCACACGACCAGTATTCCCTGGTCTTAAAGGCACATGACCAATCCGAAGCTGGTCATAAATGAGGAGCCCTCTGCCGCTGATCCCAGTTTATCCCAGTGTAACTAGTTCCCTCAGTGGACTTCGTCACTGCCGCAACCCATGGTGTTTCTGACCAAGAAATTGAAGCCCTCCGTGGCTCGGAGTGCTCGCAGGACCGATATACATGGTCCCTCTCCTACATGGGATCCGTCGGCTAGCAGGGGCCGCGAGTATTCCAGAAACGTACAGGCATCTACAAAACGGAAGTTCTCATTTCATGATCTCTCTCCAAGGATTTGCTGACAACAAGACTCTGAGCACGGATCGGATATTGCCTTGGACCTGGACTTGCCAGAGTTTCAGTAAAGGATGACTCGCCTATTTATATCATCATCCAATATCTGTACATTGACGAGGACTCCGGTCCTGCTCTAGACTACAGTGTCCCTCATACGGTGACTAAACTCCCTCGTAGAGCATTTGTCATCCAGTCCGGATATGCGATTCACTGGACTGAAGCCTCTACGTGGGGCTCCATGCCTGGTCTGATTTTTAAGGGCGACAGGCCCTTCAAAGGGGCCGATCTCCCCACACCATCAACAGACGGGCACACGGAGTGTCGCCTCCAGGTATCCTCTTCTGCATCCAGGCCTAACGCCAGACAACCTGTCCTGTCCACCCGGAGACCTGAACTCTGTGGATGTACAGAGGCACCCTTTTCGGGCGTCTGAGCACCCCGCTCTGCATCACCACTATTTAACAGAAGATGCAAGAAGGCGGATGTTCCCTCTCCACTTCCCTGTTAAGAGGATGGTGGATCGAGGGTTCCTAATTTTTAACTCTGCAATGACCTGCTGGAAGCAGCCGCGCATTCTGCCACTTGGCAGATTAACCGGGTACAATCTCCTGTGGTTTACCTACCAGTATCCCTGCCCGATGTGTCATCAATTAAAAATGCCACGATCTGTCAAATAGCAAATCTGGTTTGTTCCGTTTTGCGGCTACGGGTCCAGCCCTCTACCCTCCCTAGCCACCACATGGATTGCTAGAGCAACGGTCTCTTGCCTGGAGACCTTAACTACTTTGATTCACACCAGTAACCCTTTCCTGAAGACAGTACAGCTGGTCAATCAAATCTTTTGAGCGGGAGGCTAACGAAGGATCGTACGTTCCTACAGCCCCGACCAACAGTGAAAGGGTTGTCCGGGACAGTCTAGATCTAAGGGATCTTGGTTCCTAAAAGGAGAACGAGAAGTAGGACCGATCCCGGACCTCAAACTTCTAACAACCTTTCACAAGGTTCTTCTTCTTTGAATGGAGTTCCTCCGCTCAGCCATTACTTCAACAGAAAAAGGTGCAGTTTCTGGCATCCATCGACATTCGGGATGTTTACCCTCTTCACAAATTCCGTCGCTTTTCCATTCGTGAACAGCATTTAAGTCACGACCTTGTCCTTCGGCCTTGCTACCGCACCCAGAGTGTTCGCAAGGGTCATGGCGGCTGTCATGTTCCTCTTGCATCCCTCCAGACAAGGTCATGGTCCTTCAACAGGGAGCTCGCGCACTTGCTCACTCATGCCCTCATTTCATTCGATTTGCTCGGAGGGTTCTGAGGAAATAATGGAGACGACAATGGAAGCAGTTTCCTTCGCTCCGTTAGTTTTCAGCGAGTCAAGCAGACTTTCAGACGATAGTCTCTGAGCTCCTTCTTCATCCAGGATTTTTCTCCCGGTTCATTGGTTACTAGTAGCTTCCCATGCCAGTCCTCTTCTCCCAATCATTGCTCTGGAGATCCGAAAGGTAGTCCTACAGTAGGTCCACTGCCTTATGGCGGGTCAACCCATCTGAATTCAATTGGACAATGCCACGGCTGTGCCATACGTCAATCATCTAGCAGGTACCCACGTTCAGGCACCATGGCCGAGGTACCTCACATCCCACATGGGCCGAGATCTATCACTCGGTGATCTCGGCAGTACATATCCCAGGAGTATAACTCTGGGCTGCGAACATGTTCAGCCGTCAGGGTTTCGCCTCAAGTGAGTGGGAACTTCACCCGGAAGTCTTCCATCAGACCTGCCTTCACTGGCGCTCTCCAGTTGTAGTTCGGATGGCGTCCTGACTGATCGCCTGTGTACTCGAGTTTGTCGTTCGGCCTCGAGATCCAAGAGCCATCGCACTGCATGCTCTGGTTCTTCCGCGGTACCAGTTTCCACAACTCCCCGTTCACTACTTCCGAAAGCTTTTCAGAAGCAGAAAGGGCCCCAGTGATCCTCGAAAATCCGCACTGACCACGTCAGTTTGTTTGCTTGCGGAGCTGGTAGCTTTTCTGCCTTTCTGCAACAAAACTGCAAGTAGGGACCACCTCGCAGGAAGTTCTCACTTGTAGTTCTTCCCTATCACATACCGTTAGATCATTGGGATCTATTCTATTAGGGAAGGTCGCCCCTTTTTTCTCGGCGACATCCTCATCCTGACGAGTCTTCGGTGCTAACGGGTCCTTTCAGACTTTTTGTTCCCTTATTTCCTTCAAGGCAAGGTCGTCCTCAGGCCTTCCCCGTCCCTTGTTACCAAGGTGGTATTGTATTACCACTGTTATGAGGGCATAGTTCTTCCCTCATCTCTTTCAGCACCAGTCCACAAAATGGAATGAGTTCCCCATATTCCGGACGAAGCGAGTGCTCTGAGTAGGTATGTCTCGAGGACGGCGTCCTTCCGAAGGTTGGACACTGTATCTTGGGCTTCCTGACGGTAAGGGGAAGGCTTCCTGACGTTTACAGGAAGGGTTTAGCCGTCTTCATCGGCCATTTAGCCTGGTGTATTCCTTTCACCATCCAGGAGTCCTTCCGTGTTAGGCTGACATCTATCTCCCTGTTTATCGTGGGTTCTAGGCACCAGGCGTCGACAAGACACGCCTGCAAGCTTGCGGATTCGTCCAGTCCGCATGCATTCTTCAAGCATTATAATTCCCAGACTTTCACAGATGTGAGTCTGGGCAGGCGGACTCTGCAGGCCGCGGTGGCGCACTTGTAAGTAGCGGTTACACAGGGCCTGATCTGATGTTGTCCCCACCCAGGGACTGCTTTGGTACGTCCCACGGTCTGTGTCCCCCAATGAGGCGTAGGAGAAAGAGGGATTTTTGTGTACTCACCGTAAAATCCTTTTCTCCGAGCCAATCATTGGGGGACACAGCTCCCACCCTGGTATTGGCTTATGCTTGTTTTTATAATCTGATATGCTATACTCTCATATATAATATGACATGCTGTAAGCTAATATGTTGTTACTGATCTCCTACTGCTTTTTGCACCGAACTGGTTAGCTGGGAGCCAGCAGGAGGGTGTATACTGCAGGGGAGGAGCTAACTTTCTTTGTATCACTTAGTGTCCTCCTAGTGGCAAGCAGCATAACACCCACGGTCTGTGTCCCCCAATGATTGGCTCGGAGAAAAGGATTTTACGGTGAGTACACAAAAATCCCTCTTTTACAAACACAACACAAAAAATTGGACCTAATTATAAAAATTATAAAATCTTAGTTGCTAGAAGCTACAGATTAGGCTTCCCAAAAAAAGGACATTGGTAGATAATGGGTTATAAACTGGCTCATGATATGAGATCGGTCACCCACAGCTTTTTATAGCTTGACCACCTGCTGAGCTAGCTACCAGCTTTCTCCTTGAGGCTAAAGGTACCTTCACACGAAACGACATCGCTAGCGATCCGTGACGTTGCAGCGTCCTGGCTAGCGATATCGTTTCGTTTAACACGCAGCAGCGATCAGGATCCTGCTGTGATGTCGCTGGTCGCTGAATAAAGTCCAGAACTTTATTTGGTCGTCCGATCGCTGTGTATCGTTGTGTTTGAAAGCAAAAGCAACGATACCAGCGATGTTTTACACTGGTAACCAGGGTAAACATCGGGTTACCAAGCGCAGGGCCGCGCTTAGTAACCCGATGTTTACCCTGGTTACCAGCGTAAAAGTAAAAAAAAAAAAAACAGTACATGCTCACCTGCTCGTCCTCCAGCGTCTGCTTGCTGACACTTACTGAGCGCCGGCCCTTAATGTGAAAGTGTGCTGTTAGGGCCGGAGCTCAGTCAGTGTCAGGAAGCAGACGCTGGGGGACGCGCAGGTGAGCATGTACTGTTTGTTTTTTTTACTTTTACGCTGGTAACCAGGGTAAACATCGGGTTACTAAGCGCGGCCCTGCGCTTAGCAACCCGATGTTTACCCTGGTTACCCGGGGACCTCAGCATCGTTGGTCGCTGGAGAGCGGTCTGTGTGACAGCTCTCCAGCGATCAAACAGCGACGCTGCAGCGATCAGCATCGTTGTCGCTATCGCTGCAGCGTCGCTTCGTGTGAAGGTACCTTTAGAGAATGCTGGACAACTTTTTGAGCCATGCTTCCTGTTCCTGCTGGACAAAGGAAGAAGGTTTTATAATCCCATGACAAATAAGATACAAATGACTGGCATGAAATTATGTCTCCAATATAGTTCACAGAGAAAAAAAAAAGTTAGTATAGAGTAGGGAGGCAGCGTTTTTCTTTTGCAAAACAAAATTATCACTAGGTAACTTCTTATCCAGTGCATTAAGGGAGCGTATGTCTCAGTGTTAGTGACGTCTGGTTTTTGTTTTTCTATTGGAGGGGGGGTTGGGGGGCAAAAAAAAGTATGGTCAGCTCCGGGTAAATTTATAGCTAGTGCATTAGTGGAGCCCATGTCGCCGTTTTAGCACTGTTACTTTTTCTTTTGCAAAAAACAAGAATATTTAGCGCCAAGTAACTTCATAGGTAGAGCATTAGTGTAATAAACATCACTAATTTTTTTTTATACAAACTTTTTTTTACATCTCCTTATTTTTATTTACATTGTTTTCCTTCTAAGTGTTTCTTCAAAATTTTTCCTTTTTCCTCTTTTTTTTTTTTCCCTTTACTTTTATAATAAATGGTACTCTTAATACAAGCCCCACACACACGTATAAAATCACCACTTAGACACATCCCCAATGTTTTGAAAAAAATAAATAAAAATGTCTCATCGTCAAGTTGCTATTCACCAGAAGAGGCATACAGTTTCCTTGACTATGACACAGATTCAGACAGTGTGGAATATCCCACATTACTTTATTTCTCTTCCTCCTCTTTATCGAGTGAGTAAGGCAAGGTGCCCTAGGACCCAGGCAACCCCTACAGCAATTGATTCCATATGGACTTCAGCCCCTGAAAATTATCATCCTGTTATTCCAGATTTCATTGGCAGATCAGGAATCCCATTTGACACCAGCCTCACTGAAATAGACTTTTCCAAATTCTTTTTTAGCGAGAAAGTAATAAATCTTATGGTGGCCCAGACAAATTTGTATGCCCATCAAATTTTCACCCAAAATCCCACGTCAACATATGCCAGATGGACCCCTGTAACTGCAGCAGAAATTGACTTTTTGGGACATTGTGCTGCATATGAGCCTTGTCAGAAAACCAGAGCTTTGGCAATATTTGACTACAGACATACTCCAGTATCCCACTCTTCAAGACCCTCTCTGTCAGAGGTACAATTGAATGTGACACTGTGCAAAAAAAATCAGAGGCGCCTCCCTAAGCCACTATTTGGGCAACTGTTGAGAAAGGGCTGCAGCAGAGCCCAATGCAGTGACAACATGTTAGTGGTTAAGTATAAGGACACAAGGGATGTCCTTATCTTGACCACCATACACTGTGACAACAGCTCTCTTGTCAGTGGCCGAGGTACCACAACAGAAGACCCAAAGCAAGATTGTATCCTGGATTATAAGTACATGGGGGGTGTAGATCTCAGTTCAGTTACTCAAACCGTACAGTGCCATGAGAAGAGCTAAAGTATGGTACAAAAAAATTGGCTGTACACATGTTACTGTACGTTACTTTTGTACAGTTTTGATCTGCAGGCAATACAGGGCCTTCCTTCAGTTTCATGAGGTAGTCATCAAGGCCCTAATGTTTTGCACTCATGAAGGTGAGAGTCCCAGTACTTATGAAACGTATGAGGCCTGTATCGTCTCAGGTCAACATTTTCCATGAGAAGTTCCCCAAACAGTGAAGAAAGGAAGATCACAAAATACCTGGATGGGGATCATATATATCAGGATGGTCGGACCATGTATGCCTGGATTGGGGACATATACCCGCCTCTGAAGACCCACCTCTTCCGACAAGCCTACAACCTGCAGTAACCACCGATAGACCAAACCGCTGCATGACCAGCTCTATCCTCACCTACTGTATCCTCACCCATCCCTTGTAGATTGTGAGCCTTCACGGGCAGGGTTCTCTCTCCTACTGTACCAGTTATGACTTGTATTGTTCAAGATTATTGTACTTGTTTTTATTATGTATACCCCTCCTCACTTGTAAAGCGCCATGGAATAAATGGCGCTATAACAATAAATAATAATAATAATAATAATAATAATAATATACATACCAGGATGGAGGATATTAGTACAGAATTTGGGGACATTACCCCTATAAAATTGCCAGAAGCAAATCCCCCCATAGCAGTGCGTCATGAACACATATTTTGCTTACTTTTTTTTCTATTTTAATCCTCCAAAACCTAGGTGTGTCTTATAGTCCCAAAAATACAGTAACTCTGGTGTAAGTGCATAAAAATGAAAAGTTCGAAAATTGTCATTTTTGCCAAATTTCCATTGTTTTCACAAATAAATGCAAGTCATATCGAACAAATTTTACCACTATCCTGAAATACAAATATGTCACAAGAAAACAATTTCCAAATCGGTGGGATCTGTTGAAGCGTTCCACACTTATTGCCTCATAAAGTAACAGTAGTCAAAATTGAAAAATATGGTCAGAAAGGTGAAAACAGGCTCAGGGGTGAAGGGGTTAAAACCCCCTTAGGGTAATGGGTATAGGAGTGCTCAGGTCAGAAGGAGTTCACGACAGAAAAAAGTTACTTGCACATCCAAACCAATGTGAACAGGTACATGCTAGGACAGCCAAGTGGAATAGAGCTAAGAAAAAGATAGCTGCACTCTGAAATGCTAAAAACACTGAATTTAGAAAATTGGAACAGCATTACTGCCACAGAAAATACGTAAATACTATAATATGTAAATAGGAAATATAGAAAACTGGAACTGCATTATTGCTACAGAAAAAAAAATAAAGGTACTGTATTTTGCGGACTATAAGACCAGACCATAAGACGCACTTCAAATTTGGGTGAAAAATAGGAAGAAATGTTTTGAAATAAAATGGTGCTTTTTATAGTCCATTTTAACGGTAGCTTATGGAGTGGGCAGCGTCTTACGAGCGGGGTCATAAGAGGCAGGGTTGCTTCAGGAGGCCGGCATCAGTAGTAGGGCTATTCTTCGGGCCCCAGGCAGGGAGGAAGGGGCGTCCAGGCGGTGCGATGCTGCAGACCTTGAGATCTCATAAGATGTTGATACTGGTGAGGGAAGTCCCATGTCCTACTGATTTCCCTGCCGTGGGCCTTGGGGAAAATGGCCTACTCCAGAGGTGCATGCGCAGATGGAGATCTCTCCTAGATAGATCTCAGTCTGTGCATTTGCCACCTCCAGCAACCATTTTCCTCAAGCCCACCGCAGGGAAATCTGTGGGAAAAGAGACTCTGCTCACCGGCACCGACATCTTATGAGGGCCCATAGCATTGCCTCACTTCTACCGCCGGCTTCCTGAAGCAGCAACTCTGCCTCCTGTGACCCTCCACCACCGCAGCCACCCAATCCCCCGGTAAGCTACCATCGGATTATAAGATGCACCCTCATTTTCCTCCAAAATTTTGAGGAAAAAGTGTGTCCTATAATCTGAAAAATAGGGTACTTAGTGCATAAATTTGCCAGTTCATGAGGGCCCAAGAGCCAGCGACAAGATGTACCTTATTGTTGGGAACCCAACCTGATATCATAGCTTTTTATTGGTTTGGTCCAGTTCTCTAAATTCTTTGTATTTAACATTTCAAAGTGCAGCTATTTTTTTTTATTAGCTTTATTGATTTGGTTGTCCTAGCTTGCAACTGTTCACACTGGTTTGGATGTACTGGTCAGTCCTTTCTATTTGTGTACAAAACCTGTCTGCCGGACTGTCAGCATCATGGAGGTTTTATTGACTTTCAGAAAAGAGGAAATTACAGTACATTACCACAAAAAGGAACTGTAAGCTCTAAGAAGATCCCAGCAGTTTTCGTCAGCTCAAACCCCATTTGAACTGTCAGGAAATCCAAACACAAAACCAATATCCTGTTTAGTTACTTTCATGAACAGCAGAAACTGAACATCCAAAAGCACAAACTCATTAAAGCTAGACAAACAGAAATTGTCTAAATTAGGTGTGGGAAATTAATTTTCCCGAGGGGCCACATGAGAGAACGTAACTATTGTGGAGGGCTGAACCAATAGGTTGAAATTTATTCTGCTGAATGTTAATATTAACGTTAATTATAATTATTATTTTAGATTACTGTCATCACTTAATATTGAGTAGAATTAAGTGTGCTGGCATCCCCTATATACTGTATGAGTATGCAAATAGCTCTCTCTATAAAGAATGAGCCCTTGCATAGTCTTCTACGAGACCCACATAGCCTCCTATAAACGGGCAAACCTCCCGTAAACATGAAACAAAAACATATTCCCCTTACTCCTTTTCCCCGGTGCTCTGCTTTTGTCTCCAGGGCACTACAATGTGTGCAGAATTATTAGGCAAGTGGTATTTTAGAGGATTATTTTTTATTATTGATTAACAACTATGTTCTCAATCAACCCAAAAGACTCATAAATATCAAAGCTTAATATTTTTGGAAGTTGGAGTGTTTTTTTTTTTTTTTTTTAGATTTGGCTATCTTAGGAGGATATCTGTTTGTGCAGGTAACTATTACTGTGCAGAATTATTAGGCAACTTAATAAAAAACAAATATATTCCCATCTCACTTGTTTATTTTCACCAGGTAAACCAATATAACCACAAAATTTAGAAATAAACATTTCTGACATGAAAAAACAAAACCCCCCAAAATTAGTGACCAATATAGCCACCTTTTTTTATAATGACACTCAACAGCCTTCCATCCATAGATTCTGTTAGTTGCTTAATCTTTTTACAATCAACATTGCGTGCGGCAGCCACCACAGCCTCCCAAACACTGTTCCGAGAGGTGTACTGTTTTCCCTCCCTGTAGATCTCACATTTTATGAGGGACCACAGGTTCTCTATGGGGTTCAGATCAGGTGAACAAGGGGGCCATGTCATTATTTTTTCTTCTTTGAGACCTTTACTGGCCAGCCACGCTGTGGAGTAGTTGGAGGCATGTGATGGAGCATTGTCCTGCGTGAAAATCATGTTTTTCTTGAACGATACCGACTTCTTCCTGTACCACTTCTTGAAGAAGTTGTCTTCCAGAAACTGGCAGTAGGTCTGGGAGTTGAGCTTCACTCCATCCTCAACCCGAAAAGGTCCCACAAGTTCATCTTTGATGATACCAGCCCATACCAGCACCCCACCTCCACCTTGCTGGCGTCTGAGTCGGAGTGGAGCTCTCTGCCCTTTACTGATCCAGCCTCTGGCCCATCCATCTGGCCCATCAAGAGTCACTCTCATTTCATCAGTCCATAACACCTTTGAAAAGTCAGTCTTAAGATATTTCTTGGCCCAGTCTTGACGTTTTATCTTATGTTTTTTGCTCAAAGATGGTCGTTTTTCAGCCCTCCTTACCTTGGCCATGCCCCTGAGTATTGCACACCTTGTGCTTTTTGTTACTCCAGTAACGTTGCAGATCTGAAATATGGCCAAACTGGTGGCAAATTGCATCTTGGCAGCTTCATGCTTGATTTTCCTCAATTCATGGGCAGTTATTTTGCCAAACACGCTTCTTGCAACCCTGTTGGCTATTTGCCATGATACGCTTGATTGTTCGGTGATCACGCTTCAAAAGTTTGGCAATTTCAAGACTGCTGAATCCCTCTGCAAGATATCTCACAATTTTGGACTTTTCAGAGCCTGTCAAATCTCAATTCTGACCCATTTTTCCAAAGGAAAGGAAGTTGCCTAATAATTAAGCACACCTTATATAGGGTTTTGATGTCATTAGACAACACCCCACCTCATTACAGAGATACACATCACCTGATTTACTTAATTGGTAGTTGGCTCTCAAACCTGAACAGCTTGGAGTAGGACAACATGTATAAAAAGTATCATGTGATCAAAATACAACTTGCCTAATAATTCTGCACACAGTGTAACTCTCCACACAGCAGAAGAGATGGAGTGACATCATATTCTCTGCGGACACGCTGATTGATGGAAGAGCAGCCAGTCGCTCCATTCTCCACTAATGTATTTGAGTCGCCCGTCAGGGCCGTGGGGTACTCGGTACCGGGTCCGGTCGCAACTAAAGGGGTGGTCACTGTGGCAGTTACCCGGTCCGTGGCCCTGGGCGCCCAAGTAAAAGGGACGGTCTTTAAAGGGGTTGTGGAAATAAGGACAGTTCGTGACGCCACCTGTGGTTCTCAGTCAGAGGTGACTGACGCTGCTTAAAGGGGTCCTCTGGGGGCAATGGTGCTGCAGCAAAGAAGGTGTCGCTTCCCGCAGGTGAAGCTGTGTCCCCAGGGCTCCCGGTGTATTTGGCAGGGATGGTGAATGCCGCAAATAATTGGAGGACACAGGGTTGCAGTCTTTACCTGGTTTACTGAGATGATATTCAGCCTCAGTCCAGGGTACCGGTAACAGGTGTAGCTGGAGTCCAGGCAGCCTGAAGACAGGTGGAAATCCCCTTGACAGGTCAGTTTGGGAGCCTTCCACTATGCGCTGGTCTGTGGTCCCTTGCTGCCTGTAGTGCTCTACAGTAGTGCCCTCTTTCTTCCCTGTCCAGGGACAGTACCTGTACGGTAGGCAACTTTAGCCATCTATTTTGGGTCTCTGTTCACGGTGACTCTGGACTCTGATTGCTGCTGTACCTCAGCTATTATGTGGGCAAGTCTCTTTTAGTTTCCTGCCCTCCAGTCCTGCCGTGGGGCTTGCAGTCCCCCTCAGCCTCGGGCTCTCGGTACCCGGTTTCTGCGCTCAGCTTAGAGAGACCCAGTAGCAGGCTTTCTCTAGCTCCTAAGTACCTCTGTGCTCCTTCACGGTCTGCTACCAACTGTCAACTGTTTGCCTAGCAACTGACTCATCCTCCCGACCAGAGAGAGCAGCTCCCCTCAAGTCAGGTGTAGAACTCCCCCTTCTTGCCTGGAGTCAGAATGTGTTGCATGTAAGGTTACCTGCCAAAGGGATTCCTCCTGACTCCAGGAATGGCATTTCCCTCCCCGAGAGGAAGGCAATACCACTGTGGTACCTGAACTCTTGGGGTACCACTCCCCCCCCACCCCCCGTAAAATCCAGTACTCCCGGACTGGGACAATGAAACATAAACAACAAGTTACAAAGGTGTAAAACATTTTGAAATACACAAAACAGGTTTACACTTATTCCCTTACGGGAGGCATTTTTGGCTTGAACGTTGCAAACATATTTACAAAAGTGCAACTGGTCTTATACCAGGGTGTCCTTGTTCATTAGCAATAGTACCGAGGCGTGGGATCCATCGCAAACCCCCAACGTAGACCCAGTGTTCGCCACGCCAGACGGTTTTAGCTTCAGGTCTGTGAAGTAACAAGGCTCTATCCACACCGGCAGTGTGGGCAGAACCAGGGTGCACCTTGAGGGTGCCAACTATGTACAATAACAGTTTTTGGGCAATTCACTGTCCGTTACTCTATTGTCCATTTTAAACCTGCAACAAGCATAAGCAAACATTTTTAAAACAGATAACAACAATTATTGACAGCAGTCCCTGTAACG